>NC_057809.1:447271333-447609469 GCF_018294505.1 Triticum aestivum | reverse complement strand
GTTGTTGCTGGTGCTGCTGCTGGTGCTGCTGGTGTTGTTGTTGTTGTTGTTGTTGTTGTTGTTGTTGTTGTTGTTGTTGTTGTTGTTGTTGTTGTTGTTGTTGTTGTTGTTGTGTAGGGATAAGTTTCTTTGGCCATGTTATTTCGAGATGACATAAGTGCCTTATTAGTATGCTTGAAGTATTATTGTTTTTATTTCAATATTAAACTTTTGTTTTGAACCATACGGATCTGAATATTCATGCCAGAATAATGAAATTACATTGATAAATATGTTAGGTAGCGTTCCACATCAAAATTTTGTTTTTATCATTTACCTACTCGAGGACGAGCAGGAATTAAGCTTGGGGATGCTTGATACGTCTCCAACATATCTATAATTTTTGATTATTCCATGCTATTATATTATCTATCTTGAATATTTTATATGCATTTATATCGTATTTTATATGATTTTTGGGATTAACCTATTAACCTAGAGCCCAGTGCCAGTGCCAGTTTCTATTCTTTTCCTTGTTTTACAGTTTCGCAGGAAAAGAATATCAAACGGAGTTCAATTGACCTAAAAATTTACAACGATTGTTTTTGGGCCAAAAGAAGCCCACAGAGTACAGGAGATGCACCAGAGGAGCCCCGAAGCCACCACAAGGGTGGAGGGCGCCCCCACCCCCTAGGGAACACACTCTGACCTTGTGGGTCCCTCATGGACTCCCCTGACTTGTTCTCGACGCCAACACCTCTTATATATCCCCAAACCTCCAGAATAGAACCTAGATCGCGAGTTTCGCCGCCGCAAGCCTCTATAGCCACCAAAAACCAATCGGGACCCTGTTCCAGCACCATGCTGTTGGAAATATGCCCTAGAGGCAATAATAAAATGGTAATTATTATATTTCCTTGTTCATGATAATTGTCTATTGTTCATGTTATAATTGTATTAACCGGAAACCGTAATACATGTGTGAATACATAGACCACAACATGTCCCTAGTAAGCCTCTAGTTGACTAGCTCGTTGATCAATAGATGGTTATGGTTTCCTGACCATGGACATTGGATGTCGTTGATAACGGGATCACATCATTAGGAGAATGATGTGATGGACAAGACCCAATCCTAAGCATAGCACAAGATCGTGTAGTTCGTTTGCTAGAGCTTTTCTAATGTCAAGTATCATTTCCTTAGACCATGAGATTGTGCAACTCCCGGATACCGTAGGAGTGCTTTGGGTGTATCAAACGTCACAACATAACTGGGTGGCTATAAAGGTGCACTACAAGTATCTCCGAAAGTGTCTGTTGGGTTGGCACGAATCAAGACTGGGATTTGGCACTCCACATGACAGAGAGGTATCGCTGGGCCCACTCGGTAATGCATCATCATAATGAGCTCAATGTGACTAAGGAGATAGCCACGAGATCATGCGTTATGGAACGAGTAAAGAGACTTGCCGGTAACGAGATTAAATGAGGTATGGGGTTACTGACGATCGAATCTCGGGCAAGTAACATACCGATGGACAAAGGGAATTGTATACGGGATTGATTGAATCCTCGACATCGTGGTTCATCCGATAAGATCATCGTGGAACATGTGGGAGCCAACATGGGTATCCAGATCCCGCTGTTGGTTATTGGCCGGAGAGATGTCTTGGTCATGTCTGCATGGTTCCCGAACCCGTAGTGTCGTGGAATTGTCACAGCAGATGTCCTTTTGTAAGGGCTTAATTGTGGAGCCATCGCAACTAGGAAGCTTAAAGGGGTTAATCGGGACAAGGACACGCGAGGTTTATACTAGTTCAGCCCCTTACGGTGAAGGAAGGCCTACGTCTAGTTGGGTTGGAATTGCTTGAGGTTTCGATGACCAGGGAGCGAGATACGCTATGCCTAGATCACCATCAGATGTTTCTTGCCCTAAGCCGCCAGCGGGTCGTCCCCTTATATACACGGGTCGACGCCCTACGGCTTACAGAGTCCCGGCCGACTCATAAGCAGTGTCCGGCTCGGTGACTAGTTACTTCTACCTTACAATACAAGTCACGTCCTCATGGCGGTTTATCACCATGGGCCATAAATTGCCTGTGGGCCTTTAGACCCTTTACTGAACCGCCATCTTCACGTCTTGGTCTTGGGCTTCAGATGGGCTTCTCTTTTCGTAACCCGGCCCCTCCTGGGCGGCTTACATAAATAGTTATATCCCCAACATTAGGCCCCAGATTGATTTGAACCGGTTCATGTCAATCTTTAAAAACCTTATGAACTGGCCTTCAGTCTTCTGTTTTGTGCGGAAACTTTAACCCGCCGTGACGTCATCATCTGGATCCGGGTTAAACCTCCATGACATCATCTTCAATAAAACTCATATTTTATTCCGTCATATCCTCCAATGGATCTTTGCCTTTACTGACCATCCTGAGAATCGAGGCGTCGGGGCCACTGGATAATGATGCTTTGGTCTCCTCATTTCTCGCGCCATCTCGGTCGGCTCCTCCTTATAAATAGATGCAACCTAGGTCTTTTTCATTTCCTTCAGTCGTCTTCCTCCTCGCACTTCCTTTCAGCCACTCGAGCTCCACCGCCGCCACCGTCGGGACCCTCGTCTTCACTGACTCAGGCCGCCGCATCACCCTGTTTCTTGACCAGAAAACGACGGCAACCCTCCGCAGCTCTTCCGCATATGTGAGTTCTCTTTCCCCCCTTTCTCAGATCCGCATTAATACTGCCTTGAGTTCGTCGATGTTCATCGCCGTCTGACGTAACCTCCATTAGTTCTTACCTCCAATACCTTGCTCAGATCGTAAAAACAACATAGAATTGCTGCGGAGGATGTTTTTGCTTATTCTATATGAGAAGAGATCTCATTTCCCTTATTTTGGAAAGCCTCCTTGAGTATATGAACTTCCCTGTACTGTTTTAGGTCTAGAAATTTTTCCTTTCGAGAGCATCGTTTGATCCAAAATAATAATTGCAATTTGTGAAACCTGTTTGCTCCACACTTAGCCAAAAACTGTGTCTGTTGACTCTGTTTCAGCCATAGTAGTCCGTGTGGTTTAAGATAATACCGGCTGTCAGCACCGCTTGCCTCTGGCGACTTAAGAAAACCTTAATCATCTTTAATACCTGCAGCTGTTAAACATTATCACATAGTTACCTGTATGTCATTAGGCCCCTTCTTAAGCCGCCATCTTAAATAACCCAATAATGTTTATTCTCCGGGTTATAATAAACCGGAAAATCTCCTTTATCTTGTTGTAGGCTTGAATTTACCCAATGGCACCCAAAGATGTTAAACTTCCGGTTACCCGCAACTGGGTCCCATCCATTGTTACAGAGAGCAAACTGTCCGAGTTTTTAAAGTCTGGCCATCTGCCCAAGAAGGATGTCATGTCTTATCATGCTCCTGACCCGTCTGAAGAGAAACCTCAAGCCAAGGAAGGGGAGGTGATCATTTTTACCGATCACATGAGCCGGGGATTTGCTCCTCCCGGTTCAAAATTCTTTAGAGACGTTTTACACTTCTTTGACTTAAGACCTCAAGACATCGGGCCCAATTCCATGTCAAATATCTGCAACTTCCAAGTTTTCTATGAGGTCTACCTTGGAGAAGAACCCAGCCTACTTTTGTTCAGGGAATTGTTCTATTTGAACCGGCAGAATGAGCGCGCCAACGGACCCAGTCTAGAACTTGGTGGCATCTCAATTCAGCGACGGAGAGACTGCCTTTTCCCTTATGCTGAACTGCCGAGTCATCCAAATGATTGGAACCAAACGTGGTTCTACTGCCAGGACACTTCTCCGGCTGGTGAAAACCCGTTGCTCGGCTTCCGCGCCTTGCGCCTTGAATCCAACCACCCGCTGCCGGACAAGTTGAATACTATTGAACGTCTGTCACTCACCCCCACTATTAAGAAAATCAGAGCTCTTTTGGGTAATGGTTTAGATGGCATCGACCTGGTCCGTGTCTGGGTTGCTTGGAGAATAATTCCATTAAGCCGCCGCCCCGGCTTAATGTCTAATTATTCAGGCGAGAAAGATGACCCACTGCGTCATAGTCCTGATGACTTACCAGATGATGCGGTGGAAGCTACAACCCAGTCTTTGCTGAAAGAGGGCACGGTGACTAGTAATGCCTTTGGCTTACTTCCTTTCTGCAAGAAGAACCCGGCCCCTCCAGTGAGTTATTATCCTCCACAATTATCTTTATTATGTTATACCTTACCTTTACTCATAACCCTTTATCCTTATTCATAGGAAAATAGTGACTTCTGGAAGGTCAAGTATGACCATGAGGCTGCCAAACAAGCCAGAGCAGCAAAAAGAGCTGAAAGAAGAACCGCTAAGACTGGAACTTCAAGAAAGAGGAAACCCAGCGCCTCAGATATGATGAAACTGGATGATACTAATGATGATGAAGAAGAGGTAACTCCTAATTCCCCTGACTCTTTTATCATCATGTTATTGACATTAATTCCTTTCAGGAGGATACAGGCAACAACCAAGCCGTTGAAGAATAGGTAACTATAATCTCCTCCGACTCAGAGCCTTTGCCGAGGTTAAAAATCCGAAGAGTGACCCGGAAAGTAAGATTTTCACATCCTTTAACTTACCAAGACCCTCAATTTCTTTTGAAGCGACAGATTTATGAGAGCCGGAGGCAGACCCGGACCAGCAAAGACGCGAAACTCTCCTTCGGCTTACCTGATGTGACCAGGAAGCGCCAGGCTGAGGTTATCTCCGATTTACGCCTTCTTTTTCCTTTGGTGGGTTTCATTCGTCAGCCTCTCAATTCCTATGACTCCAACTATCAGGATACTTCACCTTCCTCCGGTGAGTCTATGCAGTCCAACATGCCGGCCTTCAAAACTGCTCCTGGGTAATATAAACTTGTTGTACCTTATGCCTTATTTTACTCATATTTTTGTATTTAACCTCTCTACCTTTTCCACAGTGTGCAAGTAAAGCCCAACAAAAGGGCAAAAAAGAATAAGCCGTCCCAAGAGCCGGTTGTGACTGAATCGGAGCTAGGCACAACTGCTCCTGATGCCTCTGCTCACAAGCCGCCGCCTCAACCATCTCATGATGTTCCTGTATCTTCCTCTGACCCGCCTACTGAGCAAACCCTCAACGATTCTGATAACCCGGAGGCTCCTAGGCCCGCCAAGGCAGATGATCCGGAAGTTGAGATTCTCAAGACTCAGTTTGTCGAGCCGGCACAGCCAACTGTACTTGCCAAGTGTTCTGCTAAAGAGGAATTGTTAGAACGCCGAAAGGCCAAGTTGGACGTCACTGACTACACTCATTTGAGTATTGGAGAGATCGTCTCCGGCTATATAAATCAAGTACATAGCAGCCGTGACCTGGAAATTGACATGGTGAAGCAGATACAACAAAAATCTGAGGTATGACTTATGCTAGCTTTCTTTAACCATACTTACTGTACCAGCCCCCAAGTCTATTGCTTATAAGTAAATATGATGTAGACTTTAGAAAACTGCCTAGCACTACTTATCCGACTTAGGAAAAAGATATTTAACCCGGTTGTAGCACTTGCGATACACATTAGCCCCCAAGTGCCAAACATCTTTGCTTGCAAAGTGCTTGGGACTTAATTTCCATGAACCGGAGTAGTAATTGAGGGTTCTTCAGTATACATTAGCCCCCAAGTGTCAAGTACCTTTGCTTGCAAAGTGCTTGGGACTTAATATGATCTTAAAATGACTCTGATTATAACCCGGCATTAATGCAGGCCACCATAAATCATTTTGAGTCAGAGATTACTGAACTGGAGAACCGCCTGGCAGCTCAAGAGCTTGAAATCTAGAAATGCCACTCCAAGTTTGAGTTCAACGTCTTTGAACAAGAGAAGTTGAAGAAGAACTTTGAGTCGGAGAAGAAAACCTGGGCTGATGAAAAGGCCGCACTGGTGACCCGGGCCAAGACAGCAGAGGCATCGCTTGCGGAAGCAATGACCGAACTGTCCGGCTTAAAGCGCCAGATATCTCGAATGGTCTCATCAATCTTTGGTGAGTGACTTACTCAAGCCTTAAACACCGCAAAACTCCTTTAATGACCATTTCGGTTGTTTCCACCGGCTCACCTTATGCTTAATAACATAGGCCCCAGGAGCACAAATCTCAAGCAGAACATGGTGACCAAGCTGAAGGCGGTTTATACTCTGGTGGAACAGCTCTACACCGGGTCACAACGTGCTCTGGCCATTGTGGCTTTATCAAATGATGCTCCCTATCTCCTGCAAGATGTGCTGAAGCGTCTTGCTGTGCTACCTCAGTGAATCCAAGAGTTAAGACGAGCATCTGCAAGAGCCGGAGCTATAGCCGCATTGAGCCGGGCCAAGGCGTGGCTTCCAGAGCTAGACCCCGCTGATATTGCTCTTGGGTATCCAAGTTTGAAGGAAGATGGCACCGTGTTTAATGATAAGGACTTCACCGCCTGTGTGAAGGATATACGCTCGGTGGCTACTCTTATTGGGAACGACACTGACCTCACCAAGTGTCAGCCGGGTTATGACAAGGAGAATCGGAGAATCCCCACGTCGCATTATGACAATGTCAGCTTGATCCCTCCAACCCGTAAGCACACCTTTGCCCCTGAAGTCGACCCAACCGGTTTAATAGATGATGAAGCTGAGTTTGAGGCCTTGAGTGGCATTGACTGGGCTTCATCATCCTTCCAGGACAAAGCAGCCGGCGGAGAGGCGGAGAAGGATAACCCGGAGGCTTCAAGTCAACCCCAAGAGTAGATTGCCAGGCGCCACCTGCTTATGTCGTTGTAGAAAAACAATGCCGCATCATTCAGACTCGGGGAGTCTTGTAACAGAGTAGAAAATACTTTGAGTTTTGCTATGCCTTTGCGCATGCTTATGGCCCTTAATGCTTGCATAAGCCGCCATCACTATGCACTTTGTAGTTTATATGAATCTGTTATGTCCTTTGCAGAAATGCCTTGCATTGCTTTGTGATGCTTATGGCTGCTTTTCCGGCTTATATAAGCCAACCCCCGAGGGTAAGTTTAACTCCTGAAAATTGGCACATAAAAGTTCACCTGGTACTTAACAACCTGATGTAACCAATATTAATCCTGGAGGATTGCAATGTATTCCATTGTATTTTCAAGAGGGTCGCAAGATATCCAATGTTGATACTTGTAAAATATGATGAACAAAATTCAAGGGTTTCTGATTCGAATACGATCAGTGAACCGTTCCAAAGGGGTTGAGCTAAGATTCGGATACGATCTGTTAGCCCCCAGTGGGTATCGACAGCTGTGTTCTCTTTGGTTCGAATACGACCTATGTTTGAACAGGAAGCCCCCAAATGACCATAAGAGTTGTTTAATGACACTGATTCGAATACGATCCACGCCAGACCCAAAGGGGTTAAGCTATGATTCAAATATGATCAAGAAGCCCCCAAGTGGGTTTGGCAGTATGCCGATCAAGTGGGTATCGACAGCTATGTTCTCTTTGGTTCAAATACGACCTATGTTTGAACAGGAAGCCCCCAAGTGATCACAGCTAGATTCAGATATGATCATAAGCCGGACCAAAGGAAAGCCGGATTCATATATGATCCGCTTCTCCTTGGTTATCTCCACCACCTGACAAAGAAAACACAAACCTTTTTTTGGGAGTGGAAAAAAGGACAGAGGTCCTGCTTTATTGCTTTATGTAATATACATAGTATAAGTATATACACATTAGAGCCGATGGCTCAACTATAATAAGGCCGAAGATGAGCGATATTCCACGGCCGACGGGTCTCATCCTCCGACTTACATGAGTCTTTGTGCTCCCGAACGTTGATAAGGTAGTATGATCCGTTGTTCATATTCTTGCTGACCACAAAGGGTCCTTCCCAAGGAGGGGATAGCTTGTGCATGTCAGATTGATCCTGGATGAGTCGGAGCAATAAGTCGCCTTCTTGAAAGGTTCTGGACCTAACCCGACGGCTGTGGTAGCGGCGCAGGTCTTGCTGGTAAATCGCCGAGCGGGCTATTGCCAAGTCTCGCTCTTCATCCAACAGGTCAAGTGCGTCTTGCCGAGCTTTTTCGTTGTCTTCCTCAACATAAGCCGCCACACGGGGTGAGTCATGACGGATGTCACTTGGCAGGACCGCCTCTGCTCCATACACCATAAAGAAACGCGTGTAACCCGTAGATCTGTTAGGTGTAGTATTGATGCTCCAAAGTACAGAAGGTAATTCCTCCACCCAACAACCCGGCGTCCGCTGCAAGGGGACCAAGAGCCAGGGCTTGATACCCCTCAAGATTTCTTGATTAGCTCGTTCTGCTTGACCATTGGATTGAGGGTGAGCCACAGCTGAAACGTCAAGCCGGATATGCTCTCGTTGACAGAATTCTTCCATAGCTCCTTTGGAGAGGTTAGTGCCATTATCAGTTATGATGCTGTGTGGAAAACTGAAGCGAAAAATCACCTTTTTCATAAACTAGACCGCCGTGGCTGCATCACACTTACTGTCTGGCTCCGCCTCCACCCACTTTGTGAACTTGTCAACCGCCACCAAGAGGTGCGTCTTTTTATCCTTATACCTTTTGAAAGGCCCGACCATATCCAGCCCCCAGACTGCAAACGGCCAAGTAATTGGAATCATCCTCAATTCTTGAGCCGGCACATGGGCTCGTCGTGAGAATTTCTGACATCCGTCACATTTACTGACTAGGTCTTCTGCATCAGCGTGAGCCGTCAGCCAATAAAACCCATGACGGAAAGCTTTGGCCACAAGAGATTTTGAACCGGCGTGATGACCACAATCGCCTTCATGAATCTCACGAAGGATCTCCTGACCCTTTGTAGGTGACACGCAACGTTGAAACGCTCCAGTGACGCTGCAATGATGTAACTCGCCATTGACAATTGTCATGGACTTGGATCGCCGGGCGATTTGTCTTGCCAAGGTCTCATCTTCAGGCAACTATCCCCAGGTCATGTAAGCCAAATAAGGCACTGTCCAATTCGGGATAACATGGAGAGCCGCCACCAGCCGTGCCTCCGGGTCTGGTATTGGCAGATCTTCCTCTGTAGGTAACTTAACAGAAGGATTATTCAGAACATCAAGAAAGGTGTTAGGCGGCACCGGCTTACGCTGAGATCCCAGCCGGCTTAAGGCATCAGCCGCCTCATTCTTCCTTTGATCAATGTGTTCCACCGCATAACCCTTGAAATGTCCAGCCACAGCATCGACTTCACGACGGTAAGCCGCCATAAGGGGATCTTTAGAGTCCCACTTGCCTGACACGTGTTGAGCGACAAGGTCTGAGTCTCCCAAGCATCTTACCCGGCTCAAGTTCATCTCTTTGGCCATCCGGAGACCATGGAGTAGGGCTTCGTACTCAGCTGCATTGTTAGTACAAGGAAACATAAGCCGGAGCACATAACAAAATTTGTCACCTCGAGGGGAAGTTAACACGACTCCAGCCCCTGAGCCTTCCAACTGTCTGGACCCATCAAAGTGAATAGTCCAATAAGTGTTATCGGGCTTCTCCTCAGGTGCCTGTAGCTCTATCCAGTCGTTGATGAAATCCACCAAAGCTTGAGACTTAATGGCAGTGCGCGGTACGTACTTCAGACCATGAGGCCCGAGCTCGATGGCCCACTTGGCGACTCGTCCTATAGCCTCTCTGTTCTGAATAATGTCTCCCAAGGGGGAAGAACTCACCATAGTGATAGGGTGACCTTGGAAGTATTGCTTCAGCTTCCGGCTTGCCATGAACACCCGTAAACAAGTTTCTACCAATGAGGATATCTTTGTTTTGACTCGATGAGTACCTCACTGACATAATAAACCGACCGTTGAACCGGATGTTCCTTACCAGCCTCCTTGCGTTCTACCACAACTGCCACACTGATGGCTCGTGAATTAGCAGCCACATATAACAGCAAAGGCTCTTTGTCAATGGGAGCTGCAAGAACTGGCGGCTCAGATAACTGCCTCTTCAAATCCTCAAAAGCAGCATTAGCAGCATTACTCCAGACAAAGGTGTCTGCCTTCTTCATCAGTTGGTACAGCGGTAGGGCCTTCTCACCTAACCGGCTTATGAACCGGCTTAAAGCGGCAACACGACCCGCCAGTCGCTGAACATCATTGATACATGCCGGTTTAGCCAAAGAAGTGATTGCCTTAATCTTCTCCGGATTAGCCTCGATGCCCCTGTTTGAGACCAAAAATCCCAAAAGCTTGCCCGCAGGCACACCAAATACACACTTCTCCGGATTAAGCATCATTTTGTAAATCCGGAGATTGTCAAAGGTTTCTCTAAGATCAGATATCAAGGTTTTCGACTCTCTGGATTTCACCACTATGTCATCCACATAAGCATGAACATTGCGCCCAATCTGATTGTGGAGACAATTCTGTACACACCGTTGATAAGTCGCCTGGGCACTCTTGAGCCCAAAAGGCATAGACACATAGAAGAAGGCTCCAAACGGAGTGATGAAAGCCGTCTTCTCCTGGTCCTTAACTGCCATCTTGATATGATGATAACCAGAGTAAGCATCCAAAAAGCTCAAACGCGCACAACCCGCTGTAGCATCAATGATTTGATCAATACGGGGGAGAGCGAAAGGATCAGCAGGACAAGCCTTATTTAAGTCCGTGTAATCCACACACATCCGCCAGGTGCCGTTTTTCTTGAGCACGAGCACCGGGTTAGCCAACCACTCCGGGTGAAATACTTCGACAATGAACCCAGCCGCCAAGAGCCAGGCGACCTCTTCTCCTATAGCTTTTCGTCGTTCCTCATTGAATCGCCGCAGAAACTGCTTGACTGTCTTATATTTCGGATCAATATTAAGAGTGTGCTCAGCGAGTCCTCTCGGTACACCCGGCATGTCAGAAGGCTTCCATGCAAAGATGTCCCGGTTCTCACGATGAACTCGATGAGCGCGCTTTACTATTTAGGATCCAAGTTGGCACTGATGCTGAATTGCTTAGAAGAATCGCCCGGAGTAAAATCAACAAGCTTAGTCTCTGCAGCCGATTTAAACTTCATGGCCGGGTCATGCTCCGTAGTCGGCTTCTTGAGGGAGGTCATATCCGCCGGGTCAATGTTATCTTGATAAAATTTGAGCTCCTCTGCTGCACAGACAGGCTCGGCATAAGCTGCATCACCTTCTTCGCATTCCAGGGCCACCTTTCGGCTTCCATGCACAGTGATGGTACCCTTGTAACCCGACATCTTGAGCTGTAAATAAACATAACACGGCCATGCCATAAACTTGGCATAAGCCGGCCGCCCGAACAAAGCGTGATATGGACTTTTGATTTTTACCACTTCAAAAGTTAACTTTTCCGCCCTAGAATCATGCTCGTCTCCAAAGGCCACCTCTAGCTCAATCTTACCCACAGGATACACCGACTTACCAGGCACCACTCCATGGAAGACGGTGTTGGAAGTCTTTAAATTCTTGTCAGTTAAGCCCATGCGCCGAAAGGTCTCGTAATAGAGGATGTTGATGCTGCTACCTCCATCCATGAGCACCTTAGTAAATTTATAACCACCAACCTGCGGTGCCACTACCAGGGCCAGTTGACCTGGATTATCAACCCGGGGAGGGTGATCCTCCCTGCTCCAGACAATAGGCTGTTTCGACCACCTCAAGTAACGAGGGAGTGCCGGCTCAACAGAATTCACCGCCCTCCTATGAACTTTCTGATCACATTTACACAAGCTTGTGGTGAACACGTGATACTGCCCACTATTTAGCTATTTTCGATGGCTCTGATAACCTGACTGCTGCTGCTGCTGACCTCCTTGACCAGACTGCTGTTGATTATAACCACCCTGGCTTCCCTGAAAACCGGATCCTGAACCACCGCCCGGGCCATGAAAGCCGCCAGCTCCTGAGCCGCCGCCTGGGCCTTGATTGCCGTTAAACGTATTAGAATTCTTGAAAGCCTTCATGATTGCACAATCCTTCCATAAATGAGTCGCTGGTCGTTCCCGGGTGTCGTGTTTCGGGCATGGCTCATTGAGTATGCTCAAGAGACGGACCTGACCCGCCAAACCGAGGGGTGGCTTTCCTTTGCGCTTCTGATTGTTACCCTGTGTATTGGCCACAAATTTCGGGTTACCATCCGCCTTACGCTTATTGCCTCCTTGACTCGCCGGGTTATGCTGCTGACCCTTTCCATTACCGTTCTTCTTTCCCTTCCCTGTCTTTTCCTCATCAGATGCGGGATCCTTGGTACTATCAGAATCGGCATACTTGACTAAAGCCGCCATCAGCGTCCCCATGTCGTTGCAATCACGCTTAAGGCGCCCCAGTTTCTGTCTCAGAGGCTCAAAGCGGCATTTCTTCTCCCGCATGAGAACTGCTGAGCCGGCATCCATCTTGTCAGACGAATGTATTATATCTTTGACTCGGCGCACCCAATGAGTCGTAGATTCACCTTCCTCCTACTTACAATTTGTCAGGTCCACAATCGACATAGACTGCTTGCAAGTGTCCTTGAAGTTCTGGATGAAACGGGCCTTTAGCTCCGCCCATGAACTAATGGAATTGGGTGGCAAACCCTTTAACCAAGAACGGGTCGTTCCGTCCAACATCATGGTGAAGTATTTAGCCATCGCTTCATCACTAACCTCCAGCAGCTCCATGGCCATCTCGTAACTTTCAATCCACGCCCCAGGCTGTAAATCGGCCGTATAATTCGGCACCTTTCGAGGTCCCTTGAAATCCTTGGGCAGACGTACATTACGTAGAGCCGGTACCAGACAAGGAACTCCTCCGGTTCTAGTAGCAACACCCGCCTCAACGGAAGTCGTCGGGTAAGCCGGTGAGTCCTGTTGGGCTGCTAGCTGAGCCGCCAGCTCGTCCTCCTGACGTATCCGATCCTGAACCGTGTTATACCCACCGGGCTGGTTCCGGCGCTGAGGGCTACTTGACAAGGCCTCTGACTCCATGTGTCTACTGTAACTCGGGCTCCAGTTTTGATGAGGCGGAGCTAACCAGGGCGGAGGAGTTGAGTGAATCATGTCCCGGCTGTAGGAATAGGTCTCTTGCTGAGCCAGGGCTGTTTGGACAAGTTCCCTGATCCTTCGGGTTTCCACCGCTGTCGGATCATCACCATCTACTGGGAGAGCCGCCAAACATGCTGATGTTGCGATTAAGTTTTCCATGGGGTTGGAGAAGTGACCCTGTGGTATTGGTACGTAATGGGGCGGTGCCATATTGCCATGAAGAGGCGCCGTCACCATAGGCTGGACTGGGCCTCCCGCTCCGGATGTCATAAACTGATTTGCACCTGGCGGGTTACTTGGGCCGGCCCCGGGTGTAGAAAAGAGATTTCGAGGATCATAAATCTGAGGTAAACGGGACTGAGTTTTCTGATGTCTCCTCCTCATTACCTCATTAGATGCGTTCAAGCTCAACGTGAGCTGAAAGGCCTCTGCCTGAAGTTGCCGCGCCCGTACGTCCAAAGCCGCCCGCTCTGTGGCTAATCTAGTATCTTCAGCTGCTAAGGTTTCCTTGGACCAGGTGATCTCATCGCGAACCTGTGCCACCTCTGCCTCATGGTCAGATTGGTTCGCAGGGATGACTGTAACAGTTAACAAGGCTGTAAGTTTATCCATGAGATCCATCAGCACCTGAGCCGGTGAGCGCACAGGGCCTCCCGCCCCGGCTGCTCCTAACCCGGATGTTATCGCCACTGAGGCTGTCGAATTTTGGCCGGGTTGAGTACCAGCCATGAAGACTCATGCCTAGTTTGGCGACTCTGAGGGGTCCGAAATAGTGCTGCCATCGGAACAGCCCCCAAGCACACCATGTTGAACTTGATACAGCGAATCTGTTGAGCCGGCAGACGAATCTCCGTCAGAGAGGACGGCCAGCTCACCATCACCTTCATAAAGTTCACCTCCGTGGATGCAACCCACAAAGGCACGCTTCACGACGGGTTGAGCTCGGGCGGGTTTCGCATGCCGAGCCGTCTCGACGAGGTCGGTGCCACTGTCCGGCTCAGGGCCCGGCTCACCAATCCGGCCGATGAAGACGTGAATTCCGCCAAAGGGGACCCGGTATCCATACTCAATTGAGTCGGCGTCGGGACCCCAGCCTTCGTCGTCGATGTAGATCTTGCCGTGACGACTCTTGGTCATCCGGCCAACTGCGTATGCCTTGAGCCCTTCGAAGCTGCCCTTCAAGAACTCAAATCCACCATGCGCTGGCCCCACGGTGGGCGCCAACTGTCGTGGAATTGTCACGGCAGATGTCCTTTTGTAAGGACTTAATCGTGGAGCCATCGCAACTAGGAAGCTTAAAGGGGTTAACCGGGACAAGGACACGCGAGGTTTATACTAGTTCATCCCCTTACGGTGAAGGAAGGCCTACGTCTAGTTGGGTTGGAATTGCTTGAGGTTTCGATGACCAGGGAGCGAGATACGCTATGCCTAGCTCTCGATCAGATGTTTCTTGCCCTAAGACGCCAGCAGGTCATCCCCTTATATACACGGGTCGACGCCCTACGGCTTATAGAGTCCCAGCCGACTCATAAACAGTGTCCGGCTCGGTGACTAGTTACTTCTACCTTACAATACAAGTCATGTCCTCATGGCGGTTTATCACCATGGGCCATAAATCGCCTGTGGGCCTTTAGACCCTTTACTGAACCGCCATCTTCACGTCTTGGTCTTGGGCTTCAGATGGGCTTCTCTTTTCGTAACCCGGCCCCTCCTGGGCGGCTTACATAAATAGTTATATCCCCAACACGTAGGGTCTACACACTTAAGGTTCGGTGATGTTAGAGTTCTAATAGGAATAGTATGTGGTTACCGAAGGTTGTTCAGAGTCCCGGATGAGATCCCAGACGTGACGAGGAACTCCGGAATGGTCCGGAGGTGAAGATTAATATATCGGTCAAAGAGTATTGGAGTCCGGAATTGTTCTGGGAGTATCGGGTGATGACCAGCATGACCGAAAGGAGTTTCGGAGGCCCCGGCAAGCGTTGGGGGGGGCTTATGGGCCATGGGGAGGGGGCACACTAGCCCACTAAGGGGCTATGTGCCCCTCCCACCCCATCCCACGTAACCTGGGGAGGTGGGGGTGCCTCCCCTAGGGCAGCCGCCCCTCCCGGTTTGGGGGCAAGTTTCCAAGGGGTGGGGGCGCCCAAACCCATCTAGGGTTTCCCCTGTGGCCTCCGCCCCTCCCCTAGGGAAACCCTAGGTCGCCTCCTCCTCCCCCTTCCCCCTATATATAGCGAGGGAGGGAGAGGGCAGCCACCCCCTTCCCTGGCGCAGCCCCTCGCTCCTCCAACACCTCCTCCTCCATAGTGCATGTCGAAACCCTGTAGGAGAACCGCAAGCTCCACCACCATGCCGTCGTGCTGCCGGAGCTCTCCCTCAACTTATACTCTCCCCTTGCTGGATCAAGAAGGAGGAGACGTCCCTGGGATGTATGTGTGTTGAACGCGGAGGCGCCATCCGTTCTACGCTTGATCGGATCTTCCGTGATTTGAATCGCCGCGAGTACGACTCCATCAACCGCGTTCTTGAAACGCTTCCGCTTAGCGATCTTCAAGGGTGCTACCTCTTGAGCATGCGTTGGTTTTCCCTTGAAGAGGAAAGGGTGATGCAGCAAAGTAGCATAAGTATTTCCCTTAGTTTTTAAGAACCAAGGTATCAATCCAGTAGGAGACTACACGCAAGTTGCCTAGTACTGCACAAACAATAAAGAACCTTGCAACCAACGGGATAAAGGGGTTGTCAATCCCTTCACGGCCACTTGCAAAAGTGAGATCTGAGAAAGATAATAAGATAAATATTTTTGGTATTTTTATGGTATAGATTGGAAAATAAAGATTGCAAAATAAATAGTAAACTAGAATTGTAGATTGGAAACTTATATGATGTAAAGTAGACTCGGGGGCCATAGGTTTCATTAGTGGCTTATCTCAAGATCGCATGTATTACGGTGGGTGAACAAATTACTACTGAGCAATTGATAGAAAAGTGCATAGTCATGATGATATCTAAGGCAATGATCATGAATATAGGCATCACGTCCGTGACAAGTAGACCAAAACGATTCTTCGTCTACTACTAGTACTCCACACATTGATCGCTATGCAACATGCATCTAGAGTATTAAGTTCATAAGAACGGAGTAATGCATTAGGCAATATGACATGATGTAGAGGGATAAACTCAAGCAATATGATATAAATCCCTTCTTTTTATCCTCGATGGAAACAATACAATACGTGTCGTTTCCCTTTCTGTCACTGGGATCGAGCACCGCAAGATTGAACCCAAAGCTAAGCACTTCTCTAATTGCAAGAAAGATCAATCTAGTAGGCCAAACCAAACCGATAATTCGAAGAGACTTGCAAAGATATCAAATCATGCATATAAGAATTCAGAGAAGAATCAAATAATATTCATAGATAATCAAGTTCATAAACCCACAATTCATCAGATCTCAACAAACACACTGCAAAAGAGTTACATCGAATAGATCTCCAAGAGAATCTAGGAGAACTTTGTATTGAGATCCAAAGAGAGAGAAGAAGCCATCTAGCTAATAACTACGGACCTGTCGTGGAAATATCACGTCAGATGTCCTAGAGAGAGGACTTAGTCATGGAGCCATCGCATTGAGGTTAGCTTAAAGGGGTTAATTAGGACAAAGGACACGAGGAGTTTATACTGGTTCGGCCCCTTATGATGAAGGTAAAAGTCTAATCCAGTTGTATGTGGAATTGCTAGGGTTTCGATGAGCGGGGAGCGAATACGCTTGACCGACTCTCGAATCTGTTGTCTCTTGTCCTAAGCCGCCGCCGGGTCGTCCCCTTATATACACGGGTTGACGCCCTGCGGCCTACAGAGTTCGACCGGCTCATACAACGTGTTCGGCTTGGTGACGTATCTTACATTACAAGTTTTACATACATGGCGGTTTATGCTTATGGGCCTTAAGCCGCCTTCGGGTCTGGGCCCACTACTACGCCTATCTATGAACCGTCGTGCAATCTTGGGCTCCATAACGATAAGTCTTCCTGGGGATGACCCGGCTCCTCCTGGGCAGGTCATACCTAATAGTTATATCCCCAACATTAGGCCCCAGGTTGATTTGAACTTGTTCATGTCAATCTTCAAGACTTAGAAAAAAAATCCTTCCTTCTCTTATCTATGAAAACCTCATACCCCGCCATGACATCACCTCCCAATATTTCCAGAAATTGCAATGACATCATCTTTAACGGATCTTTACCTTAATGTCTTTATGAAAATCAAGGCGCCCATCTAGCTGGATAACCTTCATTTGCTCTCCTCGTTTTTCGCACATGCCCATTCGCCTGTCTCCTTATAAATAGGTACGACTGGTCTTCCTCATTCTCCCCCTTTCCAGCATCTTCTTCCTCTCGCAACTCTTCTGCCGCTTCCACTGCCGTCGCGGAGCACCTCATCTTCCTCAACCTCGGCCGCTGCATCAGCCTGAGTTGATCCAGAGAACGGCGGTGACCCTCCGCGGTAGATATGCATCCGTAAGTTTCAGCCTTTCCATACCTTAGATCCGCATTAGGGTTCGTGAGATCATGTGTGTTCTTCATATTTTGTCATAGTTCATCATAGTTCATCCTCCATGCTGTGCTATGAACTTCTTGATCTAAAAATGGCGTAAAACCAATGCGGTAGTTGTTTTACTTCTACTTTTAATACTAGTAGATCCCCTTTTCTTGGAAGAAAGACCTTGTACAAGCTCGTGAACTCATCTGTACTGATTTTTAGGTCTAGATTTATTTTTGTTTTCTGAACAGCCGTTGATCCAAAGTAATATCTGCAATCTATGAAGCTTGTTTACCTCAATACTTAACCAAATTTTGAATCTCCTTAGTCATGGTGGCTTACCATGCCGGCTTATTTTTCCTTCATATACCATTAGCCCTTATTTAAGCCGCCATTACGCATCTGTATTGCAATCATTAACTTGTAATTCCACCAATTAACTTGAACTGGCAAATTACTTCCTTTTTAGCTTGTCCTTTCGCCATGCCGCCAAAGACGATGATAGTTTGCAACTGGGTCCCTTCCACAGTCACTAAGGACACCCTGAAGGATTTTGTCACCATTGGGTATTTACCAGAAAAGAGTGTTATGTCTTACCGCGCCCCTGACCCGGCCGAAGAAAAGCTTCGACCAAAAGATGGCGAAATCATCGTTTTTACTGATCATATGAACCGGGGTTTTTCACCGCCCGACTCAAAATTCTTTAGAGAGGTCCTGCATTTTTCAAGCTTCATCCGCAAGACATTGGACCCAATTCCATATCAAACATCTATAATTTCCAAGTTTTCTGCGAGGTTTATCTTCAAGAATCACCTATTGTTGAACTCTTCAGAGAGTATTTTTACTTAAACCGCCAGAATGAGTATACCAACGGCCCTAGTTTAGAACTTGGTGGGATTTCAATTCAGCGCAAACGGGATGCTGTCTTTCCTCTAGTAGTCTTGCCAAGCCATCCCAAGGATTGGAGCCAAACCTGGTTCTATTGCAAAGATATGTCACCGGCTGATGAAAAACTAATGTTGGGTTATCGTGCTGAGCGCCTTGACGCTAAATATTTGCTTCTCGATAAACTCTCGGCCGCTGAACGCAGGAAACTTCAACCAACCATCAAAAGGGTTCAAGACTTGCTGGGGAACGGCTTAACGGGAGTTGACTTGATCCGCTATTGGATCGCATGGCAGATCATCCCTCTAAGCCGCCGATCTGATTTGATGTGCAACTACACTGGAGGAACGGACGATCCATTACGTCATAGCTCCCTTCAGCTGACTGAAGAAGCCATTGTTGAGATGTCAACCACTCCTGTCAATAGCAAATATGAAGACTGCAGCAAAGTAGGATTGAATCCTTTCTGCAAACTTAACCCGGCACCAGAGGTAGATCCCCTTGACTCCTTTTTCTTCAGTAGTTAAGTATTTGCATGAGTTTCAACATGTTATTCTCCTACAGGACAAATCTGACTTTTGGAAGGCCAAATATGATCATGAGGCTGCCAAAAAATCTAGAGCCGCCGCAATAGCCGCCAAGAAGACAACCAGAAAATCCAAAAAGAAACCAACTGCCTCTGAGCTACTCAAGCTGGATGACACCTCTGAGTCGGAGGTAGCCCTTGGCTCTCTTGGCCTGCTTTTTAACAACCTTATTGACACTGACTATTACCAGGATGACACGAGGGCCTGCCAGGCAGTAGAAGAATAGGTAACTATTTCCTCCAACTCAGAACCTTTGCCAAGGCAGAAACCTCGGCGGGTAACCCAGAAAGTAAGGTTTTCACACCCCTTGGCTTATTTAGATCCTCATTTTCTTTTGAAAAAAACAACAACATGAGAGCCGCCGTCAGACCTGGACCAATGATGACAATGAGCTGCCCTCTGGCTTACCGAAAACTCCTTGGAAACGCCAGAATGAGGTTCTTTTACCTCTTAACTCTGATGAATGACTCACTTTTATAAATTACTCAACCATAATTCCATTTTTCTTTATAGGAGATTGCTCGTTCCTCCTCTGGTGATTCCTCCCAAACTCAGCTGCCGGCTTTCAAGACTGCCCCGGGTAAAGATAATTATCCTTCCTTCCGCACCTTTATGCTTGCATCGTTATATTGACTTTTAAAATTCTCCTTAGTGGCCAAGAAAAGCCCAAGAAAGCAAAGTTATCAAAGCTGGCTGAGATCCCAAGACTGTTGAATCTGAGCAGCCGCCTCTTGTACCAGAACAGTCTGAAGCACCAGAAGATCCTGCTGTCAACATTCATCCGATTTTTCCTAAACCGTCTGTTGATGACACCGCTCGTGATTTCTCAACTATTGAACCAGCAAGCTCAATTAAGCCGCCAGAGACTCATGGCGATGATGTTTTGATTACTGGTTCCAGATTTGTTGAACCGGGGAATCCAACTATGCTGGCCAGACACTCCGCCAAGCAGGAAGCTATGGAGAAACAAAAAGTGAGGTTTGACGTTTCTCACTATTCTCATCTGAGTATTAGTGAAGTGCTATCTGGCTATCTTAGTCACGTGCATTCTAGCCGTGACTCTGAAATTGAGATGGGCAAACAGCTGCAACTAAAATATGAGGTATGCTCTCCGGCTTTCATAAGCTTATATGCTCTGCCAGCCCCCAAGTCTTCTGATTATGATAAACTTGAATGATCTGTAGACTTGATATATAGCTTGATGTTCTGACCTAGATTTTCCCCGAGTCTGGTTTAAAATGTTTAATCGGATTTAACCGACAACATAATTTGGCACCTGTAGTCCCCAAGGGCCGGCTTAATCATTATGAATGAGCCGATACTTAACTTCCTAACTTTCATGAAACAGTCAAAAACTGCTAATATTTTTATCCGTCTTAAGAAGGAGAAACTCCTGAATAACATGCATTAGCCCCCAAGTGCCAAGCGTTATTACCTGTAAAACACTTGGGGACTTTTTTAGAAGAGTCATTTCTGCATTTAAGAATTGTTTTGGCAGACATTAGCCCCCAAGTGCCAAGTGGTGTTGCTTTGCAAAGTGCTTGGGACTTTAATCATTATGATCTTTATTGGAGTATACTTTGACACATGTGTGCCTATTTGCAAACCGCCATGGCTGACTTGGATTCTCAACTGACTGATGCGAAGACCTAGCTGGCAGCTCAAGAAATTGAGACCCAGAAAGTTGAATCCAAAGTCCAGTTCAGCGTTTCTGAAACAGAAAAACTGAAGGCAAATTTTGTAACGGAAAAGGAGGCCTGGGCTCAAGAAAAAACTGTTCTGACTCAGTAGGCGGAGAAAGCTGAAGCAGCTTTGGAAAAGGTTACCGCTGAGCTCACCGGTTTAAAGAACCGTGTGTCTCAGATGGTTCTGCCATCTTTGGTAAGTCTTCTTATGACTTTATTTGAAAATGAATCCTTGTCGATATACCATAAGCCAGCATTTAACCCATTGTGTAAACTGCACAGGTCCCCGGAGCCGTAATCTGAGCCAAGATACTCTGATGAAGCTGAAGGCGGTTTACACACTCGTGGAACAATTATACATTGGAGTTCAGCAAACCCTTGCCATCATCTCCCCAGTAAACCAGGAGCCAAGATTATTGAGCGATGTTTTAAAGAAGTTGTCTGTCTTCCCTGCTAGGTTTCAAGAGATTGAGCGGTCTTGCGTGAGAGCCGGCGCCTTAACTACTCTAAGCCGCTCCAAAGCTTGGGTACGAGAACTAGACCCGGTGGACGTAGCCAAAGGGTATCCTAGTTTTAAGGAAGACGTGACTCCTTTTGACCAAGAAGATTATGCTGCCTGTGTAAAGGAAATTCGTCCCCATGCTACCATCCTTGGTGAAGAAACCAATGTCACTAAGTACCAGCTGGGTTTTGACTCTGGTAATAAAAAGATGGCGAATCCCAATTATAAAGTGATGGATTTAATTCCACCAATTCGGGAGCACACCTTCGCCCTTGAGATTAATCCGTCTGGTTTAATTGATGATGAGGCTGAATTCGTCGCCCTTCAAGGCTTTGACTGGACAAAACCCAATTTCCAAGCTGTGGATGAACCGACAAGGGATGATGCAGAAGCGTCTAATCAGCCAAGCCAAGATGTATGACCCGGCTCCGGTGCATATTAACAACTTATCTTTCCCTGGGCTCGATATGCCTTGTAATAGGCTAATACTTAAACTCCTTGTTCTGTTATGCCATCGTGCATAGTTGCGCTACTCACTTATTCTATGATATGAATGTATGTGATTCAGCCCTTGTGGGTACTTCCGATTTTGCTCCTGCATAGAATATAGAAAATGTGTCCTAGCGGTTTACCGCTGGACGGGTCATAATGCCCGAAGATAAACTTTGTCATGAATTTTAACCAAAGCTGGTTAGAATAATAATAATATATACCCGAAAAATATTTCATACCCGTGATATTTGATCACATGGTTGATTTCCTCAAACCAGTGTAGTAAGGGCCATAACCCAAGACTTTGCCGGTTTACGAACGAACACCGGGCCCGGTTAATAAACACTGGATATTGACTTTGAGTCCTTGCTGGTGACTTGTAGTCGAAAAAATCAGTCCAGATCAATAAACACCGGATTTATATCTCATACTAGCGACTTATAGTCAAAACCAGACTGGGTCAATAAACACCGGATATTGTCATATACAACTTAGAACGCTTTATGACCCTTAATGGCTCTCAGCCAGGTATTATCAAAAGAGAAAATTTCAAAAAGAGATTCAAATCAAACAACAACAGAAAAAATCCAAGGCTTTCATAGGCCGCCAAGCCAAAATATCTTCTTCAATGAAACTAGCATTAGCCACTGGAAGGTACACTCTTTCTGTGAGCCGGCACTCACAATACCCAATCGACATTTTAACCCGGACAAGTTCAGTTCTTATTGAAAGATAGACTTGTCAGGAGTACGCGGGGTTAGAGTCGCTATCCGACATCACAGGCCGATTTATCCAAGTTCCAAGGAAGCCGGATTTATAGCCTGAGCTTCTCCTTGCTATCCGTAAAACCGTGCTCTCTCATGATATCCATCGTCTTAACCTTAATAAGTTCAAATATGACTGTTAAGAGTTCGATGGGTCAATCAGGATTACCTGATGGAGAAGCAGATGGCATACAGGCAGGATAACCCAGGTTTTTAGGTGAAGACACCTGGCTTCCAAGCCTGGCTTTTATAGCCTATAACAAGGTTATGAATTCATTGTTCTTTAGAACAAAAAAGACCCCTAGTGACATTGTGAGCTGGGTTCAAGGGGTACCCATGTTTGAGCCATGCTTTTTGCCACAGACCCTCTTTGGTCCCATTTTTTTCTCCATGTATGTATATGGCTTATAAGCCGGATCAGAGGGTTATTATAATTGTCCTATATAAAGCAAAAGCCCCCAAGTCATGGAATACTTACTAATCAGAGATGAAAAAACGACAGAGGCCCTGCTTTAGCAGGGATGCCAGCTTTATTATACTGATCATAGTATATACATTGTCAAAATATGTACATTGGAAGAGCCGGTGGCTCAGGTATAGTAAGGCCTAAGTTGAGCGATATTCCAGGGCCGGCTCTCTCCTCCTCCGACGTGCGTGAATCCTTGTGGTCTCGAACATCGACAAGATAGTATGACCCGTTGTTCAGATTCTTGCTGACCACAAAGGGTCCTTCCCAAGGTGGGGATAACTTATGCATATCTGTCTGGTTTTGGATAAGCCGGAGCACCAGGTCACCTTCTTGAAAAGCTCTGGTTTTAACCCGGCGGCTGTGATAACGGTGTAAGTCTTGCTGATAAATCGCTGAACGAGCTGCTGCTATATCACGCTCCTTGTCCAACAGATCCATCACATCTTGATGTGCCTTTTCATTGTCAGTTTCAACATAAGCCGCCATACGAGGCGAGTCATGACGGATGTCACTAGGGAGAACTGCCTCTACTCCATAAACCATGAAAAAAGGTGTGTAGCCCATAGATCTGTTTGGGGTGGTGTTGATGCTCCATAACACGGAAGGTAACTCCTCTACCCAAAAACCCGGCGTCATCCGCAAGGGAACCATAAGCCGGGGCTTGATACCCTTCAAGATCTCCTGATTCGCTCTCTCAGCTTGACCATTGGATTGAGGGTGAGCCACTGATGATACATCGAGCCGGATATGCTCTTGCTGATAAAATTCCTCCATAGCACCTTTAGAAAGATTAGTGCCATTATCTGTTATAATGTTGTGTGGAAAGCCAAAACGGAAGATCACCTTCTTCATGAACTGAACCGCCGTTGCTGTGTCACACTTACTGACCGGCTCTGCCTCTACCCATTTAGTGAACTTGTCAACCGCCACCAATAGGTGGGTCTTCTTATCCTTGGATCTTTTGAAAGGTCCAACCATATCAAGCCCCCAGACTGCAAACGACCAAGTAATTGGAATCATCCTCAATTCTTGAGCCGACACATGAGCTCATCTTGCAAATTTCTGACATCCATCACACCTACTGACAAGGCCCTCCGCATCGGCATGAGCTGTTAACCAATAGAACTCATGAAGAAAAGCTTTAGCCACAAGGGATTTTGAACCGGCATGATGACCACAATCCCCTTCATGGATCTCTCGTAAGGTCTCACATCCCTCTTCTGGAGAAACACAACGTTTAAACGCCCCTGTAACACTGCGATGATGCAACTCTCCATTAACAATCGTCATTGACTTAGACCGCCGAGCTATCTACCTGGCTAAAGTTTCATCCTCAGGCAACTCGCCTCGGGTCATGTAAGCCAAATAAGGAACTGTCCAATCCGGGATCACGTGCAGAGCCGCCACCAACTGAGCTTCTGGGTCAGGAATGGCTAAATCCTCCTCTGTAGGTAACTTGACTGACGGGTTATGTAAGACATCAAGAAATTCATTAGGCGGCACCGGTTTATGTTGAGAACCTAACCGGCTTAAGGCATCCGCCGCTTCATTTTTCCTTCGATCAATGTGATCCACTTGATAACCCTTAAAGTGACCAGTGATGATATCCACCTCTCGTCGATAAGCCACCATGTGTGGATCCTTAGAATCCCAAGTACCAGAGACTTGCTGAGCCACCAAGTCTGAATCACCGAAGCAGTTAACCCGACTTAAATTCATTTCCTTAGCCATCCGAAGGCCATGGAGCAAAGCTTCATACTCAGCTGCATTGTTAGTACAAGGAAACATCAAACAGAGAACATAATAAAATTTATCACCTCGAGGGGAAGCAGGAATAACTCCAGCCCCCGAGCCCTTCAATTGCCTGGACCCATCAAAGTGAATCGTCCAATATGTGTCATCCGGCTTTTCCTCAGGCATTTGCAGCTCTGTCCAATCATTGATGAAATCCACCAACGCTTGAGATTTTATAGCCGCGCGGGGCACATACTTCAACCCATGAGGTCCAAGCTCAATAGCCCACTTGGCAACCCGGCTAGTCGCTTCTCTGTTTTGGATGATCTCTCCCAAAGGAGCAGAACTGACCACAGTGATGAATGACCCAGGAAATAATGCTTAAGCTTCCGACTTGCCAAGAACACCCCATATACGAGCTTCTGTCAGTGTGTATATCTCTGCTTGGACTCAATAAGAACCTCACTGATATAATAAACCGGCCTTTGAACCGGATGCTCCTTGCCTGGCTCCTTTTGCTCCACTACAGTAGCCACGCTGACGGCCCGGGCATTAGCAGCCACATATAACATCAATGGCTCCTTATAAATGGGGGCAGCAAGCACGGGCGGCTCAGCCAACTGTTTTTCAGATCCTAAAAGGCTTGGTTAGCAGCGTCACTCCAAACAAAATGATCTGTCTTCTTCATCATCTAATAAAGAGGCAGAGCCTTCTCACCTAGCCGGCTTACGAACCGGCTCAGAGCCACAATACGACCCGCCAGTCGCTGAACATCGTTGATACACGCCGGTTTAGCCAGAGAGGTAATGGCTTTGATCTTCTCCAGGTTAGCTTCAATGCCTCTGTTTGAAACCAGAAAACCCAAGAGCTGACCTGCTGGCACACCAAAAACACACTTGGCCGGGTTAAGCATCATCTTGTAGACTCGGAGATTGTCAAATGTCTCCTTTAAATCGTCAATCATGGTCTCTTTCTTTCTTGACTTTACTACAATGTCATCTACATAAGCATGAACATTGTGCCCAATCTTGTTATGTAAATAATTATGCACACATCTCTGATAAGTCGCCTGGGCACTCTTGAGTCCAGAAGGCATTGATACATAGCAGAAGGCTCCAAAGGGAGTTATAAATGCTATCTTCTCCTGGTCCTTAACTGCCATCTTGATCTGATGATAACCAGAATAAGCATCCAAAAAACTCAAATGCTCACAACCCGCCGTAGCATCAATAATCTGATCAATACGAGGGAGAGCAAAAAGATCAGCTGGACAAGCTTTGTTTAAATCCGTGTAATCCACACACATACTCCAAGTGCCATTTTTTTAAGCACCATCATCGGGTTAGCCAACCACTCAGGATGAAAAACCTCAACAATAAACCCAGCCGCCAGAAGCCGGGCTATCTCTTCTCTAATAGCTTTCTGCCTCTCCTCATTAAACCGGCGAAGAAATTGCCTAACCGGTTTAAATTTTGGATCAATATTAAGAGTGTGCTCAGCGAGTTCCCTTGGTACACCTGGCATGTCAGAAGGCTTCCATGCAAAAATGTCCCGGTTCCCACGGATGAACTCGATGAGCGCACTTTCCTATTTTGGATCCAGATTGGCACTGATTGTGAACTGCATGGATGAGTCGCCAGGAACAAAATCAACCATCTTGGTATCATATGTCGATTTAAACTTCAAAACCGGGTCATGCTCTGTTGTGGGCTTCTTTAGGGACGTCATATCTGTTGGGTCAACATTGTCCTTGTAAAACTTCAACTCTTCTGTCACACAAACTGACTCGGCGTAAGCCGCATCACCCTCTTCACACTCCAAAGCTATCCTCCGGCTTCCATGTACTGTGATGGTCCCCTTGTGACCCGGCATCCTGAGCTGTAAATAAACATAACAGGGCCTGGCCATGAACTTAGCATAAGCCGTTCGTCCAAACAAAGCATGATATGGGCTTTTTATTTTCACCACTTCAATGGTCAATGTCTCCGACCTGGAATCATGGTCATCTCCAAAAGCAACCTCCAAAGCTATCTTACCCACTGGATATGCCGACTTACCAGGCACCACACCATGAAAAAAGGTGTTTGACGGCTTAAGATTTTTGTGTGTCAACCCCATGCATGCGATGGAAGGTCTCATAATAGAGAATATTAATGCTGCTTCCTCCGTCCATCAGTACCTTGGTGGACTTATACCCTCCAACCTGAGGTGCCACCACCAACGCTAAGTGACCCGGATTATCAACTCGGGGTGGGTGATTGTCGGTGTCAAAACCGGCGGATCTCGGGTAGGGGGTCCCGAACTGTGCGTCTAGGCCGGATGGTAACAGGAGGCAGGGGACACGATGTTTTACCCAGGTTCGGGCCCTCTTGATGGAGGTAAAACCCTACGTCTTGCTTGATTAATATTGATGATATGGGTAGTACAAGAGTAGATCTACCACGAGATCAGAGAGGCTAAACCCTAGAAGCTAGCCTATGGTATGATTGTATGTTGTGATTGTTGTCCTACGGACTAAAACCCTTCGGTTTATATAGACACCGGAGAGGGTTGGGGTTACACAAGGTCGGTTACAAAGGAGGATATATCCATATCCGTATTACCTAGCTTGCCTTCCACGCCAAGTAGAGTCCCATCCGGACACGAGACGAAGTCTTCAATCTTGTATCTTCATAGTCCAACAGTCCGGCCAAAGGATATAGTCCGGCTGTCCGGAGACCCCCTAATCCAGGACTCCCTCAGTAGCCCCTGAACCAGGCTTCAATGATGATGAGTCCGGCGCGCAGTATTGTCTTTGGCATTGCAAGGCGGGTTCCTTTTCCGAATACATCACAGAAGAATTTGAATACGAGGATAGTGTCCGACCCTGCAAAATAAGTTCCACATTCCACCGTAGAGAGAATAATATTTTCGCAGATCTAATTTGCTGGCTTGTTTTGGCAGCATGACGTTATGTCATGGCCCGGTGATTATTTGAACCATTTCCTTTAACCAGCCCTGCACATAACGCGAGGCAGTTTTTCGACACGTCTTGTCAAAGCAGAGATCGTGTCCCCTTATTACGGGATTCTCATCAATACGGGCGTGGGTAACCCAACCGCGCCATCAATTACGGCACTTGGGGGATAAGCGAGTTTTACTAGGCAAGTGGGGAGGCTTAGCTTCGTCCGCCCATATAAAGGGATAAGGATTCACCTTTCTATCCACGCCTTCTTCCTCCTTTTCTCATCCGTTTTCGCACACTCGAGCTCTAGCGCCCAAGTCCACACTTCCACCTCAACCTTCTCCAACCATGTCCGGAGCGGGAGGCAGGTGGATGGTCTCCTCCGTCATGGAGGGAGACATCAAGAAGCTGCACGGAGCCGGATAATTAGCCGCGAACATCGCGCATCGGCTGCCCGCTGCGGGGCAGATCGTCCCTACCCCGGAACCTTACGAGAGGGTAGTTTTCCTTCACCACTTCCTCCGCGGACTAGGGTTTCACCTCCATCCATTCGTCCGTGGTCTCATGTTCTACTACGGGCTGGACTTTCATGATCTGGCCCCGAACTTCATCCTCAACATTTCGGCGTTCATCGTCATGTGTGAGGCTTTCCTCCGCATCCGGCCCCACTTCGGCCTGTGGTTAAAGACCTTCAATATCAAGCCGAAGGTAGTACGAGGCCAACAAGCAGAATGCAGCGGAGCCATGGTGGGCAAAATGCCCAACATCATATGGCTCAAAGGCTTCTTCGTGGAGACAATAAAGGGATGGCAATCGATGTGGTTCTACATCACCGAGCCGCGCGACGCCAAATGGGTGGCAGCCCCTGAGTTTCGATCTGGATTCCCAACACGGCTCACTTCCTGGAAAGAGAAGGGCTTGTCGTGGGGTTCATCGGTGGAGCTGGATGGACTCCAGAAATGTATCCGGAGCATGGCGAGCAAGAAGCTCAAGCTTGTCAACATAGTCCAAGTTATGCTCATCCGCCGGACCCTCCCGTGTCAACAACGGGATTTTTCCTTGTGGGAGTTCGACCCGGCCCAGCACCAGACTCTGAGCGAGCTCTTCGATACGATGCACAAGGACGTCTGGAAGGTGCTATTCAAGGGCGTCGAGGTCCCCCCTTCTCTTGCCGAGGACCGCGGACTAAGCGCAAAGCGCCTAGCGCATCCGGTGAGTTCAATACGTCCTGTAGGTCATTTATTTTCCCTAGCTTAATTATGCGCGGGGTCTAATCTCCCTGCCTTTGATAGGACTGGATGGAGATGTCGGGGCAGATTAACTGTCTGGCCCCTTTGCCCGAAGACACTGCGAGTGCTCTCTTGATGGAGATGCTGACTCCGGCTCCTTACAAGGTGCCGGAGAAGACCAAGAAGGCCAAGGGAACCCGAAAGAGTTCCCGGTGCCAGGTGTTATCGGACTCATCGTCCGATAACTCTATGGCACACTCCTCCCCCGAAGACGAGGAGGAAGAAGAAGATGCTCCCCCTCCAGGCGGGGGAGACAAGAAAAGGAAGGCCGCCCCAACTGGGGAGGCTGAAGGTGTTGGGGAACGTAGCAGAAATTCAAAATTTTCCTACGTGTCACCAAGATCTATCTATGGAGAAACCAGCTACGAGTAGAAGGAGAGTGCATCTACATTCCCTTGTAGATCGCTAAGCGGAAGCGTTCAAGTGAACGGGGTTGATGGAGTCGTACTCGTCGTGATTCAAATCACCGATGATCAAGTGCCGAACGCACGGCACCTCCGCGTTCAACACACGTACAGCCCGGTGACGTCTCCCACGCCTTGATCCAGCAAGGAGAGAGGGAGAGGTTGAGGAAGACTCCATCCAGCAGCAGCACAATGGCGTGGTGGTGGTGGAGGAGCGTGGCAATCCCGCAGGGCTTCGCCAAGCACCATGGGAGAGGAGGAGGAGGAGAGGCAGGGCTGCACCAATGAGAGGAGAAGTTCTCATGTATTATGGGCAGCCCCAGGCCTCTATTTATATAGGGGAGTAGGGGGCTGCGCCCCCTTTAGGGTTTCCCACCCCAAGGGGTGCGGCCAGCCCTAGATGGGACTTGGGGAGGCGGCCAAGAGGGGGAGAGGAGAGGGAGGCGCACCAATATGGGCCTTAAGGCCCATCTGGACTAGGGTTTGCCCCCTCCCACTCTCTCTTGCGCCTTGGCCCCCTTGTGGGGGGCGCACCAGCCCTCCTAGGGGCTGGTCCCCTCCCACACTTGGCCCACGCAACCTTCTGGGGCAGGTGGCCCCACTTGGTGGACCCCCGGGACCCTCCCGGTGGTCCCGTACAATACCGATATCGCCCGAAACTTTTCCGGTGACCAAAACAGGACTTCCCATATATAAATCTTTACCTCCGAACCATTCCGGAACTCCTAGTGACGTCCGGGATCTTATCCGGGACTCCGAACAACATTTGGTAACCACATGCAAGCTTCCTTTATAACCCTAGCGTCATCGAACCTTAAGTGTGTAGACCCTACGGGTTCGGGAGACATGTAGACATGACCGAGACGTTCTCCGGTCAATAACCAACAGCGGGATCTGGATACCCATGTTGGCTCCCACATGTTCCACGATGATCTCATCGGATGAACCACGATGTCAAGGACTTAATCAATCCCGTATTCAATTCCCTTTGTCTATCGGTATGTTACTTGCCCGAGACTCGATCGTCGGTATCCAATACCTTGTTCAATCTCATTACCGGCAAGTCACTTTACTCGTTCCGTAACACATCATCCCGTGATCAACTCCTTGGTCACATTGCGCATATGATGATGTCCTACCGAGTGGGCCCAGAGATACCTCTCCGTTTACACGGAGTGACAAATCCCAGTCTCGATCCGCATAAAACAATAGATACTTTCGGAGATACCTGTAGTGCACCTTTATAGTCACCCAGTTACGTTGTGACGTTTGATACACCCAAAGCACTCCTACGGTATCCAGGAGTTACACGCTCTCATGGTCAAAGGAAGAGATACTTGACATTGGCAAAGCTCTAGCAAACGAACTACACGATCTTTGTGCTATGCTTAGGATTGGGTCTTGTCCATCACATCATTCTCCTAATGATGTGATCCCGTTATCAACGACATCCAATGTCCATAGCCAGGAAACCATGACTATCTGTTGATCACAACGAGCTAGTCAACTAGAGGCTCACTAGGGACATATTGTGGTCTATGTATTCACACGTGTATTACGATTTCCGGATAATACAGTTATAGCATGAATAAAAGACTATTATCATGAACAAAGAAATATAATAATAATCAATTTATTATTGCCTCTAGGGCATATTTCCAATAGTCTCCCACTTGCACTAGAGTCAACAATCCAGTTCACATCGCCATGTGATTAACACTCACAGATCACATCGCCATGTGACTAATACCCAAGAGTTTACTAGAGTCAGTAGTCTTGTTCACATCACTATGTGATTAACACTCAATGAGTTTTATGTTTGATCATGTTGCTTGTGAGAGAGGTTTTAGTCAACGGGTCTGAACCTTTCAGATCCGTGTGTGCTTTACAAATCTCTATGGCATCTCCTAGATGCAGCTACCACGCTCTATTTGGAGCTATTCCAAATAACTGTTCTACTTAGAGCTATTCTAAATTGTTGCTCCATTATACGTATCCGGTATCTCTACTCAGAGCTATCCGGATAGGTGTTAAGCTTGCATCGTCGTAACTCTTTACGTCGAACTCTTTATCACCTCCATAACCGAGAAAATTCCTTAGTCCACTAGTTACTAAGGATAACTTTGACCGCTGTCCTGTGATCTATTCATGGATCACTCTTGTACCCCTTGACTGACTCATGGCAAGGCACACTTCAGGTGCGGTACACAGCATAGCATACTGAAGAGCCTACGTTTTAAGCATAGGGGGCGACCTTCGCCCTTTCTCTCTATTCTGCCGTGGTCGAGCTTTAAGTCTTAACTTCGTACCTTACAACTCAGGCAAGAACTCCTTCTTTGACTGGTCCATCTTGAACACCTTCAAGATCATGTCAAGGTATGTGCTCATTTGAAAGTACTATTAAGCGTTTGATCTATCCTTATAGATCTTGATGCTCAATGTTCAAGTAGCTTAATCCAGGTTTTCTATTGAAAACACTTTCCAAATAACCCTATATGCTTTCTAGAAATTCTACGTCATTTCTGATCCATAACAATATGTCAACAACATATACTTATCAGAAATTCTATAGTGCTCCCACTCACTTCTTTGGAAATACAAGTTTCTCATAAACTTTGTACAAACCCAAAATCTTTGATCACCATCAAAGCATACATTCCAACTCCGAGATGCTCACTCCAGTCCTTAGAAGGATTGCTGGAGTTTTGCATACTTATTAGCATCTTTCGGGATTGACAAAACCTTCCGGTTGTATCACATACAACCTTTCCTCAAGAAAATCGTCGAGGAAACAATGTTTTGACATCCTATCCGCAAGATTTCATAAATAATGCAGTAATCGCTAATATAATTCCAACAGACTCTTAGCATCGCTATGAGTGAGAAAGTCTCACCGTAGTCAACTCCTTGAACTTGTCGGAAAATATCTTAACGACAAGTCGAGCTTTCTTAATGGTAATTCTTACCATCATTGTCTGTCTTCCTTTTAAAATCCATCCGTACCCAATGGCCTTACGACCATCAAGTATTTCTTCCAAAGTCATGGATCCGTTCTCGGATTTTATGGCCTCAAGCCATTTATCGGAATCCGGGCCCACCATCGCTTCTCCATAGCTCGTAGGTTCATTGTTGTCCAGCAACATGACTTCCAAGACAGGATTACGTACCACTCTGAAGTAGTACGTATCCTTGTCATCCCACGAGGTTTGGTAGTGACTTGATCCGAAGTTTCATGATCAATATCATAAGCTTCCACTTCAATTGGTGTAGGTGCCACAGGAACAACTTCCTGTGCCCTGCCACACACTAGTTGAAGAGACGGTTCAATAACCTCATCAAGTTCCCACCATCCTCCCACTCAATTCTTTCGAGAGAAACTTTTCCTCGAGAAAGGACCTGATTCTAGAAACAATCCCTTATTGCTTTTGGATCTGAGACAGGAGGTATACCCAACTGTTTTGGGTGTCCTATGAAGATGCATTTTATCCGCTTTGGGTTCGAGCTTATCAATCCTGAAACTTTTCCACATAAGCGTCACATCCCCAAACCTTTAAGAAATGACAACTTAGGTTTCTCTAAACCATAATTCATACGGTGTCATCTCAACGGAATTACGTGGTGCCCTATTTAAAGTGAATGTGGTTGTCTCTAATGCCTAACCCATGGACAATAGTGGTAATTCGATAAGAGACATCATGGTACGCACCATATCCAATAGGGTGTAACTATGATGTTCGGACACACCATCAAACTATGGTGTTCCAGGCGGTATTTAATTGTGAAACAATTTCCACAATGTCTTAATTGTGTGCCAAAACTTGTAACTCAGATATTCATCTCTATGATCATATCATAGACATTTTATCCTCTTGTCACAATGATCTTCTACTTCACTCTGAAATTACTTGAACCATTCAATAATTCAGACTTGTGTTTCATCAAGTAAATATATTCAACATCTACTCGAATCATCTGTGAAGTAAGAACATAACGATATTCACTGCATGCCTCAGCACTCATTGGACTACACACATCAAAATGTGTTACTTCCAACAAGTTGCTATCTTGTTCCATCTTATTGAAAACCGAGGCTTTTCAGTCATCTTGCCTATGTGGTATGATTTGCATATCCCAAGTGATTCAAAATCAATTGAGTCCAAACGGTCCATTTGCATGGAGTTTCTTCATGCATATACACCAATAGACATGGTTCGCATGTCTCACACTTTTCAAAAACGAGTGAGTCCAAAGATCCATCAACATGGAGCTTCTTCATGTGTTTTATACCAATATGACTTACATGGCAGTGCCACAAGTAAGTGGTACTATCATTACTATCTTATATCTTTTGGCATGAACATGTGTATCACTACGATCGAGATTCAATAAACCATTCATTTTAGGTGTAAGACCATTGAAGGTATTATTCAAATAAACAGAGTAACCATTATTCTCCTTAAATGAATAACCGTATTGCGATAGACATAATCCAATCATGTCTATGCTCAACGCAAACACCAATCTCGATGGTAGAGGGAGTGTGTGATGCTTGATCATATCAACGTTGGAAACACTTCCAACACATATCGTCATCTCACATTTAGCTAGTCTCCGTTTATTCCGTAGCTTTTATTTCGAGTTACTAACACTTAGCAACCGAACCGGTATCTAATACCCTGGTGCTACTAGGAGTACTAGTAAAGTACACATCAATACAATGTATATCCAATATACTTTTATCGACCTTGCCAGCCTTCTTATCTACCAAGTATCTAGGGTAATTCTGCTCCAGCGGCTATTCCCCTTATCACAGAAGCACTTAGTCTCGGGTTTGGGTTCAACCTCGGGTTTCTTCACTGGTGCAGCAGCTGATTTGCCGTTTCATGAAGTATCCCTTCTTGCCCTTGCCCTTCTTGAAACTAGTGGTTTCACCAACCATCAATAATTGATGCTCCTTCTTGATTTCTACTTTCGCGGTGTCAAACATCGCGAATACCTCAAGGATCATCATATCTATCCCTGATATGTTATAGTTCATCACGAAGCTCTAGCAGCTTGGTGGCAATGACTTTGGAGAAACATCACTATCTCATTTGGAAGATCAACTCCCACTCGATTCAAGTGATTGTTGCACTCAGACAATCTAAGCACAAGCTCAACGATTGATCTTTTCTCCCTTAGTTTGCAGGCTAAGAAAATCGTCGGAGGTCTCATACCTCTTGACGTGGGCACGAGCCTGAAATCCCAATTTCAGCCCTCAAAACATCTCATATGTTTCGCGATGTTTCAAAAACATCTTTGGTGCCTCAATTCTAAACCGTTTAACTGAACTATCACGTAGTTATCAAAACGTGTATGTCAGATGTTCGCAACATCCACAGACAACGTTCGAGGTTCAACACACTGAGCAGTGCATTAAGGACATAAGCTTTCTACTGTCCGCATAATTGCTACTTTCAACTTTCAAACTATATTTTCTCTAGGAACATATCTAAAACAGTAGAACTAAAGCGCGAGCTACGACATAATTTGCAAAATCCTTTTGACTATGTTCAGGATAATTAAGTTCATCTTATGAACTCCCACTCAGATAGACATCCCTCTGGTCATCTAAGTGATCACATGATCCGAGTCAACTAGGCCGTGTCCGATCATCACGTGAGACGGACTAGTCATCATCGGTGAACATCTTCATGTTGATCGTATCTACTATACGACTCATGCTCGACCTTTCGGTCTCCGTGTTCCGAGGCCATGTCTGCACATGCTAGGCTCGTCAAGTTAACCCTAAGTGTTTTCGCTGTGTAAAACTGTCTTACACCCGTTGTATGTGAACGTAAGAATCCATCACACCCGATCATCACGTGGTGCTTAGAAGTGACGAACTGTAGCAACGGTGCACAGTTAGGGGAGAACACTTCTTGAAATTTTGTAAGGGATCATCTTATTTACTACCGTCGTTCTAAGCAAACAAGATGCATAAACATGATAAACATCACATGCAATCAAATAGAGTAGTGACATGATATGGCCAATATCATATAGCTCCTTTGATCTTCATCTTCGGGGCTCCATGATCATCTTGTCACCGGCATGACACCATGATCTCCATCATCATGATCTCCATCATCGTGTCTTCATGAAGTTGTCACGCCAACGACTACTTCTACTTCTATGGCTAACGCGTTTAGCAATAAAGTAAAGTAATTTACATGGCGTTGTTCAATGACACGCAGGTCATACAATAAATAAAGACAACTCCTATGGCTCCTGCCGGTTGTCATACTCATCGACATGCAAGTCGTGAATCCTATTACAAGAACATGATCAATCTCATACATCACATATTATTCACCACATTCTTGTTGGCCATATCACATCACAAAGCATACCCTGCAAAAACAAGTTAGACGTCCTCTAATTGTTGTTTGCATGTTTTACGTGGCTGCTATGGGTTTCTAGCAAGAACGTTTCTTACCTACGCAAAACCACAATGTGATATGCCAATTGCTATTTACCCTTCATAAGGACCCTTTTCATCGAATCCGTTCCGACTAAAGTGGGAGAGACTGGCACCCGCTAGCCACCTTATGCACCAAGTGCATGTCAATCGGTGGAACCTGTCTCACGTAAGAGTATGTGTAAGGTCGGTCCGGGCCGCTTCATCCCACAATACCGTCGAAACAAGATTGGACTAGTAACGGTAAGCATATTGAACAAAATCAACGCCCACAACTACTTTGTGTTCTACTCATGCAAAGAATCTACGCAATAGACCTACCTCATGATGCCACTGTTGGGGAACGTAGCAGAAATTCAAAATTTTCCTACGTGTCACCAAGATCTATCTATGGAGAAACCAGCTACGAGTAGAAGGAGAGTGCATCTACATACCCTTGTAGATCGCTAAGCGGAAGCGTTCAAGTGAACGGGGTTGATGGAGTCGTACTCGTCGTGATTCAAATCACCGATGATCAAGTGCCGAACGCACGGCACCTCCGTGTTCAACACACGTACAGCCCGGTGACGTCTCCCACGCCTTGATCCAGCAAGGAGAGAGGGAGAGGTTGAGGAAGACTCCATCCAGCAGCAGCACAACGGCGTGGTGGTGGTGGAGGAGCGTGGCAATCCCGCAGGGCTTCGCCAAGCACCATGGGAGAGGAGGAGGAGGAGAGGCAGGGCTGCACCAACGAGAGGAGAAGTTCTCATGTATTATGGGCAGCCCCAGGCCTCTATTTATATAGGGGAGTAGGGGGCTGCGCCCCCTTTAGGGTTTCCCACCCCAAGGGGTGCGGCCAGCCCTAGATGGGACTTGGGGAGGCGGCCAAGAGGGGGAGAGGAGAGGGAGGCGCACCAATATGGGCCTTAAGGCCCATCTGGACTAGGGTTTGCCCCCTCCCACTCTCTCTTGCGCCTTGGCCCCCTTGTGGGGGGCGCACCAGCCCTCCTAGGGGCTGGTCCCCTCCCACACTTGGCCCACGCAACCTTCTGGGGCAGGTGGCCCCACTTGGTGGACCCCCGGGACCCTCCCGGTGGTCCCGGTACAATACCGACATCGCCCGAAACTTTTCCGGTGACCAAAACAGGACTTCCCATATATAAATCTTTACCTCCGGACCATTCCGGAACTCCTCGTGACGTCCGGGATCTTATCCGGGACTCCGAACAACATTCGGTAACCACATACAAGCTTCCTTTATAACCCTAGCGTCATCGAACCTTAAGTGTGTAGACCCTACGGGTTCGGGAGACATGTAGACATGACCGAGACGTTCTCCGGTCAATAATCAACAGCGGGATCTGGATACCCATGTTGGCTCCCACATGTTCCACGATGATCTCATCGGATGAACCACGATGTCAAGGACTTAATCAATCCCGTATTCAATTCCCTTTGTCTATCGGTATGTTACTTGCCCGAGACTCGATTGTCGGTATCCAATACCTTGTTCAATCTCGTTACCGGCAAGTCACTTTACTCGTTCCGTAACACATCATCCCGTGATCAACTCCTTGGTCACATTGCGCATATGATGATGTCCTACCGAGTGGGCCCAGAGATACCTCTCCGTTTACACGGAGTGACAAATCCCAGTCTCGATCCGCATAAAACAATAGATACTTTCGGAGATACCTGTAGTGCACCTTTATAGTCACCCAGTTACGTTGTGACGTTTGATACACCCAAAGCACTCCTACGGTATCCAGGAGTTACACGCTCTCATGGTCAAAGGAAGAGATACTTGACATTGGCAAAGCTCTAGCAAACGAACTACATGATCTTTGTGCTATGCTTAGGATTGGGTCTTGTCCATCACATCATTCTCCTAATGATGTGATCCCGTTATCAACGACATCCAATGTCCATAGCCAGGAAACCATGACTATCTGTTGATCACAACGAGCTAGTCAACTAGAGGCTCACTAGGGACATATTGTGGTCTATGTATTCACACGTGTATTACGATTTCCGGATAATACAGTTATAGCATGAATAAAAGACTATTATCATGAACAAAGAAATATAATAATAATCAATTTATTATTGCCTCTAGGGCATATTTCCAACAGAAGGGTCCAAGAAGGGGAGGATTCTCCTTCTGGACAGTTCCACCGCTGCCGACGAGGGCGAAGACGAGTGGTTGCCCCGGGCCAAGCCCCCGGGGAGATCGTAAGTATTCGGATACCAGAGTAACTCATAGAATTCCTTTGTCGCACTGCTTTCCCTAACACCAAACATGATTATGCAGGCTGCCGCGAACCAGCATCGATGTATCATCGGACGGCTCCCTGGGCTCGTCGGACATGGATAGCGATCCAGTCCCGACCGCCACCTCTCCTCATCTTGCTGACGACGCCGAGGTGCTGTCTCAAGAGGCACCGGATCGAGGGGAGACAGTCCCGAAGACGCCTCAAGGCGACCTTCCAGACTCCGGGAGCCGAGGGGACGGGGCCCCTGAGAGCTCCGAGTTCGGCCCTCAGCCGAACACCGCGCCGGACCCTCCAGCGGTTCCGGGCTCGGGCAGGCGGCCTCCTTCTAAGAGGGGCAAGACGCCTATGCCGGTGACCTCTGTCCATCCAGAGGCACCGGACAGTCTGCTGGAAGCGCTTCGCAACGCTTCCATCGACGAGGAGCACCGCACTATCATGAGTGCGGTGATCCAGAAGGTTCAGTCCACCAAGAGCGGATTGACTGAAGCCTATGCCAGCCTTCTAACAGGCTTCAAGGTAAGTGTTTTAAAATGTAGTAGAAATATTACCGCATAGATAGTAGCCCCTGATGCTTTGTCCGGTGTTCACAAAGAAAAGCCGAACAGAGGTTCAAATAATATCGCAGGAGTCTAAAATAATTGTGTTGATATGCATATGCAGGCTTCGCTGCTGGCGTCCGCCGCACTGACTGCGGAGGTCGCCGTACTAAAGCAGGGCCTCGAGGGGTCCAGGAAAGAGCTCGGCCTTGCCAAGAGGCAGCTCGAGGAGAACAAGGGTAAGTAATACCCTATCTATAGATATGTATATATAAAAGAGGACGTGATTGCAAAATGACAGGATCATCATATGTTTGCCAGGGGCCACGACCGAGGTGGCGACCCTGAAGCAAGTGCTAACCAAGGCCAAAGATAAAGCGGCCAAGGAGCGCACCGAGCGAGAGAAGCACGAGGCTCGGGTGGGCGAGGTGCAGCAAGAGCTCCAGGCTCTCGTGGAGAAGCACGAGGCGTTGGAGCTTGACTCAAAGACGCGGGAGTCTGAGCTTGCTGCGGCCCTCGAGAGCGCAAAGAGTGCCAAGGCCGAGGCCCATAAGGCCCTCCAGGAGGTTGATGCAATGAAGAAGATAGCGGCGGGTAAGGCATTCTATATGCAGAGCAAGCATGTAAAAGTAACTTACCAATTACTTACCCGAATTCGGAGCTCTCCAGGAGCATTCGCAGATTTGCCCCGCAGCGTGTCCGATGCCATGCAGTTTTACTAGGCCGAGGAGGGGAGCTCAACGGAGAAGCTGTTCAGGTCTCAGTATACTGGGACCGAACATCCAATGCCTCTGAGCGACCAGCTAAAGCAGCTGGTCGAGTTGCACAAGGCGGCCGAACAGGCCATGAAGGGCCTTATAGTCCGGCTGTGGCCTGGCGGCGTCCTTCCGAACAGCTACTTCAGCCTGGTGAGGCGGCTTGTGGATGCCTGCCCACGGCTGGAGGTCATCAAGCGGTCCGTCTGCACCGAAGGTGCATGCCGGGCTTTCGCCCATGTGAAGGTGCAGTGGGCCAAGCTAGACGTTGTGAAGCTGATCAAGGAAGGGCCGCCGCAGGGCAAGGAGCATCGCACCCCCGAAATTTATTATGAGGGTGTCCTGAAGGGTGCCCGTCTTGTAGCGGACGAATGTTCAAAGGATGTAATATTTGAGTAAACTTGCTCGTGTGATCCTATATGATGAAAACTTGTTTCAGATGCGCTATGCAACGCTTGTGTGAATTTAAAATATTACCTTCTGTTTGGCCGTTTATCCAATCTGAGAGATGGCTAGTCCTCGGCTTCAGCCCCCGTGCCACAAGTGCTGGAGTGTTCGGGATAAACCTGAGCACTCTTGTTCCCATATTTGGGTCCTTCGAGGGAGGTGCTCAGCACAACGAACAAGGCAACCGGACTAATAATGCTTTATCACTCTCACTTAGCCATAGAATTCTATAATTTTAAATTTCGGCGAAGCCCCTGGTATTTGGAAGGCCGAATTCGGGGCGCGATACACGCCTGTAAGCCGGACAGGGCAGGCCCCTCGCCCTAAGCGGCATAAGTCTTTAGGGACTCGAAAAACCTCGCCGAACAGCGACCAGTCTCTTGCCTTATCATGACAGTCAGTTTTAGCTTTCTCTACTGAGGTGCTAAGCCCGGCAGAACCGGGGCACAATCGCAGTAGTTCTCCTAGCGCTACCTAAGCCGATAGAGCGGAACGTAAGGTACCAAAACATAGGAGCCGGGCAAACCCAACATTTGACCAAAGACATGATTCGGAGCTGATGCATATAATGCTATCAGTTCGGGGTGCCACACTTGTGAAAGTGTTCGGACTTTTCACACCATATTGTGGGGTATGTAAGCCCCTGGTGTATTGGCCGTACCAGAGTGTATGGTTGCAAGGCGTCATTAATGAACACAAATATATATATATATATATATATATATATATATATATATATATATAACAAGAATGCAATAATAGTCGTAATGTCATGCATTGTTTATTAAAAATTGCGTTAAAGCAGAGTGATACAGATAGTGCGATAAGCAAAGAGTAGGACTATGTCCCTTCCAAGGGTGAGCTGAGGAATGATATTAAATCGAATATTTCGCTCGTTACTGTAATCAACCTGGGAGTTCCGTGGTATGACGTAGTTGTCTGCTTCCTTGGTTGCTGCATCATGTGTTTGGCAATAGTGCTGCCGGACAGTGTTTCCAGAGATTAAGGTCCTAAAAAAAAGAAAAATAACCAACGGGAAGCCCCTAGTGCGGTTTAAGCCGCGTCTTGGGGCGTGTCGCAGTTGTGCCCCCTCCCCACCTATGCCCATGGTATTTTTAATGCGTAATTATGTACGCGTGACACAAGTTTCACCGTTTGGCTGGGACTGGGGTGGGGGACGCATTGCTACGCGAGCTCAGATTGCGCCAGGCGATCTATTTGTCGGTTGCTCTAAGCGCGTTTGAAGGTGTCCGGGGTTTGAAACGCCGAACTGGTGGATTGCCTTGAAAGGCTGTTTTGCGCTTCTGCTGCAAGGGCCGCGGTGTGCTCCTATGTTCGGAGAGAGTGCTCTGTGTTTCCATTGACTGTAATAACTCCGCGAGGTCCTGGCATCTTGAGCTTGAGGTATGCATAATGCGGTACCGCATTGAATCTAGCAAATGCGGTTCGCCCGAGCAGCGCGTGATAACCACTGCGGAACGGGACTATATCGAAGATTAACTCTTCGCATCAGAAGTTAACCGGGGATCCGAAGACCACTTCCAGTGTAATTGAGCCTGTGCAATGGGCCTCTACACCTGGAATGACGCCCTTAAAGGTCGTTTTTGTGGGTTTGATCCTTGAGGGGTCTATACCCATTTTGCGCACTGTGTCCTGATAAAGCAGGTTCAGGCTGCTGCCGCCATCCATAAGGACTCGAGTGAGGTGAAATCCGTCAATGATTGGGTCTAGGACCAGTGCAGCGAATCCGCCATGACGGATACTAGTGGGATGGTCCCTGCGATCGAAGGTGATCGGACAGGAGGACCAAGGGTTGAATTTTGGGGCCACTGGCTCCAGCGCATATACGTCCCTGAGCGCATGCTTCCGCTCCCTCTTGGGGATGTGGGTTGCGTATATCATATTCACCATCCGCACTTGCGGGGGAAACCTCTTCTATCCTCCAGTGTGCGGCTGTCGGGGCTCCTCCTCGTCATCGCTATGCGGCCCCTTGTCCTTGTTTTCGGCAATTAACTTGCCGGCCTGCTTGAACACCCAACAATCCCTGTTGGTGTGATTGGCTGGCTTGTCTGGGGTGCCGTGTATTTGACACGAGCTATCGAGTATACGGTCCAAGCTGGACGGACCCGGCGTACTTTGTTTTAATGCCTTTTTCCGCTGACCGGGTTTAGAGCCTTTGAATCTAGCATTGACTGCCGTATCCTCAGTATTTTTGCTGTTAATGTGGCGCTTATGTTTGTTGCGACGTGACCTGCTATTGCCATCCTTGGTATCTGAGGGACCATGGTTCTTTGATATGTTATGACTGCGAGCCAGCCAGTTGTCTTCTCCCGCACAAAAGTGGGTCATGAGCGTCATGAGAGCTGCCATAGATTTCGGCTTTTCCTGACCAAGGAGCCGGGCTAGCCACTCATCTCGGGTGTTGTGCTTGAAAGCCGCTAAGGCCTCCGCATCTGGACAGTCGATGATTTGATTTTTCTTTGTAAGAAACCGAGTCCAGAATTGCCTGGCCGACTCTTCTGGCTGCTGAATTATGTGGCTCAAGTCATCGGCGTCTGGTGGTCGCACATAGGTGCCCTGAAAGTTGTCGAGGAATGCGGCTTCCAGATCTTCCCAACAGCTAATGGAGTCCGCTGGCAAGCTGTTAAGCCAATGCCGCGCTGGTCCTTTGAGCTTTAGTGGGAGGTATTTGATGGCGTGTAATTCATCACCGCGGGCCATGTGGATGTGGAGGAGGAAATCCTCAATCCATACCGCGGGATCTGTTGTGCCATCGTATGATTCAATATTTACAGGTTTGAAACCTTCTGGGAATTGATGTTCCATTACTTCGTCTGTGAAGCATAAGGGGTGTGCGGCGCCTCTGTATTTTGCTATATCGCGACGTAGCTCGAATGGGTCTTGCCCGCTGTGTTCGGCACGGCCGGATTTGCTTTTACTGTATCCGGCGTGACGTTTATCGTCTCGCAGAGTGGTGCGCCGTCGTGATCCATAGATCGATCTTGCATGATTGCTTTGTCCTCCAATATGTCTCGCAGGTCTGGCGTATCTCCCCATGCCTTTTTATTTGAACGGCGTCGGGGTGGAGGCTGAGCTTTTGGCCGGAATGCCTCTCTATCGTGGCCACGAGGTGGCCACTCAGCCGTATCATACGCTTCTTCCTCCAGTCGGGGTAGTAACCTGCACTTTGGGTAGTTCTTGGAGGGGCGCTGGAGTTTATATTCCTCGGCCGCGAGAACTTCAGTCCATCTGTCAGCTAGCAGATCTTGATCAGCTTGAAGCTGCTGCTGCTTTTTCTTCAGGCTATTTGCCGTGGCCATAAGCCGGCGCTTAAAGCGCTCTTGTTCGACGGGATCCTCCAGGAGGGCGAATTCATCGTCGCCGAGGCTTGCCTCGTCTTTGGAGGGGGGGGGGGATGTAATTGTCATCCTCCTCTTCTCCGTCTGCCGCTCTCTTAGGAGAGCTGGCTCCTTCATCCTCCTGCTCTAAATCTTGCTGGAGGGGATTGTTGTTGTCTTCGGCACTATCCGGAGTGTTATTATCTCCTGTGCCGGTATCACCACTTTTGCTTTGGCGGGACTTAGGGCGGCGCCGCTGACGTCGGCGCTTGGGTTGCTTCTTGGAGGGGCATCCTCCGCTATCTCGTCGCCATTGCCTTCGTTGGGTGTATCCACCATGTATATGTCATATGACGAGGTGGCTTTCCAGTGCCCTATAGGCGATGGTTCATGTTCGTCTCCTACATCATCGTCCATACCGTCGATGTCTTCGGAGTCGAAGTCGAGCATGTCGGTTAAATCATCGACAGTGGCTACAAAGTGGGTGGTGGGTGGGCGTCGAATTTCTTCATCGTCCGCATCCCAATCCTGTTGGCCATAGTCCGGCCAGGGCTCTCCTGACAGAGAGAGAGAGAGAGAGAGAGAGAGAGAGAGAGAGAGAGATTTTAGTGAATTTAGGATGTCGCCGAAGGGCGAGTGCTGAAAGGTATCCGCGGTGGTGAATTCCATGATCGGCGCCCAATCGGATTCGATTGGCAGGGGCGCGGATGGTTTGGAGTCCGGCACCTTGGTGTCACGGGCTGCGCAGAGGGTTAGGCAGGTGTTCGGCTCGATCGCCGTTGAGACTGCAGCCCCTGAGGCGGTGTCTAACCACCCATCCTCGATTGGCGCAGTTGGCTCCGAGCTAAGGGTCGAAGCTGATGCGGGCGCGGCCTCTGGGGTACTGTTCGGCGGCAGAGCTAGGTCATACCCATCGTGACAGTGCGGCGCGCCCGGCTGTGGCTCGAATCCGTCGAAGATCAAGTCTCCGCGGATGTCGGCCATGTAGTTCAAACTTACAAATCTGACCTGGCGGCCAAGGGCGTAGCTTTCAATCTGCTCCAGAAGGCCAAGCGAATTAGCCCGCAGTGCAAAGACGCCGAATATGAAGATCTGTCTGCGAAGAAAAGTCTCACCCGGAACCGCATTGCTATCGATGATAGTAGGAGCCATCAAGCCTAACGGCGACGACACAGACGAACTCTCAATGAAAGCACCAATGTCAGTGTCAAAACCGGCGGATCTCGAGTAGGGGGTCCCAAACAGTGCGTCTAGGCCGGATGGTAACAGGAGGCAGGGGACACGATGTTTACCCAGGTTCGGGCCCTCTTGATGGAGGTAAAACCCTACACCCTGCTTGATTAATATTGATGATATGGGTAGTACAAGAGTAGATCTACCACGAGATCAGAGAGGCTAAACCCTAGAAGCTAGCCTATGGTATGATTGTATGTTGTGATTGTTGTCCTACGGACTAAAACCCTTCGGTTTAATAGACACCGGAGAGGGTTAGGGTTACACAAGGTCGGTTACAAAGGACGAGATATCCATATCCGTATTGCCTAGCTTGCCTTCCACGCCAAGTAGAGTCCTATCCGGACACGAGACGAAGTCTTCAATCTTGTATCTTCATAGTCCAACAGTCTGGCCAAAGGATATAGTCCGACTGTCCGGAGACCCCCTAATCCAGGACTCCCTCGGTGATCCTCCCGGCTCCACACAATGGGCTGCTCAGACCAATGCAAGTAACGAGGGACCGCCGGCTCAACAGCATTAACTGCCCTCTTATGAAGCTTCTGGTCACGTTTACATAAGCTAGTGGTAAATACATGATACTGCCCACTATTCAACTATTTTGGGTTGCTCTGATAACCAGACTGCTGCTGCTGACCCTCCTGATTATTTTGCTGGTTGTAACCACCCTGGCTGCCATGATTATTCTGATTTCCCTGAAACCGGGAATTAGAGCTGCCACCGCCATGACCCGGACCGTAAGAGCCGCCGGGACGGCCACCAGGCCCGTGACTGTTATGAAAAAAGTTTGAATTCTTGAACTCCCTCATGATGTTACAATCCTTCCACAGGTGCCCAGACGGTCTCTCCTTCATACCATGTCATGGGCAGGGCTCATTCAACATTCGCTCAAGATTGACACTAGACCCGCCGGCTCTTGGCGGCTGTCTGCCCTTACAAGACTGTCCATTATCCTGTGCATTGGTGTTAGCCACAAAGTCGAAACTATTATCAGCCTTGCGCTTATCGTTGCCTCCCGGGTTATATTGCTGGCCTTTGACATTGTCGCTTGTCTTTCCCTTCCCTGCTTTCTCGTCATTAGACTCGGGATCCTTGGTACTATCAGAGTCAGCATATTTAACCAGAGCTGCCATGAGCATCCCCATGTCATTGCAGTGACGCTTGAGCCGCCCTAACTTCTACTTCAGAGGCAGGAAATGGCGATTGTTCTCCAACATCAACACCGTTGAATCGGTGTTAGTACGATTTGATGAATGTAAGATTGTCGAGACCCGGCGCACCCAATGGGTTGTTGACTCGTCTTCCTCTTGGACACAGGAGGCCAGATCCACAATGGGCATGGGTTGTTTACATGTATCCTTAAAGTTCTAGATGAACCGGGCCTTTAACTCGGCCCATGACCCGATGGAATTAGCTGGGAGCCCCTTTAACCAAGTACGGGCCGTTCCTTCCAACATTAAAGGAAAGTATTTAGCACAGGCTACTTCACTGACATCCAACAACTCCATAGCCATATCATAACTCTCAACCCACGCTTCAGGACTTAAATCAGCGGTGTAATTGGGCACCTTACGAGGTCCTTTGAAATCCTTGGGCAGACGCTCGTTTCACAGATCCGACGCTAAACACGGTGCCCCCAAGTTTCTAAAGGTCAGACCCAGCTCCACCAAGGTGGTTGGACGAATCGGAGTTGGTTGACGAGCCACATATTGAGCCGCCAGCTCGGCCTCTCAATGGGCTCTTCCTTGATCCACCACATTCTGAGCATTAGCACCGCCGCTCGCCGGGTCATTACCATGTGGTGGGTTATGATTCCGTCCACTGGTTCACACCGCCAGCTCATCTAAATGCCTGCTGTAGATTCGTCTCGGGCGAGGTGTGGAATGAATCCTATCACGGCTATAAGAGTATGCTTGCTGCTGCACCAATGCTGTCTGAAGAAACTCTCTAGCCCTCCGTGTCTCAACCGCCGCTGGCGAGTCACCTTCCACAGGGATAGCCGCCAGTCGGGACGCCAAAGCAACCATGTTATCCGAAGGGTTGCAGTAATGATCCGGTGGCGTCGACATGTGCTGTGGCGAGTTATTGTTCTGTCGAGGCGGATCCATTATACGTGGCTAAACCGGCGTTCCTATCACAGGCGCTCTGGCCCAGTTTACGGCTGTCGGGTTAATGCCCCTGGCGTGTTAAAAAGATTCCTTGCTTCAATAGTCACCGGCAGACGACTCTGATGCCTTCTCCTCATCACTTCATTTGAGGCGTTCTGATCTAGCATGAGCCGGTAGGAGTCTGCTTGGACTCGCTGTGCCTGTGCATCCAAAGCAGCCTGCTGCTCAACCATCCTGGTACTTTCAGTGTTCAACGCCTCCCTGGCCTGTGCTATATCATCACATACCTTTGTAATTGCCGTGTTATGCTGATCTTGATCCGCCAGGTTAACAGATGTCGTAATCAGCGTAGTCAGCTTGTCCAATAAGTCAGTTAAAACTTGAGCCGGTGGGCGCTCAGGGCCTCCTGCCCCGGCAGCCACCGCTGCTCCTGACCCGGAAACCAGCTCTGCCGCCATTGATGAGTGTTGTATAGGCTGTGTACCGGCCATGAAGATCGCAACCCGGTTCGGTGGCTCACAGGGGTCCGGAATACTGTCGCCATCGAAACAGCCCCCAAGCCGGCCGTATTGCAATTGGTACAACAACTCTGTCTCACCAGTGGATGACCCGCCATCGGAATAGATGACGGTCTCGTCACCAGATGTCGATCTGTCCTCAGATCCCTCTCCATGGATAAATCCCACAAAGGCACGTTTCATGGTTGGCCGAATCCGGGCGGGTCTCACACGCTGAGCCGTCTCGACGATGTCGGTGTAGGTGTCCGACTCAGGGCCCGGTTCGCCAATTTTGCTGATGAAAACGTGAATTCCGCCGAAGGGGACCCGATACCCGTACTCTATTGGGCCAACCTCGGGGCCCCAGCCTGCATCATCGATGTAGAGCCTGCCGCGGCAACTCTTGGTCATCCGGCCCATGGCGTATCCCTTGATCCCTTCGAAGTTGCCCTTCAAGAACTCGAAACCATCTTCTGATAGCCCCACGGTGGGCGCCAACTGTCGTGGAAATATCATGTCAGATTTCCTAGAGAGAGGACTTAGTCATGGAGCCATCACGTTGAGGTTAGCTTAAAGGGGTTAATCAGGACAAGGGACACGAGGAGTTTATACTGGTTCGGCCCCTTACAGTGAAGGTAAAATCCTAATCCAGTTGTATGTGGAATTGCTAGGGTTTCGATGAGCGGGGAGCCAATACACTTGACCGGCTCTCGAATTTGTTGTCTCTTGTCCTAAGCCGCTGCCGGGTCATCCCCCTATATACACGGGTTGACGCCCTATGGTCTACAGAGTCCGGCCGGCTCATACAACGTGTCCGGCTCGGTGACGTATCTTACATTACAAGTTTTACATACATGGCGGTTTATGCTTATGGGCCTTAAGCCTCCTTCGGGTCTGGGCCCACTAAGCCTATCTATGAAACGTCGTGCAATCTTGGGCTCCATAACGATAAGTCTTCATGGGGATGACCCAACCCCTCCTGGGCGGGTCATACCTAATAGTTATATCCCCAACAGGACCCGAAGGTCTGTGGTAAACTACTCACACATCATCGGAGAGGCTATGGTGTTGATGTAGAAGCCCTCCGTGATCGAATCCCCCTCCGGCGGAGCGCCGGAAAAGGCCCCAAGATGGGATCTCACGGGTATAGAAGGTTGCGGTGGTGGAAAAGGTGTTTATTGGCTCTCCCCGATGGTTTCAGGGTATAAGAGTATATATAGGCGAAAGAAGTAGGTCGGTGGAGCTGCGAGGGGCCCACGAGGGTGGGGCTCGCGCCCTCCTGCCTCATGGCTTCCTCTCTACTTCCTTGACGTCCACTCCAAGTCTCCTGGATTGCGTTTGTTCCAAAAACGATCCTCGCGAACGTTTTATTCCGTTTGGATTCTGTTTGTTATTCCTTTTCTGCGAAACACTGAAATAGGCAAAAAAACAGCAATTTGCATTGGGCCTTCGGTTAATAGGTTAGTCCCAAAAATAATATAAAAGTGCATAGTAAAGCCCATTAAACATCCAAAACAGATAATATAACAGCATGGAACAATAAAAAATTATAGATACGTTGGAGACGTATCAAGCATCCCCAAGCTTAATTCCTGCTCGCCCTTGAGTAGGTAAATGATAAAAACAGAATTTTTGATGTGGAATGCTACCTACCATAATTCTCAATGTAATTTTCTTTATTGTGGCATGAATGTTCAGATCCAAAAGATTCAAGACAAAATTTTAATATTGACATAAAAATAATAATACTTCAAGCATACTAACTAAGCAATTATGTCTTCTCAAAATGACATGGCCAAAGAAAGCTTATCCCTACAAAATCATATAGTTTGGCTATGCTTCATTTTCTTCACACAAAATTGCTCTCATCATGCACAACTCAGACGACAAGCTAAGCAATTGTTTCATACTTTAGTAATCTCAAACTTTTTCCAACTTTCACGCAATAGATGAGCGTGAGCCATGGACATAGCACTATGGGTGCAATAGAATATAATGATGGGGGTTGTGTGGAGAAGACAAAAAAGGAGAAAGTCTCACATTGGCGCGGCTAATCAACGGGCTATGGAGATGCCCATCAATCGATGTCAATGCGAAGAGTAGGGATTGTCATGCAACGGATGCACTAGAGCTATAAATGTATGAAAGCTCAAGAAAAGAAACTAAGTGGGTGTGCATCCAACTTGCTTTCTCACGAAGACCTAGGGCATTTGAGGAAGCCCATTGTTGGAATATACAAGCCAAGTTCTATAATGAAAAATTCTCACTAGTATATGAAAGTGACAATATAAGAGACTCTCTATCATGAAGATCATGGTGCTACTTTGAAGCACAAGTGTGGAAAAAAGGATAGTAGCATTGTCCCTTTTGTTTTATTTTTTTGGCCTTTCTCTTTTTTTCCTTTTTGGCCATTTTTGGGACAATGCTCTATTAATGACGATCATCACACTTCTATTTATTTACAACTCAAAGATTACTACTCGATACTAGAACAAAGTATGACTCTATATGAATGCCTCCGGCGGTGTACCGGGATGGGAAATGAATCAAGAGTGACATGTATGAAATTATGCATGGTGGCTTTGCAACAAATACGATGTCAATTACATGATCATGCAAGGCAATATGACAATGATGAAGTGTGTCATAATAAACGTAACGGTGGAAAGTTGCATGGCAATATATCTCGGAATGGCTATGGAAATGCCATAATAGGTAGGTATGGTGGCTGTTTTGGGGAAGATGTAAGGAGGTTTATGTGTGATAGAGCGTATCATATCATGGGGGTTGGATGCACTGGCGATGTTTGCAGCAACTCTCAAGGTGAGAAAGGGCAATGCACGGTACCGAAGAGGCTAGCAATGATGGGAAGGTGAGAGTGCGTATAATCCATGGACTCAACATTAGTCATAAAGAACTCACATACTTATTGCAAAAATCTACAAGTCATCAAAAACCAAGCATTACGCACATGCTCCTAGCACTACAAAAAAAGACACATCTATGACATTTTGGGCCGAATGATTTTTTTTGTCATACATATGACACTTCTATGACGATAATTGTGACAAAACCCGGTATCATCATAGATGTGGTGGGCTCCTACTTCTATGACAAAAAATCATGACAGAAAATGGGCTTTTCATCCTGGGCGGGCCGGAGACGCAACTGCATGACATTCTTTGGGCCGTCCAAGACAGAAAAAATCATGGTAGAAGCGAGGGGGAGGAATATTTGAGGGAGTTCCCAGTTACGGTGGGAGGTCGTGGGCCGAGCGATGCGCGTTTCTCTCGTACACGTACGCGCGTGTGTGCAAGGCGTTGGCTCTAACTGAACCAGAGCGAGGCGTTGGGCTCTAACTGAACCCGAGCAATTGCACTGCAGGCTACGCGTTACTGAACCCGAGCGACCGATCGATGGCTATTAATTGAACCCGATCGAGCGATTCCTTCACTACTGCTGCTAACTGAAGTCGATCGATTGGATGAACAGTGAGCATTGCAGGGGGGTTTGGATGAACAGTGAGCGGTGGTGTTGCCTCTGGATGAACAGGACCCGTGGTGTGGTGGAGGGCTGGATGAACAGTAGACGGTGTAGGGGTGCCCGTGGAGGGGTGGTTGAACAAGACCCCGTGGTGTGGAGGGCTGGATGAGCAGTAGACGGTGGAGGGGTGCCTGTGGAGGGGTGGTTGAACAGTAGCCGGTGGAGTAGCGCGCGGTGGAGGTTGGATGAACAGGAGCCCATGGAGGCTGGAGGAGGTCGACGGTAGCCCGTGGAGGCTGGAGGAGGTCGACGGTGGAGATGAACAGTATCCCATGGAGTCCTGTTTTGAGGTACGCCACACCCCTCCCGATGAATAGGACTCCCGTTTCGACCGCAGCGCTCCACAACAAGTCCGTTTCGTACATTTTGCGGTACGCCACACCCCTCCCGATCAATAGGACCCCCATTTCGACCGTAGGAGGTCCGTTTCCTCCGTTTTGCGGTACGCCAGACCCCTCCCGATCAACAGGACCCCGTTCCGAACGTAGGAGGTCTGTTTCCTCCGTTGTGCGGTACGCCAGACCTCGTTTCCATCGCCTATTCCGTCCAAGCCCTCCCGATGAACACGACCATGCATTCCGTTCCAACCCAGCCGGTTGGCTCCCATGTGTTCCGTTGCCTCCCGATGAACACGACGCATTTTGTTGCCTCCCCATGAACACGACGCATTCCGTTGCCTCCCCATGAACACGACGACAACGTTGTTTCTCCATTCCGACCCAGCCATGTACACGAGCCCTGGCCGTACGTATGCGCGAGTAGGCGTTCGAGACCCTCCCCGTATGTACGTACGTGGCCATATTTTCTTTCTTGCACCCTGGCTGCTGTACGTACATGTACATGCTACGTGCGCGCCTCTATTATGACACGTACGCGCCTCTACTACGACACTGTGCGCGCCTCTACATCGACCAGTATATATGTACGTACATGTTTGCGACCAAAATGAAAACACTACATACGCTTTGACCAGGTGGGTCCCGTCTGTCAGGCACTTCCTTGCCTGCGAAGATGTAGCTGGTGGGTCCCAGCAGTCAGGGGGCGAATCATTTTGTTTTTTTGCCCGGACGCACTTCCTTGCGTGCGAAGATGTAGCTGCTGGGTCCCAGCAGTCAGGGGGGGAATCATTTTTTTTGCCCGGACGCACTTTCTTGCGAGCGAAGATGTAGCTGGTGGGTCCCAGCAGTCAGGGGGGCGAATCGGTTTTTTTCGGACGCACTTCCTTGCGTGCGAAGATGTAGCTGGTGGGTCCCAGCAGTCAGGGGGAAACATTTTTTGTGAAATACGGTGGCCCGTCCGGTGGGTCCCCGCTGTCAGGTGGAGGAATAATTATTTTGCGCGTAATAAGGAGGCACTTCCTTGCTGCGGCCGTGGACCCAGCTGTCAGCCTCTCCCCGTACAGTCCATATCCGATGAAAGCCATTCCTTGACTACATTGACCACGCCGCGCTGAGAGCACCAGGGCGGTGGACAACGGCGAGGCCTAGGAAGGGGACGACGGCGAGCCGGGAAAGATGCGGCAGTGGATGCCCACGCATAGAGGAGTATGAGGGTTCACTCGTTTGGCTGCAGTGTGAGGCTGTCGTCGCCGCAGAATAACAGGGGGTGTGGGTGCGTAGAGGGATGGCCCGGTAAGCGGTGGGAGTAGTAGGGGGCAATGAGGCCTCCGCGGCATCACAGCCGGCCACGGGCGGCAGGAGCAGGCAGCACGACGGGCGCTGCTTTGGGCGGCTGGAGCAAGAAGACCAGAGGTTGAAGAAGCACTACGACCGTTGGATGGACATCGTACGATCACTGGAGCTAGAATCGTTCATATATTGACTAAAGTTGACAAAGGCCGCCATCCCAGTCAACTTAGTAGGCCCACAAGTCAGCCTCCCACCAAGGTGGGTCCCAGGTAGCAGGGGGTATTAATTTTTTTGTGTGTAATAAGGAGGCAGTTCTGGTAGGTCCGAGCTGACAGCGGGGGGAACATTTTTTCGCGAAATAAGGTGGCTCGTCCTGTGGGTCCCAGCAGTCAGGGGAAAACGTTTTTTTCACGAAATACTGGTGGCCCGTCTGGTAGGTCGCTGCTGTCAGGTGGAGGAATAATTATTTTCCGCGTAATAAGGAGGCACTTCCTTGTGGCTGCCGTGGACCTAGCTGTCAGCCTCTCCACGTACAGTACTCTTCCGATGGAAGTCAGTCGTTGACCACATTGACCACGCCGCGCCGAGAGCACCACGGTGGTGGACGACGGTGAGGCCTAGGAAGGGGACGACGCGGAGCCGGGGAAGACGCGGCAGTGGAAGCCCGCGTGGAGAGGAGTACGAGGGTTCACCGGTTCGGCTGCGGTGTGAGGCTGCCGTCGCCGCAGAATAACAGGGGGTGTGGGTGAGTACAGGGATGCCCTGGCCAGCGGTGGGAGTAGTAGGGGGCGCTGAGGCCTGCGCGGCAGCACAGCTGGCCACGGGAGGCGGGAGTAGGCGGTCTCGCCGGCGCTGCTTTGGCGGCTGGAGCAAGAAGATCAGAGATTCAAGAAACACGGCGGCCGTTGGATTGACATCCAACGGTTACGTCTGCTAGAATCGTTTGTTGACGTATATAATAACTAAAAAAATCTTGCATACGCGTCAACTAAACAGGCCTACAAGTCAGACCACTCCCTCTTTTTTTTAATAATTTATATATAGCTCAGGGCAACTTCTTATGCAATTTATTGAAGTCAATTTTTTGGTTGGCCAGGGCCAATTTCGCATATTTATGTGGGTTCCAAACTATTTTTAATACCGAAATGTCGAGCCAGATTTAAAGTACTTTGAAGATATATTTAAATTAGGTTAATGCCGAGTGAAATAGGAATCTAAAAATGTGAAAAAATTCTGAAATTATAAAGTAATTGCCAATTTGTCATCTGTTTTTATATTTACAACCCATTTCATATTACTTTCGAGATTTGCAGGCGTCTTGAAAGAGTTGCAGCCCATCACGGCGTAGAAAAATAAGTAGGCCTGGATTGGGTATTCTTCAGAAAAAATAAACTGGGCTCATTTTCACAAAGAAAAAATAGTTGGGCTGGTCACATGGTGAACATAAGATATAAGCATGGGCTAGACGGGCCACAACCCAGTTCAAACCCTACTCCGTCTCAACAATACCAAACAAAAATAATACTACTCGAGTAGCTACGTCCCAGGTGTCAGCCGATCTTGTGTTGTTCTCTTGTCTATTGACTATATACGCTCACAATGTCGTGGGTCCCAGATGTCAGGAAAACACTAGGAGGAAGCATTTTATTTTTCCATACGCTGACATGGTGGGCCCCTACTGTCATCCTATCCACGTACTTCTGCCGATTCCTGTTGTTTGTTGACCATGTTGACAGCGCGAGAGGGCGGCACTGCGGCAAGCGCACCAAAGCGCGTGGAGGACGTCGGCATTAATGATTTTGGAGACGGTGGGGCGGCGATGCGAGCGCTGAGGCACAGCCAGCCGTGGGAGGCGGAAGCAGGCGGCCCCGCTGGCGCTGGTTTGGTTTTGGTGGCTGGAGGAAGACATGACTGAAGAAACACGACGGACTGTAAAAGTAGCAAGAGTACTTAACAACCTTAACCGAAACCAGCAGGGGCACTTAACAACCAAAGCTGAAAGCAGTATGAGTACTTATACAGGTTCAACCATACAAAGCACGCCTCAAACAGTGCTACTTTGCCTACAGTTAACCAAGGGTGAGGCCGCCAAGCCCCAGGACAAGGCCCAGGCGCCACCCCGCGCATCCACAACCTTCTGAAAGCGGCTTCATCTCGCAACATGGTCAATAAACAGGATATTCGCTTTAGAGCCATGGAAAAGCATGAACATAATATTCTGTCCTATTCTCCAAGATGGACGGGCCTTCATTATTTGAGACCACCCATGAATAAGTATCTTTTCACCTCCAAGGGGAATTGAGTAGGTCGACATAAACATCATGTTGTGACCATGCGCAAGTCTGACCCGACCATGGTCAGGCATCTGTATAGGAACAATAGAACTCGGCAGTTCCTGTTTCAAGAAGATCACAGCTGTAAAACCGTGTATAAGCAATAGTTTATGAACAACATATATAACAGAAAACAGCTCGTACCATAAGTTTCTCGACACAGTTGGACCTGTTCAACGAGTGCAGTAGTGGCACACATATCCCACGTGGCCTTCCACCATTGAAACACCCCACAAGGACCTCAAGACGATCAATAAAGTGTAGGAACTTGTGGATGTCGATCCAGTCAACTTTAGTACCATTAGTAACAGCCGAGTTATTACAGAGTAATAAACGAGCAGACTGCTTAACTCTGAAAAAACCTACAGGTGCCACCAATTATAAGAAAATATTAGTTAGAAGTACCATCTTCGTGAGAGATTCGTTGCTACTTCTAAAGTTAAATTGTGATTAGTTAGATAGAATAGGTGGATTAAGAAGTAATCAAGGCAACAAGCAAGAACCAGATACAAAACTAACATGGATGAACAATTGGAACGACGTCGGGGTGGAAGATCGTAGTGAAGATGAGACCAGGTTCTACTATTTCCATCAACATTCGTGCGCCAACTTTCAGTCTGTAACACTTGAGAAAGTTTATCCAAGTTCGGCCATAAAAAAGCAGCGATCTTCTTGGTTCATGAACCCAACTCGGAACTTATATCCATGGCTTGTCTTCACTGTGACCATTAAACTAGTGTATTCAGTTATGGCAAGGCCGAGCATCTTGAGTACATGTGTTCTGGCAGAGCAAATAATACACTGCAGGAAAAATAATATGAGAACACAGCATGTTCAAAAAAAACCCACCCTCCCGGATAGAAAAGAGGATTGTAGGAACGTACTGTGCGCGTTTCAAAATGTTGTGTTAGGATGAGAAGGAACAAGTGTGGAGTCTCGCCGAGGGCACAGAAACCTGTAGGGTACTCGCACTTTGGGCACTGCAAATGAAACACAGTAGATTCAGTAGGAAGAAAAATGCATCAACGGCGGCGGCTGCCATCCTAGGATTACCTGCGACCAAGGGACTTGGATTTATCGGGGATGGATGAAGAATTCGTACCTGGTTCTCCATGAGAAAACCCTATGCAATCGCCGAGAGGGGGTTTTCTCTGAACAAGCAGACGAGGGAGAAGGGGGTTCAGGCCCAGTGAAATATTGCCGCTTCGTCCGTCCAGCTTACTACTCAAGCTGGAAAGGGGGGTTGTGATTTGACGGCTCATTAGGCATTACTGCGGTGCTACGACTGGGGTGTGTCTACCGTGAAGTTGTGCACTCTAATTTGTGCATATGGCACGTGGACCCCGTTGCCGGTTGCCCCACATATCAGCGAAAGGAAGTAGAAAGACAGGAGTAACTAGTTACACATAAATATATTTTTTGACAGAGAGATACTCCCTCTGTAAAAAATATACAAATCTTTTATATCATAGGCTCACCTTGCCAAGAAATATACTCCCTCTACAACGCACGGGCATTATGGGGGTTCAGCTTTTTTTATGGGGTTCAACTGAGAATATAATACTCAGATAGGCTCACGGTTCTGGACTTTGGGCCGCAGGCCGACCCTGCATGTTTGGGGTCCCATGTGTTATGCCTCAACGCTTTTCATATTGCAAGCGATCGGTACGGCGCTGGTTTTAGATGTTGTCGCAAGGTGAATACACAAAATTGAATAAAGCACGGCAGCTGTTGGAATGAAATCGAACGACAGTTGCTAACCAGCAATAAGAGTTGCAATTCTATCAACGATATATCATGTGATAAATAATACTGTCGTACTACTTATACACACAGGACACTTGTTTCACCATGCTAGGTTATTACATCAAAATCTCTCAGAGGATACATCAGTTCGGCAGTTGCGTGCTGCTACTGAAGAATTTCAAAGTTGATTTGGACCAGCTCTCCTTGCCGAGAAAGTTCGATTTGACATCATCCCCTACCGCAAGATATGATTTAGATTTGAACCTTGACCATCCTTTAGCATCAATCATCATGCGACCATCCTTTGTACTTACGGTATATTGAGCAGGTTCATTCACACCAAGGCTGCGCATGGTAAGAGAAACTTGGCCGCGGTCGCCCGGATTGTTGAACGACTCCCTCGTTGCTCTAGGAATTCTCTGTTTGCAAACAAGAAGACATACCCAAATAGTTAGATCAACACAGTGAATCATGTGAAACAACATGGAAAGGAAAAAGAACGAAGCACTTGGGCAGCCAATGCTTACCAAGAAGGTGGACATGTCGGTTTTTGTAAGGACTTTGGTATATGAAGTGCGAACTGCAGCCCAGTCTGTTGCCGGTGCAACTGCACGGGCTGGAGCAGATGCAAGTGCAAGTGTTGGTGCAGGTGCCGAAGCCACTGCTGCTGCTGGAGATGGTGCTCCTTGTAGAGCTGGTGCCGGTGTCGGAGCAGGTGCCGGTGTCGATGCCCGATCCTCCGGTAGATCAGACTGATCCGCTAACGCGGTCGGTGCCCAATCCTCAGCTAGATCAGACTGAGCTGCTGCCGCTGTCAGTGCTAGAGCAACTGCCGGTGCTCAATCTGTGCGAGACAACGGTGATCGTGTCTGGTCTGCTATGATCAGCTTTCTAACTTGACTAGGATCCATGACCGTGATCCAGTTTTTTCTTTATTTCTTTTAAACGCGAGAAGGACTAATTATGGCGTTTTTTGTTAAACCAAAATGTAGTTCATCATAGGGATTCAGCTTGTACTCAGACAATAGACTGATCCAATTGTTTCCAGTAATATAAGTGATGGATAGTGCCTTCGTTACTGACATGACATAAGAAGTGAAACTGAAAAAATAGCCATCGTAGAAAAAACCAAACGGTTTATTCTATGATGAATGTCACATGGCAAAACCTGCATCATAAAATTGCAGGAAAAGAAAGAAAACATGACATTAAATCAATAAGATTTAGACAATAAATCTATAAGATTTACTTGATGTGACACGAGTGAATCCTTACCAGGAAATCACTATGTTGAAGTACTAAACAGAAGATTGATCGTCCAACTACGTGTGGCATGCAGGGGCCCCGCCTACTCCCACAAGCAGGACAGTCCAAAGGTCATGACAAATCGTATGGACCGAACATCCATGGGACTAGAAATCCTGGTGGGTGCGATAAACCCTACAATGCATACATATATTGGAGTGTAACCATAATTGATAAACCGTCCTCACAAAAAATATGATCTGGATACTTCAAAATATACAGACTGAATTGAGTGGACAGACATTAACATAGACCGTTCTCAGGACTGACCACACACCAAAAGTGGTAGTACTAATAAACAACACAGGGTTCATAAACACAAATCAAGTACTGAACAATAGTACTTACTATAGACAAGCAAAGTTGCACTAACTAAACTCTGCAGACTATTTCTTGCCACCGACCTATGGGATGAACCCCGCATAACTTACTAGTCCATGGACTTCGTGTGAGATGTCTACATGCACCATCACCATCTTGTCAACCTTGGAGAACCTAACAGAGTGGTCTTTTCACTCATAAACATGATGATGACGACAGGCCGCATCAGATTTGTTGGGAAGCTTTACAAGAACCACACCATTCGTAATCGAAGGCACAGCCAGGAAATTGTTGTAGTCAAGTACAGCCTCGAGAACACGCCTGACAACAATGCTACAGGAAAACACTAGTTCAGGACACGTGGCGACAAGGACACATCAGCTGGATAGTTCAGCAGTAGAACTCATCATCAGGTCTTCCAGTTCACACAACATGACTTTGAGAACTTCATCTCCACCGCGGACCTGGTTCTAATTCAAACAGAAACCATATTTTATTACTACCTCCGTTCAGAAATATAAGATGATTTTCGATATTATACTCCATATATGACTACATATACGCACATAAATGAGTGAACAAAGACACTAGAACATGTCTTCAAAGGCATGAGAGCAGAGGGATTACATGCAATATCCATAACACAAGTTACTAAGGCAAATATACCCTCTTAAAAGGTAGCATTGATGTTCATAAAGTACTCCCTCTGTCCCAAAATTCTTGTCTTAGATTTGTCTAGATACAGATGTATCAAGTCACATTTTAGTATTAGATACATCCGTATCTAGACAAATCTAAGACAAGAAATTTGGGACAGAGGGATTAGTTGAAAGTAGTCTATAAGAAATCAGTGTCAAGCTCTCGCATGTTTTGGTCAAAAGAGGAATTTAGAACCACCATTTGGCACACTAAAATCACATGCAAGATCACCCAGAAAGTTGTACTACCAGTACTAGTACTACGTGTTAGATGAAAAAAGACGATCAAGATCGAGAAAAAGATCGTCAACAAGAGACATTACCTGGACTTGCTTAATGAGGGATCCCGGAGAGGGGGGCTTGGACAGGGCGATGGCTTTGAGCTTGTCTGCGGTAGTCTCGGCGGGGTGCTTGCGCTTCTTCGTACCATGAGCCTCGACGGTTTTGGCCAGAGCCATAGACATCACGTCGGCCGGTGCTCCGGCATCCATCCAAGAGAGGAAGCTGAGAGAGAAGAGTGAAAGGAGGAACGAGATGAGGGAGAAGCGAAGCGAGTGGGGGTTTTCTTCAAGAGAGGAAGCTGAGAGAGAAGAGTGAAATGATGGTTGCTTCGTCCGTCCAACTTACTGCTAGAAAGGAGGGGTTTTTATGATTTGACGGCTCATTGGGCATTACTGCGGCGGTTCGATCGGGGTAGTCTACCGTCACTCTACTACGGAGTAATTTAGTGCATGGCTGGTGTGTTGGGTAACATAGTAATTTCAAAAAAAAATCTACGCACACGCAAGATCATGGTGATGCATAGCAACGAGAGGGGAGAGTGTTGTCTACGTACCCTCGTAGACCGAAGCGGAAGCGTTGACACAATGTAGAGGAAGTAGTCGTACGTCTTCCCGGTCCAACCGATCCAAGCACCGTTACTCCGGCACCTCCGAGTTCTTGGCACACGTTCAGCTCGATGACGCTCCCCGGGCTCCGATCCAGCAAAGCGTCGAGGAGGAGTTTTGTCAGCACGATGGCGTGGTGACGATCTTGATGTTCAACCGTCGCAGGGCTTCGCCTAAGCACCGCTACAATATGACCGAGGTGGAATATGGTGGAAGGGGGCACCGCACACGGCTAAGGAACGATCACGAAGATCAACTTGTGTGTCTATGGGGTGCCCCCTGCCCCCGTATATAAAGGATCAAGGGGGGTGCGGCCGGCCAGGAGGAGGGCGCGCCAGGAGGAGTCCTACTCCCACCGGGAGTAGGATTCCCCCCCCCTTTCCTAGTTGGAATAGGATTCGAGAGGGGGAAAGAGGAGAGAGAGAAGAAAGGGGGGGAGCCGCCCCCCTCTCCTTGTCCTATTCGGACTAGGGAGGAGGGGCGCGCGGCCCAGCCCTGGCCACCTCTCCTCTCTTCCACTAAAGCCCACTAAGGCCCATATACCTCCCGGGGGTTTCCAGTAACCTCCCGGTACTCCGGTAAAATCCCGATTTCACCCGGAACACTTCCGATATCCAAATATAGGCTTCCAATATATCAATCTTTATGTCTCGACCATTTCGAGACTCCTCTTCATGTCCGTGATCACATCCGGGACTCCGAACAACCTTCGGTACATCAAAATACATAAACTCATAATGAAACTGTCATCATAACGTTAAGCGTGCGGACCCTACGGTTCGAGAATAATGTAGACATGAACGAGACACATCTCCGGTCAATAACCAATAGCGGAACCTGGATGCTCATATTGGCTCCTACATATTCTACGAAGTTCTTTATCGGTCAGACCGCATAACAACATACGTTGTTCCCTTTGTCATTGGTATGTTACTTGCCTGAGATTCGATCGTCGGTATCTCAATACCTAGTTCAATCTCGTTACTGGCAAGTCTCTTTACTCGTTCTGTAATACATCATCTCACAACTAACTCATTAGTTGCAATGCTTGCAAGGCTTATGTGATGTGCATTACCGAGAGGGCCCGGAGATACCTCTCCGACAATCGGAGTGACAAATCCTAATCTCGAAATATGCCAACCCAACATGTACCTTTGGTGACACCTGTAGAGCACCTTTATAATCACCCAATTACATTGTGACGTTTGGTAGCACACAAAGTGTTCCTCCGGCAAACGGGAGTTGCATAATCTCATAGTCATAGGAACATGCATAAGTCATGAAGAAAGCAATAGCAACATACTAAACGATCGGGTGCTAAGCTAACGGAATGGGTCATGTCAATCAGATCATTCACCTAATGATGTGATCCCGTCAATCAAATAACAACTCTTTGTCCATGGTTAGGAAACATAACCATCTTTGATTAACGAGCTAGTCAAGTAGAGGCATACTAGTGACACTCTGTTTGTCTATGTATTCACACATGTATTATGTTTCCGGTTAATACAATTCTAGCATGAATAATAAACATTTATCATGATATAAGGAAATAAATAATAACTTTATTATTGCCTCTAGGGCATATTTCCTTCATGGTGGACCTAGGTGCTGGCTGTCCCACATGTCGGCGAAAGTGAGTAATTTAGTGCATGGATGGAGGAGGATCTGCACGGTAGAGCGTGTCCACTGTTTTTCTGAAGAAAAAAATGATTACAGCAAGCATTTCCACTCTTACGACAAAGGAGTGCGAAACACGGCAGCCACTTGAACATACACAGTGCTCCTACTACTAGGCATGTGCAGTGGTTCATACGTCAGTACTACACAATCTTGTTGCTAGTGTAGTAAGATATGACGATAACAAATGATGTTGTGCGCATGTCAACTACTCCTATATGTAACATAGTACCACTTTTTCGACTGTCCGGTCGAGAATGAACGGTGAGACCAATGTTAACAGAACTAGGTCCACAGCTCACGGAGAGTACGGTGCTACAGTACTCCACGAAACATGAACCATATGAAGCACAAATAGTGTTAGGCAGGGTGTATGAAGGGTGCACGGGATGGGAGCAAAAGTTCCCTTCTCGACCCACTTTTGGGTGTTTGGCAGAGTGCATGAAGGGTGCATGAGTCCACACTAGTAGGTTGACAAAAATACACGAAGAGGAAACAACTATATTGAGATGAGAATGCAACCAAACACACCCACACGCTTTGTGCTATAGTGACTGATCTGCACCGTCTGAGTTTGATCCAACAGTCATGTTGCGCCGAGACATGGACATGCCCATGCAGAGGGCGCCTAAACACCACCGAAGTCCCTCTGCTTCTCGAGGCGCACGACGTTGGTGATGTAGGGTGCAACCGCCCGCTCCCGGTCGACGGGAGCTAGTGTCAGGCGCCTCACCTCGGACTCCATGATCTGCTGCGCCGCCATGGCACCAGGTAGAAGCAATGGGGAGAGGAAGCAAAGGGGGCGAAATGGCTAAAAGGCAATGCAATCTACGGGAAGGCGGAGGGAGCAGGGAATCTTTTGGTTTTCACCACGGTAAAACACCAGTCGACGACTTCTCACATCAGGGAGCAGTGGGTTTTTACAGGCGGAGTCATCGTGACTAATTGCTGCCGCGCCTGCTCCCGTCAATCAAAATATTAAAAATCCTGTCGCGCCTGCTCCCGTCAATCAAAAAATTAAAAATCCTGCCGCACCCAAACACCAGAGCAACGCCGCGGTGGATATTTAAATTTACCTGCCGGCAAGTAGATAAAAAAAGGGGTGAAAAAACAAATGTGGTGGCGGCCTAGCTAATCGATCGAACTAGCCCAACTAGCTAGCCACCATGCTTCACTGATGTACTCGGCGGGAAAGGTTGTCTTTCGTGATTTGATGACTCATTTACTTGCTTCAGCACTACGACCGAGGAGGACCTAGAAAACGCGTGGTAGGGCATCCCATGTTAGGAAGATATATGCGTGCACCACCCGGGAGGACCCCGAAACCGCGCGGTAGGGTGTGCCACATCTCGGCACGGAGGAAAAATGTGCGTGTAAAAATATATTGTATCAGACGTAGTACCTATGGTTCGACCTCGGGACCCAGCCAGTCAGTCGAAAACACCCCACTAGCCACACAACTTCATCATGCAAACGTGGCACGGAGGATAGATGTGGTTAGCTCCGTCTCGACCAGCCACAATGTCTCTTGTTCTAGGCGATTCTTCTATTTTCCAAGCTTTTTTTAGTTGTAATAACACCACGGCAAGCTAGCACCGCTCTTCGTGTGTGCCCGTGCAAAGGTTAGGCGATGGAGAGAAGAGAGATTGAGATCGCAGACCTGGGACCCACCAGTAAGTCAGACAACGGTCATGCACGTGTTGATGAGGCACTCCCTCTACTCTACTCAACGCAAGTACTGTATAAAATCAAGTTATGGGACAAAGCCAACAACCGTTTGTTTTTTCAGGCTATTGACTTACGCTTTGTAGTCCAGGTTGCTAGTTCAAATCTCGTCTTTCAGATTTGTTAGTTTTAGGTCCAAATTTGATTAATGACAAGTGGGACCCCCGTGTGTTGTTCCGATATTTCAGTGTAGGATGGTTTTTTGAACAAATACTTTGCGCGGTTAGACAAGTAATGGCATGAGTTACACGTATTTTGCAAGTTTACGAACAAAAATGACAGCGGCATAGAATATCACATCCACCCCGCAGCTTAGATACTATGGTGATACGAGTTTTTACACCGTTGGAAGTGAGATACAATGGCTTGGGAGTAGTCTTTGTAATTATGCGCAATTTCCAAACTCTCCAAAGGTTTTTTTGCAAATAAAACATTCAGGCCTCGTGTGTGCCGCTGCATCTTCAATCCAACGACTCCCCGGTGCTCATATTAGGTGCTTCCCATAGCTTAATTACCCGCTAAGGTGATATGAGCATCTAGGTCGTATGATCAGTGGTCAGATGGCACATGTGTATTACTTGTACTTTCTGCGCATTTCCCAAACTCTATCAGCCGTATATTGCAAAAACATTCAAACCTCCTACTGTGGGCCGTTAGATCTCAGTGAACTCGTATCACCATAGAATCTACGGTGCGGGAGCACCTCATACTCTCCCGTGCGAGAAAACATAAGGTGCTATCACAGCTTGGATGCTATGGTGATACGAGCTTGGAGGTCGTTTGATCTGAGATCCAATGGCACCTGAGCAGTCTTTGTGCTTGTAAGCAGTGGCCGAACTCTTTTGGGGCTTTTCTGCAAAAAACCATTCGAACCACCGAGGAGGTGTTGGGTCACAAATCCAACGCCTCCGGAGAGCTTGTATCACCAAAGCATCTAAGGTGTGGTTGCACATGATATTCTTACATATAGGAGAATATGATGTCCTCCTTCATCTTAGATGCTACGGTGATACGAGCTTCGAGGTCGTTGGATATGGGATCAAAGGGCATCTAAGTAGTTTTTGTACAAATTGTGTGCAATTCTCAAACTCATCAAGGTTTCCTGCAAAAATATTAAGACACATCATGTGAGCTGCTATATGTCAGATCTACAAGCTCCAAGCAACTCGTATCGGCATATAGCATCTAAGGTATGGGGGCACATGATATTCTACCGGGGAGGAGGGGTGGGGGTGCACAACCAATCGGTGGTTGGGAGGGTGGGGGAAAATATAATCTAAACAACCCTAAACAGAGCTCCACAATTTTATCTAAGGTCGAGGGGTTGACCCCCGACAATCATACCTCCGCCTAAACACAACATTTGCATGTACTGTAGTACTAGACTTAATATTCATGTTTCAGTTTCATGTTCATTTTAAATATTGAACTGAGGACCATGGATGTCTTACATTTTACTCCCTTCGTTCCTAAATATTAGTCTTTTTAGAGGCTTCAAATGGACTGGCACATACAGATGTATATAGACATATTTTAGAGTCTAGATTCACTCATTTTGCTCCGTATGTAGTCACTTGTTGAACTCTCTAAAAGACTAATATTTAGGAATAGAAGGAGTATTTTTGAATTCGTGTCATACATGCATGGTTTGGAAAAATAGATGCACTATACTTATTGGATTGTTGTTGTGTTCGTGCGTGTGTGTCTGTGTGTGTGTGTGTGTGGTCATATGCTTGATACATACAAAGTTTTCTCACCTCCATATTGTTCATCTTTTAAATTTGAATTTGCATTGGAAAACTTACTAGGGATACCATGAAATGTGAAATCCACGTTGACATCACTATATCACAAACTCACTCTAATTCAGCAACTCGTCATAAATCAATTACCACGTTGAGATTAGTATTTGCAAGGAAAATACGGGTATTGTAATACACATAGATTCGCTCGGCAATTTAAAAGGTTCCTTTCGTATTCTCGAATGGTAGGACCCAACAGCGTACCAGCCAGACCTTGGCTCGTGTTAATCCTAAAAAAATTGGGCTCGTGTCCTTCGGTGGCGTGCGTGGTACGCACATTTGGCAACCCGAACCAGTCGAGCCTCAGCGTTTCAAGTCAAAATATTTGGCGGCCAGAATTCCAGCCCTAGGAAATTCCCCTCATGTCCCCGCTCCATAATGACTACCGATGAACAACGGAGGGATGCTTTAGTAACTAGACAACGTTACCTACCATGCCGAGCACGGTTCAATTCCCTCGGTCGCCGCTCGTCAAGGTCACCCGTCAACTGCATTGCCTAGTACTGCTACTACTACTACTACACCAGGATGAGCACATAATTGAGCCCGTTTGTTCGTGCCTAGTACTTGAGTTAATATATCAGGCAATGCACTGGTACGGAGGGATTATCCTTTTACTCTGCATATATAACTTGTCTGAAGTCTAACTAAGCAAAATGTTTGACCAAATCCTTTCTTAAGAAATACAACAGGACAGATGTACGGCTTGAAAATTTATTGCATGATGCAGGTTATGATATTGTTTTGAATCCTGGATCTTAAATTTCAGAAAATCCAAAAGTGAGCATAAATTCTTGAAACTAAGCATGGTCACGTGATATGGCACAAATATTACTTCGTAAGTTTTTTCTTCAATTTGAGACAAGCTGCTTATGACAAGTTGCACAAATGAAGAGCCAAGGTATTTTGGAACAAAGACCTATCACGTTAAGGCGAACGCTTTCACTATTGAAACCGTGGGCGTTTACGTGCCGCCACGAGTCCCCGCTTCTCATCGGCAGGTGCCGTCCGAGCAAGCGTGTGAGTCGACGGGAGGCGTGCGAGCAGATCGCTGCGCCGGCTGTCAGGGAGGCGTGCGAGCAGACCGCTGTGCAGGCTCACCGGGAGGCGAGCCCTTTGACCAGGCTCCGCCGCCCACCGTCGTCCCAACTGCTCCCACTTTTAATGTCGCCGGCGCCGCAGTTTAAAATCAACCCCACACTACCCAGTATCGCTACAATCCTCTCTCTTCCTCTCTGACTCTCCTGTTGTCTACCTCCAACTAGCCTGACCTAAACGCATGCCATACCGCATCACGATGGTCTGCCCTTAGTGTTCCAGTTTCCTGAGGAAGACACCCAGCCGGAGTCTCAAGAACATAAGGCGCTTTGGGACGACCTTGAACTGGCCTTGCGGGAAGACGCCGCGCCTGTCCCCGCTCCCGTTCCGGCTCCCGTCGCCCCGACTGCGCCAGCGCCCATCCCCGTGCACCTGCCAGCGCCTGCGCCTATGCGTGCACTGATGCGCACACCCGTGCACCTGCCAGTGCATGCAATTGTGCGTGCACTGACATGCGCGCCCGTGCCGGTGCCCGTGCACACGAATATCTCCGCCGCGCCATTGACAACGCCTGTCCCCGCGCGGGTGCCAGTGCCCCCCTCAGCGGCATGGATGGCCGCCGTCGACCGCTTCCTTGCACCAATGCCAGTCGCCTCCTCTCGCCAGTTGACTCGCTCTGAAGTCCAGAACATTTTGGCCTTCCTTGAAGCTAGGCCAACGTCCAGGAGTACGCCAACAATGGCGCAAGACGCTGTCTTCGCCATCGGTCAGTGGCTCGACGACACACAGAGCATGGCAGAGGAGCCGCTTCCCACCGCGAGACGCCCCCGCCGCCGCCACGTAATCTAAATTTGCCATGAAAAACGTTCGGATTGCCATGCTTAAAATCCGAACGTTTATCATTTCCATTTATTTTATATCGATCGTTGTATAATTTAAAGTCGGAGTCAGACTGAACGAAATGTATGGTTTGATCGATTGAATGTTCTGCTAGAGCCGTATCAAATTAAATATAAAACGTCATCAAGCTACATGTATTCCTTGTCATCCAACGACCTAGACTGCTTCAATGTCGAGCGCTCAACACATTTAGCGTGCAGTTAATTTCATGCCAAAAATAGTGCTAATCACATGACAACACGCAAATAATATCCTAATAGTTAATATCCGCATGCACTTAATATACTTTCAAATTAACGTGCATTGCACGTATACACTGACTAGTGCTGCTAGTACGTGAAACTGGTGCCGTGACTTGTGAACGCGTCCAGATATGGTCAACGGCAACATCGCCCGCGAGTTCTTCCTGTTTGCCCGTGCGTCTAAACGCAGAAGGGGAGGAGAGAGAGAGAGAGCACACATGGAACCCACCAGTAAGTGAAGGCGAATAGTACTAAAAATAATATTACATGTTATCCATTAATTAGGCTGTGGTAATATAAAAACATTATGTGAACAAAGGGGGTACAACAAACATTGCTATTCTACGTATGTTGCCTATTGACGTGCGGCTTGAAGGCCCGGTCGCATGTTCGATCCTCGTCCTTTATTTTTTAATTTGTATATGGGTCCAAATTTGTTTCATGACATGTGGGCCCCTCGGTGTGTAGTTTGTAGCACTTTAATTTGTGGGTCGAAATTTGTTCCATTCCAAGTGGACTATCGGTGTGTAGTTTTGTAGCTTATTTATAATAATTAAAGAGAACAACATAGTTTTTTCAATAATACCATGGTGCGACGTTGAAGGCGAGAAAGGACGTGCGAGAGAGCGATGACCAAGCCAGAGGGAAATCAACTAGGGGAGTTGCATGGGTTGCAACGGTGTTTGGAGTAGTTGTGGGCCGAATGCTACGGAAATATAATCTAAACCGACCGGAACAAATGCCTACACAAATTAATCCAAGGTTGGAGTGCCCCTCGCAATGTAAATAGCTCCGGCTTTGCAAGGGATGGAGAGGTAGTAGCTTCAACGCGTGGAAGATACGGTGTGAGAAAGCGAGGTCAATCGAGAGACATATAGATAGAGAGACAAAGTGAGTGTGGTCTGACATTCATTGAACAAATATATATGCTCTGGAGAGATATTGTCCGATTGAGCTTTTTGGCAAGGGTGAGGGTTGTAAGATAGATCTTGAGAGATGATCTAGTCACAGACGTGTAGATATATTTTGTGCGTGGGAGGAAGCAAGGTCAACCGATCACATAGGGCCGTCGTGCGATCGAAAGAGTGAGACGGGTTGGAGAGAGTGACCTAGATAGACGATGTGCGTGAGAGAGTATACAATGTGAATAGGTCGAATTGGGCTCAAACATGGTGATATATCGTTTTTGTCCGAGAAAGAGCGAGGTCAATCGAGACATACGAAGAGAGAGAGAGAGAGATTGAGTGAGCGTGGCCCACCATGAGGTCGAAAGAGTGGCGGTGGCTTGGATGGACCGACCTAGATAGACAATCTGCGTGAGAGAGTATAGAGTGTGTCGATCGAGGCCCGAACAGGGAGATATATCATTTGTGTGTGAAAGAAAACGAGGTTAAACGAGACTCAGATAAAGAGAGCGAGATTGAGCGAATGTGGCCCGCCGTGCGGAAGAAAGAGTGAGACAGTCTCGAGGGAGTGACCTAGATATACAACATGCGTGCGTGCGCACGAGAGGTTGGGGGGCTAGATAGGCAATGCATGTATTTAGCGCGAGAGAGTGAGAGGGAAAGGGGGAAGAGAGAGAGAGCTCGGCATGGGATGCAATGGCGGGTGTGTGAGGTAAATACATTTGGTAACAGAGTGGAAAAAGGGGTTGTGTAGTTGAGAGACTTAGAGATCGAAACATGGAGAGAAAGAATGAACGTGTGTTGGAAACCGATAGCTTCCTAAGGTGGTTAGGAGAGGAAGATTGACCGATACAGGAAGTATGTAGCGTTTGTGCGGGGGGGGGGGGGCTAAAAACAACATTTGAATGTACATAGTACGAGACTTAATATCGATGTTTCAATTCGGTGTACATTGTAAGATTTGAACCGAGGACCAGGCATACGGGTAATTATTTCGAATTCGTGCCATACTAAGTTTCGAAAAGTTGACATTGACTCAGTTTGTTGTGCTATTTTGTAGGTCATATGTTTGAATCCATCCAAAAGTTTTCTCACTACCATGGTGTTCATCATATACATATGAATTTGTATTAAAAAAGTAGCGTGGATACAGTGAAATGCGAAATCCACGTTAGAATTGGAGATCGCTACGTGACACACACTCTAATTCAAATAACTAACTACGTGACACACACTCTAATTCAAATAACTAATTATGTGACACACACTCTAATCCACGTTAGCGTGGGTACCGTTTCGAATTTTTTTCAAATAACTCCTCATTAATTAATTTATAGTACTCCCTCTGTTCACTTTTATAAGACCTTGAAGACATTTCAGACAATGTGCAAAACAGTTCATTTTAAGTTGTCTGAAACGACTTACAAAAGTGAACGGATGGAGTATCTCGTTTCGAATGACTAATTATTGCAAGGAAAACACGGGCATGGTAAACATACAATTTTTGGAAATGAAAGAAGATTCCGTTTGCATTCTCAAATGTAGGCGCACAGGCAGACCAGGGTCGTGTCCGGGTGGACGCTGCTTCGGTGCCTTAAAGGCAACTGCCTTTGGGTCACTGTACATGTGGGCCCAGCCACCTGTTTGGGCCCACATGTCATGGACACAAAGGCAGGTGCCCTTAAAGGACAGCCGAGCATAGTCCTAACTCGGGGAAGCACGAACGATCCGTCGTCGTCTGGACGGACGGGCTATGCTACGCGTCGACACACGCACCCACCCCTTGCCCAGACTAGCTCGCGGCCACGACGACAATATAAGTTCGCGCTTTCCATGGTTTTGGATTGAAATATCAGGTGGCCCCGCATTCCAGCCCTTGCAAAATCTCTCTTCTCCACCGTCCCCTTCCGCGCTCAGATTGCTCAAATCCCTAATTCGCGCGCCAACCCTCGAGATCACACCTCGTTCCGTCTCTTTCCCCACCGTTCCCCACCTCTGTCCGGACGACGACGACGAAGACGACGATCGCGCTTCACCACCGCACTAGAGCTACCTCATCTACGCCCTCGTCCACCGCACCGGGTGGTCCACCGACAACGTCGGCCGCCGCAACCGACGTGCCTCACAGACACCGAGTTCCACCGCATCAGGTGCGCTTCACCGACGTCGTCTCCCAGCTCACCGGGGCTACTTCACCGAGCACATCGTCGCACCTCCGCCCCCCGAGGCCGTTGGGGCTTCACCAACAGTCTCGTCCACCGCATCGTACCGCTCCGCTGCCACTCAAGATCTGCATCCGTGCGCGGCCAGCCAATGCCAGCGCATCACCCTCAACGGCTCTGAAGTGACCCGCACTCTAGCTAGGCGAGCATGCCCAAACGCCGGCCCGAACTAGGTATCCACACATCACTCCCTTGTGCACTGTTCCGACGATGTTTGGATATCCTTTCACTGCTCTCTTAGCTTACACGCCTATGCAACTCTGACTTTAACTCTTATTTCTTCTGGAGATATCATCTGAAACAAGCAAATCCATTTTTTAGCGAAGCATGACGGCGCTACGGGATCTGGTACACATCCTGCACACCCGTATAACCTTGTAAGTATCTGTCCTCCGGTACAACATCAAGGTCGATTCCTCTTATTTGATCAACCATTCGCCGTGTCAAAAATGCAGAGGTGGATGCAAGGAGCACAAGGCCTGCACATCCAAGCAAGTGGTAACATGGACTTGTACATGGAACATCCCAAGCGCAAGCAGAGCTGCAGTGAGCCTGTACAACGAGCTAGCGTAAGTCCCTGCATTTCATTTAATTCGTACTGGCATTCGTGTATGATTTGTGTGCAGTGGCTGATCCACGAATTCAAGTTACCAGGGGCGAACATTTAACTTAAAAAATACGAAGGCACTTGCACTCCGGAAATCAACATAACTTGAGAAATGTGAAGCTACATGCACTTTGAAAACCAGCTAATGATCCAAAGTAGTTCAGATTATAAACACTAAATGATGCAAGCACCAAAAAACACAAAATGCAACATGGTGTACAAGGACTACAAACATGGTCTGTACCTGCTTGAATTATTCGTTCTCTGGCTGAAAATATCGAAGTGTAATTGCACGTATAACCAGTGCGCAAACTGCATATCAATATATCTATCCTGCACAAGTATGCCAATAGTTTCAAACAACAGATTAGAAAAGTATTTATGCTATGTTGTCATGATACGGGGACTTTCTGGTAGATGGCCTCGACGTTTCCTCAAGCTATGAAAATGCACTATAATTTGCTTGTCATCAATGCCTGCAAATCTCTGTCTCTCTCAACATAGTAGATCATCATTAGACACTAAATCCTTCAATGAGCTTGCAAAATGCTTGCATTAGATCCCTCATTAGACACTATATGTTCATCACCAGGAGCATGTAAAATGTTTGCATCAAATCCTTCATTAGCAGTCTGTTCATTAGACACTTCAGGCTCAAGAACAACATGAGCTTGTATGTTTGCACCGGAAACTTGATTAGATACATCAGATTCAGTCAGTTCAGTATTGATTGGGGGAGTTATAAAATAAGTAGAAATTGGTTTCATTTTCTCATAGATTCCCTACATACAAGCAGTTTTACAACACCGTCAGGTTTAACTATTGGCCAGAAATTGAAGAGTTGAATTAGATATAATCAGGGATGTGATGTACCTGCTCGTTGCGCATGCTACTCTTGCAAGCTGCGACTGTCCGTTTGCGCAAGCTCGATGCCATGCCCGTGCTGCCGCCGCTGCCTCCCACGCAGGCTACACCCAGGGTTGGATCTTCATCTTCTTGTCCTTTCGTTCGCTTGAAGCCCGGCGACCGCCCTCCAACGAGGGCGCGAGGAAGTGTTGTGTCGGTCTGTCCAGCGGCGGCTAGGTTAGGAGCGAACCAGACTGGAGGCTGGAGCGAATGAATTGGGATTTTTCCTGCTGTCGATCGATATGGGAGGCGCTCGTTTCGGCCGCGAGCCTGCTATAGGGCCTGCCTTGCACTTATGTTATTGGCCCATCCAAATTGAAACATTTTTCTTCATTTTTTACATTGCCTGCTCGTGCGTTGGGACGAACAAAACTAGCATGGGCCAACCTGGACGACTCAAACTAGGTGCACACTTTCCAGCCACCTGAGGCGGCCGCCCATACCAGCCCCTATGGCGGTGTCGCCCCTTTTTGCGTGTATGATTGGATAGTGAACAATATTCCAGTGGCGCTTTTGATTTACCCACAAAATGGTTGAATTGCTTGTTTCTATGAACTGAGTTCGTCAATAATGTGAAGGATTCCAGTCTTTTCATCCTATTGTAGATTGCTTAGATCTCGATATGCCAAAAGTAATCGCATGAAATATACAGTAAAAGCCAGTGTGATGTGTTTGGCTACAACTAGTCTGACTACACGTCCTCATATAACATATCAATGACGCACCATCTTACCAGATTAACCATTCGACTTACCCATGCAGTGTGGGAAGAAAGAAGTATTGGGACTGCGTATCCAAGAAATTGATGACATGGACTCCTTCGTACAACCTTGTAAGCGAAAAAGAAGTTGCAGTGTGCCTGTACAAAGAACTAGCGTAAGTTGAGTTATCTGCTTCTCGGAATTCTAGTTAGCCACTTATTGCAAAATTGTTCAATTAAGTTGCTTGGCTTAATTTAGTTTACTACTGATTACATAATGGCATAGCCTGTTAATCATATTGTAGACTGCGCCTATCTATGTGTTTGATACTTACAATTAAGAATTATCTGTTTGCCTTAACTTAAATATCTACTTGTTTGTTTAACTGCTTTGCTGCTGCAACAGCGGGCTACAATGATGTTAATAACTACTTTTCAGCATCCAATTGAAATTCTTTAACTCCCAGTTGAGATGTTTTGCTAACTTCAACTTTTCTGAATCCAATCGAAACTTTAATGGCAAAACAGGTTAGCCCAATATCAAAGAGCGAGGTCCCCATGGACGTTGCATCATCCCACAGCAGTGCTACCGGCCCAATCGTGCATTATGAATTGCCAACTGCTGATGCTCTAGAGGCTAAACTAGTGGTAGAAAGAGATTCTGCTTCTGCACTTAGAGATGAAGTTGACATGTTGAGGAAGCAAACAGCACAATCACAAGCAGTACTCGAGACAACCATTAAATATTTGGTGGATTTCAAAACGAAGCAAGCTGAGACTGACCAGATTGTTAAGGTCCTGAAGGAAAGAAGGAAATTAAATTCCTACTTGGTAAATCATAGGTGAAATGTTCTTTCCATAGTTGAATAACCTTTGTGTTTTCTGTTCATGTAATCAATCAAACCATTTGTTTTAGAGATCATGTAATAATTGTTTTTTTGTTTTTTGGTTTGTAATTTTATTTGAGCACAAGTCTGTATTAATTGATAAGACTCGGAGACATTTCATTTGGATTGCTGTGCCAGACCTACAAATATGCCAATCGGGCTGAATGTGCATTCAGCAATAGTAGTAGTATAGATGGACCATAAGTGGCACGCATCGGAAAGGGCCAAGATGCTGGCTAAAAAAGGATGTTGTTGTAGCCAAAAAAAAGTACAGCGGCCTGGCTTATGTATGTTAGTTGATATTATTGATCCATATACTCTATAAGTGTTTATATGTCTGTTAGTTCTGTACATTCTTGGTTGATTGACTCGGTATTTGAATCTTGATACATCGCTTGTGTACATATCTAAATGGGAGTACACATTATGCTGCGTGTGACATTTGAGTTGGACATGAAGTGTTCCAAATATTCGAATTCACCTTAAACTGGATTCTAGTTTCTGAATTTGAGTATCGGCATTTGTAAACCATATTCATATATGACAGTGGAATACATCTTTGTCGTCCTTTTGAAGATATATAAAAACACATAGAATGATTTATAAAGATTCATATAGGAATACAAAATGGATTCGAATTTAGTTGCCAGGGTAAACGTGGATGCTTATTGTCCCAAAATTCGAAAGAAGCAGCAAAATGTCCACTCCCACGTCGGCTGCCCGAAGCCAAGTGTTTGGGAGATGGAAATTACTGTCTACCCATTACACGGACAATCCATCGGCCCGATTTCCACTGCTCTAAATAGGGGTAGGTTAGTAACTTCAATTAGACATGACACGACCGCCTCTGAGCCCATTCCGACACGGTGGGCGTCAAACATGGGCGGCAAAACTCATTTGATTCAAGCTCGTCCGAAAGACCTCTGTTTCTCCCTCCATTCCCCATTCATACACGGTGGGCGGCAAAACAAACTCGACTCGGCCGAAATCGATGTAGGCAAATATTTTCAATAGGGGCAGGTTTGTAACTTCACTCAGACGTGACACAACCGCCCTACCTGTCAGCCCCGTTCATACACCGTGGGCGCCAACCACCCTCTCCTCGCCCGAAATCGCTCTGGGCAAATATTGGCGAGATGCGAGATTACCGTCCTATCCCCAACCGACGAGACATCCAAATTTTAAACGGGGCTAAGTTCGTAACTTTCCCATATTTCAGTCAGGCGCGTCCCAAAAACATGGTTCCCCGTACCTCTCCCTCCATTTTCCCATTCATACACCGTCCGCGCTAGAACACCCCATCCCCACACCAGCCTCCGTCCGCCACCCCATCCATCACCGCCGTCCTCCACCACATCCATCGCCACCGTCCTCCACCATGCCGGAGCGCCTACCAAGACCGCGTCGTCCACTGCTAGAGATGGACGTTTCTCATCCACAGCGACGGACCAATAGCCTTGCATCGCGTCCTCTCGCTTCATCGGCGCCGTCGTCCTCTTTGCTGGGGCCACTCACACGACCTTCTCTTCCACCGCAACGGGACTTATCCCCCGATGCACCCGTCTACCGTCGCAGATCTGCTTCAACGCCACCGACAGCCATCGCACCCCCGATGCCTACACGGCGCCGCAAGAGAGGTGGTACTTCATATCTCCTCAACTTTTTGATCTCAACCAGAAAATAGATCTTAACTTGGTTACTCTACTTTCTTTTCAGCTCTTAGAATTTAGTTCTTAGTTCGAAGCAAACAATGGATGCTAAATATCATTTCTCCGGTTTGCAGCTTCAAATCTGCCATGGCACAGCCATAATACGGTTTAATTGATCATGCTTAGGGTTTAATTGATCATGTTGGTTCCGTGGTGGTTTCTTTAATAGAAATCGGAGGGGAAACCCTCTTTTGCTAAAAAAATATGCTTAGAGTTTCCCCCTTTTATGATCACTATACGATCAGAATACGTGCTTCGTGTCATAATAACACTGCTCCACCCATCAAGCTAAACAAGCTTAGTTGTTCAAATACGAATCTGATATTATTAAAACAGAGTTGTTTAATTGGTCAGCTAAATGTTCCTAAATTAGTTTCGAAAATGCATGTTCGCCGCTCGGGTGTGTATCTCTACAGGGTGCCCACGGTGGGCCGGCCCACCCTGGGATTTTGGGTCGTCCCAGGCCCCGATTCCCCTCTGTTCTGCTGCGCGCTTCCGATCTCTACTCGCCCCCAGCCGCCTGCCTCGCCGGCGACTTGCCGTCCCCGGACGGCATGACTCTAGGAGGAGACGCCGGACTAACAGGAGGCCAGGAGCCGCTCGCCCAACAGCGTCACCGCTGCCCGGGCGCGCCGCCGTGCCTACCTTCCCAGTCCGTTCAGGGCTCAGGCGTGCAGCACCCACCAAGCCAACCCGATTTATCCTGAGATACGTCCTCAACACTCAGCAGCCACTCCTCATCACCCATTTTCTAATTGATTCATTACTCATTAGGCAGGACTGTCATTAGGGTTTGTTGTGTGCTCAGTGCTACCTACACTTAATGGTTCAGATGTATTTCGGTAATCTTTAGTACCTCTAAAGTTCACAGGGTTTTCAAAATTCCGGCCCTCGGAACAGAAACTAGTCATTTTGGATTGTTGGTCGTAGTGACATTGACCCAGATTACTACTGCAAGCCAGGTTTGTTGACAATTTTACTTGTCTTTCTTACTCATTCGATATAATATCCAATTATTCACGTCGATTAGTTGCAAACAATAAGTGCTAGACAAACTTCTTCATTCAGATTTTGGACGGTCTCTTACTGCAGTTACAATTCTGCATACTTGTCCTAGTAAGCTCACAAGTAAATGATTGATTCACTACATCTATGCTTGCCTTGTCATATTTGTTGTCAATATTCTTTTAGGGTGGACCACCCTGTTTCTAAATACTGGAACCGTAGACATGAGTGAATAGTATTTCTCTATGTGATCTCTTCCATCATGTGTGGGTAACGAACACTGCATTGTATAGAAAGAAAGTGTCATTTCCAGCTTTTACATAGGTTTCGATCTTTTACATGGAATACAATCTGCCTACTTGCTTTGTGTCGCACTACCAACACTCCACCCTTGAAGCTAAACATTACGCCACTCATAATTGCTTAGTTTATTTGTTCAAATACGAATTTCATATGATTCTAATGTTCCTACTTCAGTTTTGAAATGTGTGCCTGCCTGTTATAGAGACATAAGGGGTTTGTATTTCTGTGTGTGGTCTGGTCAGCACGGTTGGGGAGGTGAACTTTGCATATGCAGGGGTTTATAGGGAGACACTCTCCGAGTTGAATCCGCAATGCATTCCATAGATAATCTGACTACTTTTTATGTTTTCATGAATCTCAGATTCTGAACAGCATCATAATGATTATGAGCTTGCGCGCATGAAAAGAATAAAGCAGAACAATGCCATGGCTGTCAAACTTGGCATTAAGGGACTGAAATCAAGTCTGGATGCAATGCAATGCAAACGCTCTCCACCTACAGATTCATGCTCAGAATATGATCCTAACAGTGATTCTGAGCTAGAGGGAGACCTAAGTCAATGTAGCTCCCTAGTGGAGGAGTCAGAGGAAGATGCCCTATCTTATTCACCCATCAAGGTACTTGCTCTAACTTTCCAAGGTTACATTGCTCGCACATATCTTGCAACTGATGCTTTGCATTGCTTCTACTTTGTTGAACTGCCATTAGCTTAGTTTACACATCGTGTATGTGAATACGCCCTGCCTATCCATTTTCAGTACATATTCCATCTGTCATCATACCATATTTATCCATTCAAATGTTGTTCTTGTGTATCAGACATTCAAAAGGAAGAGGGCGATTGCTGATCGTGGAAGAGCACAAGCAAAGTATTTGGAAAAGGTAGTGGCACCTGATAAATCAAATAGCCCATTAGGTGTAGTTGCAATATCACCTGACCCACAAAATACCCCAACTCTAGCAGACTCTAGCCCTACTACACTGGTCATTTCTGATGCCCCAACTCAGCAGACCCCAACTGCAGCAAACAGTATGATTATGCCAGTTGACATAGCACCAGCTGTACGACGCAAAACCCCCATTCCAGCAAAGAGTACACCAAATCCAGTTGCCAAATCCCTTTTCGAACCAGAGAGCCCCAATTGCAGCAAATAGGACCCCTGTTCAATTTCTTCCCAGTTTAGAAGACGAAGCTTATGTTGTTGTCAGGAACTTTTTGCGCATCTTTCCTTCATGGAAAGATTATACCGCAGACACAGAACAATTTCCAGTCTTCCTCCGCAACTTACGCGTAAGTAATGTACTAATGTTATTCATGGTCATTACTGCATATGTTTCTGCTGACAGAAGACACAAGATTTCATTCTTTTAAATAGGCGAGGAGCAAACTGGATTGTGATGACGAGCAAGGGTTGGTTGCGCTTTTCAAGCACTCGTTGATGAAGTATCGTTCCTACCTGAGGCAAGCGCACTTCGATGGCAAGCCTCTGAACGAAATTTCTGTAAAGTCTCCGGTGCTACATTTATCCGACGGTGACTGGAATAATCTTGTTACACATTGGTCTCGGCTGCAGCGTAAGGTACTGTCTATGATATCACATCACAATTTGAACTACATTTCTGCATTTGCCTTAATGTCTCACTTGTACGAAAACTGTTAGCAGAAGAACATTCGTTCTCAAGGGACCACAGAATCTCGCAACTATACTGCACACTGCATTGCTCTTGTGAGTACCTCTTGCCCTGTATGACCATACTTACTTTCATAGCTGTTTGATTATGTAGCATCACTGCACATGTTAGCCTCGTAATCGTCCATTTGGTGGACATTATAAGATCCGTATGGACTCTTACATAAATTTAGAATCAACCCAATGCTTTTGAAGAGGTTTAGCTCTGCAGTCCTCTTGTAAGGACTGAACGTGGTCTATCACTGTACTTACATTAACAGCTACTCCCTCCGTCCCATAATATAAGAACGTTTTGTACAGTACACCAGTGTTCAAAACACTCTTGTATTATGGGAAGAGGGATTGGTTCATTTTGTAGCATTCTGCATCTTATCTCCCTCGCCCACCATTTACTAAAAAAGATCAGATCTATATTTAATCTTACCAACAAGTAGAATACACAGACAATGCCAGTGCAGAAGTGTAGCCCATTGCTCTTGTCAGTACATTTTGTCCTGTAACGCTTGTACTTCCAGGGATTGGTAGTTGATTATGTAGCATCAATCTGCATCTTATCTTCATTATCCTCTATCCCTTCCAGTATTATCATATCTATAATTACTCTCTACAAAATGTAGAGTACAGGCAATGCTTATGAAGAAGATTCTGTGCTGAAATTCTTGAGTTATCCTTCCCTTGACATGGAGAAGGGCATTATAAAGCCGGTGTTAACTGTTAATGTAAGTCAGTCCTTCTAAAGCCTTTATCCTCAACTGCTGTTTAATTTGCTCATACTCCCTATCGTTTACTGCTGTTTAGTTTGTTGTTTCTACCAAAATGCATGTTCGTAAGAACCGTAAGTTCTAAGTTTTACTTGTAAAACCAAATTCCTTATTCATACCATGCACATTACTTAATACTCCCTATATGTATGCTTGTTTTTGTGGATCTATAATCCAGTGTGTGGTGAAGCAGCCCACGTTTGCACCTTGTCATCTCCTGTTTTATCTTACTGATGTGGCTGATGATATGAACAACATGCCATGCACATTATCCAAAATAGATACAATGATTTTCTTTGCCCTTCATCTATGCTTGTTATGTTGACATGGTAATCCAGTAGTGTGGTGAAGCTCCCCGCATTATGAACAATGCCAAATTATGCTATTGATATTTTGAACTTACTCTTTATTTTCTAATTTGAAATTGGATAGAATTGACAGAACAGTTATCATCTTTGTTTATACACGTGCAAAACCTGTCATCTCTCTGCTTTGTTTCAGGGTGATATGCCTGATGGCATGCACAAGTCTGCTGAAGGCTGTGAGACAAACCCAACATATATTGCAGCAAAGAAGGCAAAACATCTTGAAGATAGCGAGACAACCCCAAAGTCTTGTCTTGATGCAGTGTTCAAGTTACTTGAGACTAACAGTCAGACAAGCTCACAGAATTCGTTGTCTGAATCAGTTCGACTTCTTCAGTCCCAAGTTCTAGCAGAAAGGCATTCTGCAACTCAACTTCGACTTGAAGTCCTATCTCTAAGAAAGATTGCGGAGAACACCAATGAGAACCTCATCGCTAAACAGCTACACCTGGAAGCTATGACCGACATGCTAGGCCGGTCTCACAGCCTTGCTCAGCAGCTTGCGCAGCAGTTCCCCGCAAGGCTAACCTTTCTTGAACTGTCTTGGAAGTGGTCTCGGTTCAGTATTATTTTGTTACGCTGCAATGGTGCCCAGTTTTTGTAATCTGCTTCTTCGTTGCGCTTTATGATCACTGGTGGCGAACTTCGATGCCTAGTGGATGTAATATACCTTAAATCCTTTATTGTATAGTGTAGGTTTATTCTTAGTTACTATGCCGTAATTTCTTTATTGTATAGAGTAGGTTTGTTCTTAATTCCTACTAGTTACTGCCATCATTCGCTATCTAAAAAAATCAGATGTAGTCGACCGGACCGAAACATTCGACTCTAACGGGCCAGGTTTTTAGCGGGCCACAATTGGGCCGGCTTGCATCTTTCTTGGGCCCGAATGATTGGGGCCTTCACACATTGCGCCAGGCCCAAACTTACACCGGCCTATATTTTAGTTGGGCCTTTTGTCGACCCAGCGCTTAGTTTGGCCCAGGTAGCGTTGGGCCATTAACAGGCTGAATATTGTACTGGCCTCTTACGGCCGAGATGAAACCATGGGCCTTTAGCAGGCCAAAATGCATGTTGGGCCTCAATTTTCACTAGTCGTCGATGGGCCTTCAGCAGGCCGAAATGTAGACCGGGCCATTTTGGGCCCAGTTAGCTCACGGGCCGTTACCAGGCCGAAACATATCTCGGGCCTTAGTTGGCCCACTGATATCATGGGCCTTTAAGAGGCCGAAAGCTTAGCACAGGCATCAATGGGCCGAATTACGCGACAGGCCTTTAACAGGCCCAAAGTCACGTTGGGCTTAACTGTTGCCACCTTTAGCACGGGTCGTTAGTGGGCCCGATGTCCCGTCGGACCATATATGGCCCATGGGCAGCACGGGCCATTCCCAGGCCGAAAGTCACACCGGGCTGAAATGGGCCCATGTCTACATCAGGCCTCTAACAGGCCGAAAGTCACTGGGCTGTAGTTGGGCCCAAATATTGGGCGAACAATTAACGGGCCAGATCTGGCTTCGGGCCGCAAATGGGCCCAAATATTGGGCGAACAATTAACGGACCAGATCTGGCTTCGAGCCGTAAATGGGCCCAAATATTGGGCGAACAATTAACGGGCCAGATCTGGCTTCGGACCGTAAATGGGCCTTTATTAAGCAGGCCGTTATTGGGCTGGCCCACTAGTACCTGATTAAGTTCTACGGGCCTTTGACTAGGCCGGCCTTTTTAACCTATATGGGCCTCTGTTGGGCCCAGCCACATGTCGATGTATCATAGGCAGGTCTGCTCCAATGGACGGGCGACATCTAGCCCACTGACGAGTTGACAGGTGTTCCCTTCGGCCAATCAGAATTTTACACGTGGAAATTTCCCGTTGGTTAGGGCTGTTAACGGGTTATCGGATCCAAAATCCGACCCGATAGCTTAACGGCGTTCCGTTACGATGGATGCCACGTGTCGGTCACCCTTGACGAAAGCACTTCTGTGACGCGCGATTTATCATCATGGAAGTGGACACTTCCGTGATGATAATTTTGGTAATGTCATGGAACACTTATACGACATCACAGGTATGACTATCTTGATTCTGTCATAAAATCATCATGGATGTACATGCATGACAAAAAACGTGACCTACTGTGACAAACACGTATCATCACGGAAGTGTATTTTTTTGTAGTGTAGGGGATAGATTGGTATGAAAAGACCATCGCTCGTCCCCGACCGCCACTCATAAGAAGGACAATCAAAGAAACACCTCATGCTTCAAATTTGTCACACAACGTTCACCATACGTGTATGCTACGGGACTTGCAAACTCTAACACAAGTATTTCTCAAATTCACAACTACTCAACTAGCATGACTCTAATATTACCATCTTCATATCTCAAAACAATCATCAAGTATCGAACTTCTCATAGTATTCAATGCACTCTATATGGAAGTTTTTATTATACCCATCTTGGATGCCTATCATATTAGGACTAATTTTATAGCCAAAGCAAATTACCATGCTGTTCTAAAGGACTCTCAAAATAATATAAGCTAAGCATGAGAGATCAATAATTTCTATAAAATAAAACTACCACCGTGCTCTAAAAGATATAAGTGAAGCGCTAGAGCAAAATTATCTAGCTCAAAAGATATAAGTGAAGCACAAAGAGTATTCTAATAAATTCTGATTCTTGTGTGTCTCTCCAAAAGGTGTGTACAGCAAGGATGATTGGGGTAAACTAAAAATCAAAGACTCAAATCATACAAGACGCTCCAAGCAAAACACATATCATGTGGTGAATAAAAATATAGCCTCAAGTAAAGTTACCGATGGACGAAGACGAAAGAGGGGATGCCTTTTGGGGCATCCCCAAGCTTAGGCTTTTGGTTGTCCTTTAATTTTACCTTGGGGTGCCTTGGGAATCCCCAAGCTTAGGATCTTTCCACTCCTTATTCCAAAATCTGTCAAATCTTTACCCAAAAACTTGAAAACTTCACAACACAAAACTCAACAGAAAATCTCATGAGCTCTGTTAGTATACGAAATCAAATCACCACTTTAAGTTACTGTAATGAACTAATTATTTATATATATTGGTGTTAAACCTACTGTATTCCAACTTTTCTATGGTTCACACCCCCAAATACTAGCCATAGATTCATCAAAATAAGCAAACAACACACGAAAAACAGAATCTGTCAAAAACTGAACAGTCTGTAGTAATATGTAGTTTTCAAATACTTCTGTAACTCCAAAAATGCTGATAAATTAGGACGTCCTAAATAATTTGTATATTGATCTAATGCAGTTGGAATCGCTATTTTATCTCTCTCTGGTAAACAATGAAAATTATTCTCGTGAGCGCATACTTTCTGTTTTTTTAGCAAAATCAAACAACAATCATCTAAGAAGATCCTAAAGGCTTTACTTGGCACAAACACTAATTAAAACATAAAAAACACAATCATAACAGAGGATAGATAATTTATTTATTACTAAACAGGAACAAAAAACAAGAAACAAAAATAAAATTGGGTTGCCTCCCAACAAGCGCTATCGTTTAACGCCCCTAGCTAGGCATAAAAACAACAATAGATCTAGGTATTATCATCTTTGGTATGCAATCCATAAGTGGCTCTCATAATAGATTCATAAGGTAATTTAATTTTCTTCCTAGGAAAGCGTTCCATGCCTTTCCTTAATGGAAATTGGAATCTAGTATTTCCTTCTGTCATATCAATAATTGCACCAATTGTTCTAAGAAAAGGTCTACCAAGAATAATAGGACAAGTAGGATTGCAATCTATATCAAGAACAATGAAATCTACGGGCACATAATTCCTATTTTCAACAATAAGAACATCATTACTCCTTCCCATAGGTTTCTTAATAGTGGAATCTGCAAGATGCAAATTTAAAGAACAATCATCAAATTCACGGAAACCTAACACATCACACAAAATTTTTGGAATTATGGAAACACTAGCACCCAAATCACATAAAGCATAGCATTCATGATCTTTAATTTCAATTTTAATAGTAGGTTCACACTCATCATAAAGTTTTCTAGGGATAGAAACTTCTAATTCAATCTTTTCTTCATAGGATTGCATTAAAGCATCAACGATATGTTTGGTAAAAGCTTTATTTTGACTATAAGCATGAGGAGAATTTAACACGCATTGCAACAAGGAAATACAATCTATCAAAGAACAATTATCATAATTAAATTCCTTGAAATCCAAAATAGTGGGTTCATTGCTATGTAAAGTTTTGACCTCTTCAATCCCACTTTTACCAATTTTTGCATCACGATCTAAAAACTCTGAATCATTGGGACGCCTTTTAACTAAAGTTGACTCTTCTTGAGTACCATCTTTATCAAGATTCATATTAGAAAACAAATATTTAATAGGGGACACATCAATCACTTTTAGATCTTCATCATTATTATCATGGAAACTAGAAGAACACACTTTTACAAAGCAATCCTTTTTAGCACGCATCCTCGCGGTTCTTTCTTTGCACTCATCAATGGAAATTCTCATGGCTTTGAGAGACTCATTGATATCATGCTTAGGTGGAATAGATCTAAGTTTCAAAGAATCAACATCAAGAGAAATTCTATCCACGTTCCTAGCCAACTCATCAATCTTAGGCAATTTTTCTTCAAGCAAAGCATTGAAATTCTTTTGAGAAATCATAAATTCTTTAACACTAGTCTCAAAATCATAGGGAAGATTATTAAAATTTCCATAAGAGTTGTTGTAGGAATTACCATAATTATTAGAGGAATTACTAGGGAACGGCCTAAAATTAAAATTTCCACTATACGCGTTATTACCAAAATTCTACCAACAAAATTCACATCCATAGATTCATTATTGTTTTCAATAAAAGTAGACAAAGGCATATCATTAGGATCAGAAGAAGCACTCTTATTAGCAAGCAACTTCATAAGTTCATCCATCTTTCCACTCAAAACATTAATCTCTTTTATCGCATGAACCTTTTTACTAGTAGATCTTTCGGTGTGCCATTGAGAATAATTAACCATAATATTATCTAAGAGTTTAGTAGCTTCTCCTAAAGTGATTTCCATAAAAGTGCCTCCTATGGCCGAATCTAAAAGATTTATAGAAGCAAAATTCAATCCACCATAAATTTTTTGTATAATCATCCATAAATTCAAACCATGTGTAGGGCAATTACGTATCATTAATTTCATCCTCTCCCAATCTTGTGCAACATGCTCATGCTCAAGTTGCTTAAAATACACAATATCATTTCTAAGAGTGATGATCTTAGCGGGAGGAAAATACTTAGAGATAAAAGCATATTTGCACTTATTCCATGAATCAATACTATTTTTAGGCAAAGAGGAGAGCCAAGTTTTAGCACGATCTCTAAGCAAAAACGGAAATAGCTTCAATTTAACAATATCATTATCCACATATTTCTTCTTTTACATATCACATAAATCAATGAAGTTCTCAGATGGGTAGCGGCATCTTCACTAGGAAGGCCAGAAAACTGATCTTTCATAACAAGGTTCAACAAAGCGGTATTGATTTCACAAGATTCAACATCAGTAGTAGGAGCAATCGGAGTGCTAATAAAATCATTATTGTTGGTATTGGAAAAGTCACACAATTTAGTATTATCTTTAGCCATCGTGACAAACAATCCAACACACAAGCAAACAAGAAGCAAGCGAAAAGAGGCGAACGGAAAAGGGAAAATAAAACGGCAAAGGTGATGTGGGGGAGAGGAAAATGAGATGCAAATGGCAAATAATGTAATGCAAGGGATAAGAGTTTGTGATGGGTACTTGGTGTGTCTTGACTTGGCGTAGGTCTCCCCGACAACAACGCCAGAAATCCTTCTTGCTACCTCATGAGCATGCGTTGGTTTTCCCTTAAAGAGGAAAGGGTGATGCAGCAAAGTAGTGTAAGTATTTCCTCAGTTTTTGAGAACCAAGGTATCAATCGAGTAGGAGACTACACGCAAGTCACCTAGCACCTGCACAAACAATCAAGAACCTTGCAACCAACGCGATAAAGGGGTTGTCATTCCCTTCACGACCACTTGCAAAAGTGAGATCTGATAAAGATAACTAGATAAATATTTTTGGTATTTTCATGGTATAGATTGGAAAATAAAGATTGCAAAATAAATAGTAAACTAGAATTGTAGATTGGAAACTTATATGATGTAAAGTAGACCCAGGGGCCATAGGTTTCACTAGTGGCTTCTCTCAAGATAGCATGTATTACAGTGGGTGAACAAATTACTGCCGAGCAATTGATAGAAAAGCGCATAGTTATGATGATATCTAAGGTAATGATCATGAATATAGGCATCACGTCCGTGACAAGTAGACTGAAACAATTCTGCATCTACTACTATTACTCCACACATCGACCGCTATCCAACATGCATCTAGAGTATTAAGTTCATAAGAACGGAGTAACGCATTAGGCAAGATGACATGATGTAGAGGGATAAACTCAAGCAATATGATATAAACCCCATCTTTTTATCCTCGATGGCAACAATACAATACATGTCGTTTCCCTTTCTGTCACTGGGATCGAGCACCGCAAGATTGAGTCCAAAGCTAAGCACTTCTCCCATTGCAAGAAAGATCAATCTAGTAGGCCAACCCAAACCGATAATTCGAAGAGACTTGCAAAGATATAAAATCATGCATATAAGAATTCAGAGAAGAATCAAATAATATTCATAGATAATCAAGTTCATAAACCCACAATTCATTGGATCTCAGCAAACACACCACAAAAGAGTTACATCAAATAGATCTCCAAGAGACTCGAGGAGAACTTTGTATTGAGATCCAAAGAGAGAGAAGAAGCCATCTAGGTAATAACTATGGACCCGAAGGTCTGTGGTAAACTACTCACACATCATCGGAGAGGCTATGGTGTTGATGTAGAAGCCCTCCGTGATCGAATCCCCCTCCGGCGGAGCGCCGAAAAAGGCCCCAAGATGGGATCTCATGGGTACAGAAGGTTGCGGCGGTGGAAAAGGTGTTTCGTGGCTCTCCCCGATGGTTTCAGGGTATAATAGTATATATAGGCGAAAGAAGTAGGTCGGTGGAGCTGCGATGGGCCCACGAGGGTGGGGGGCACGCCCTCCTTCCTCGTGGCTTCCTCGCTACTTCCTTGACGTCCACTCCAAGTCTCCTGGATTGCGTTTGTTCCAAAAATGATCCTCGCGAAGGTTTTATTCCGTTTGGATTCCGTTTGATATTCCTTTTCTGCGAAACACTGAAATAGGCAAAAAAAACAGCAATTTGCACTGGGCCTTCGATTAATAGGTTAGTCCCAAAAATAATATAAAAGTGCATAGTAAAGCCCATTAAACATCCAAAATAGATAATATAATAGCATGGAACAATCAAAAATTATAGATACGTTGGAGACGTATCAAACGGTATGAATATGCACTCCCTCTCTCTCGTTGCTAGCATCTCCTAGATTGATCTTGGTGACACGTAGGAAAATTTTGAATTATTACCACGTTCCCAAATAGTGGCATCATGAGCTAGGTCTATGCGTAGATTCTATGCACGAGTAGAATACAAAGTAGTTGTGGGCGATGATTTGTTCAATTTGCTTACCGTTACTAGTCTTATCTTGATTCGGCTACATTGTGGGATGAAGCGGCCCAGACCGACCTTACACGTACGCTTACATGAGACTGGTTCCACCAACTGACATGCACTTGATGCATAAGGTGGCTAGCGGGTGTCTGTCTCTCCCACTTTAGTCGGTTCGGATTCGATGAAGAGGGTCCTTATGAAGGGTAAATAGCAATTGGCATATCACCATTGTGGCTTTTGCGTAGGTAAGAAATGTTCTTGCTAGAAACCCATAGCAGCCACATAAAACATGCAACAACAATTAGAGGACGTCTAACTTCTTTTTGCAGGGTATGCTATGTGATGTGATATGGCCAAAAGGATGTGATCAATTATATATATGTGATGTATGAGATTGATCATGTTCTTGTAATAGGAATCACGACTTGCAAGTCGATGAGTATGACAACCGGCAGGAGACATAGGATTTGTCATAATTTATTGTATGACCCGCGTGTCAATGAAAAACGCCATGTAATTACTTTACTTCATTGCTAACCATTAGCCATAGTAGTAGAAGTAATAGTTGGCGAGACAACTTCATGAAGACACGATGATGGAGATCATGGTGTCATGCCGGTGACGAAGGTGATCATGCCGCGCCTCGAAGATGGAGATCAAAGGCGCAAGATGATATTGGCCATATCATGTCACTTTATGATTTGCATGTGATGTTTGTCATGGTTACATCTTATTTGCTTAGAACGACGGTAGCATAAATAAGATCATCCCTCACTAAAAATTTCAAGAAATGTGTTCCCCCTAACTGTGCACTGTTGCGAAGGTTCGTTGTTTCGAAGAACCACGTGATGATCGGGCATGATAGATTCTAACGTTCGCATACAACGGGTGTAAGCCAGATTTACACATGCGAAACATTTAGGTTGACTTGACGAGCCTAGCATGTACATACATGGCGTCGGAACACAAGAGATGAAAGGTCGAACATGAGCCGTATAGTAGATGCGATCAACATGGAGATGTTCACCGTTGATGACTAGTCCGTCTCAAATGATGATCGGACACGGCCTAGTCGATTCGGATCATGTATCACTTATATGACTAGAGGGATGTCTATTTGAGTGGGAGTTCATTAATAATTTGATTAGATGAACTTAATTATCATGAACATAGTCTAAATTGTCTTTGCAAATTATGTTGTGGATTAATAGCTCGCGCTTTAGCTCCTTGTTTTAATACGCTCCCAGAGAAAGACTAAGTTGAAAGATGTTGTAAACAATTGTGTGGACTAGGGTTGTAGTCTGAGGATTGTCCTCACTGCTACACAAAAGGCTTCTGTCCTTGATGCACCGCTCAGTGTGCCAACCCCTCTAGCGTCGTCTGTGGATGTTGTGAACATCTGGCAGACACGTTCTGATGACTACCTGATAGTTTAGTGCGCCATGCTTTATGGCTTTTAGTCGGGGCTCCAAAAGCATTTTGAACGCCATGGAACATATGAGATGTTCCAAGAGCTTAAATTGGTATTTTAGGCTCATGCCCGTGTTGAGAGGTTTGAGACCTCTGACAAGATCTTTGCCTACAAGGTGGAGGAGAATAGCTCAGCCAGTGAGCATGTGCTTAGAATGTCTGGGTACTTCAATCAATTGAATCTAGTGGGAGTTAATCTTCCAGATAAGAGAGTGATTAACAAAAGTTCTCCAGTCACTATCACCAAGCCGCTAGAGTTTCGTGATGGACTATAACATGCAAGGGAAGATGATCCCGGTGTTGGGGAACGTATTAATTTCAAAAAAATTCCTACGCACACGCAAGATCATGGTGATGCATAGCAACGAGAGGGGAGAGTATGTCTACGTACCCTCGTAGACCGAAAGCGGAAGCGTTTATCAACGCGGTTGATGTAGTCATACACCTTCACGATCCGTCCTGATCAAGTACCAAACATACGGCACCTCCGCGTTCAGCACATGTTCAGCTCGATGACGTCCTCGCCTTCTTGATCCAGCAAGAGGGGCAAAGTAGTATATGAGTTCCGGCAGCACGACGGCGTGGTGACAGTGTTGGTGAAGAGCAATCTCCGCAGGGCTTCGCCTAAGCACTACGAAAACTATTACGGGGGATAAACTAGAGGGGACGGGGTTGCCGGCACATGGCTTGGTGTTTCTTGATGTGTCTTGGGTGCTAGCCCTACCCCTCTATTTATATGTTGAGCCCTGGGGTCAAAACTTGGAGTAAAAGCCTCCACAAAGTCGGTTTCACCCGAAAGGCAAGAGTCCTTTTCGGACTCCAGGGCCAGACGCCAGGGTTCCTGGCGTCTGGACCCAGACGCCAGGGGCCCTAGCGTCTGGCCCCTGGACTCCGCAAAACTTCCTTTTGCGCTTTCCAAAAACCCTTGTGGGCTTTTCCCTTTGGCCCAAATAAAGTGTTCTCGTACCCAAACATTTCGGGAAACATCCGGAACCCCTTCCGATGAATTCCGGAACCCTTCTGGAGACCAAACACTATTATCACATATATCAAACTTTATCTCCGGACCATTCCGGAGTTCCTCGTCATGTCCGTGATCTTATCCGAAACTCTGAACAACATTTGGTTACCAACATACATAACTCATAAATACTATATCATCAATGAATGTTAAGCGTGCGTACCCTACGGGTTCGAGAACTATGTAGACATGACTGAGACACTTCTCTGGTCAATAACCAATAGCGGAACCTGGATGCCCATATTGGCTCCTACATATTCTACGAAGATCTTTCTCGGTCTAACCACATAACAACATATATTGTTCCCTTTATCATCGGTATGTTACTTGCCCGAGATTCGATCGTCGGTATCTCAATACATAGTTCAATCTCGTTACCGGCAAGTCTCTTTACTCGTTCCGTAATGCATCATCCCGCAACTAACTCATTAGTTACATTCCTTACAAGGCTTATAGTGATGTGCATTACCGAGAGGGCCCGAGATACCTCTCCGACAATTAGAGTGACAAATCCTAATCTCGATCTATGCCAACTCAACAAGTACCATCAGAGACACCTGTAGAGCACCTTTATAATCACCCAGTTACGTTGTGACGTTTGGTAGCACACAAAGTGTTCCTCTGGTAATCAGGAGTTGCATAATCTCATAGTCATAGGAACATGTATAAGTTATGAAGAAAGCAATAGCAACAAACTAAACAATCATCGTGCTAAGCTAACGGATGGGTCAAGTCAATCACATCATTCTCTAATGATGTGATCCCGTTCATCAACTGACAACTCTTGTCCATGGCTAGGAAACTTAACCATCTTTGATTAACGAGCTAGTCAAGTAGAGGCATACTAGTGACACTCTGTTTGTCTATGTATTCACACATGTACTAAGTTTCCGGTTAATACAATTCTAGCATGAATAATAAACATTTATCGTGATATAAGGAAATAAATAATAACTTTATTATTGCCTCTAGGGCATATTTCCTTCAGTCTCCCACTTGCACTAGAGTCAATAATCTAGTTCACATCTTTATGTGATTAGTTCACATCTCCATGTGACTAATACCCAAAGGGTTTACTAGAGTCAATAATCTAGTTCACATCACTATGTGATTAATATCCAAAGAGTAATCATGTTTTTCTCGTGAGAGAAGTTTAGTCTACGGGTCTACAACATTCAGATCCGTATGTATTTCACAAATTTCTATGTCTACAATGTTCTGCACGGAACTACTCTAGCTAATTGCTCCCACTTTCAATATGTATCCAGATTGAGACTTAGAGTCATCTAGATCGATGTAAAAAGCTTGCATCGACGTAACTCTTTATGACGAACTCTTTTATCACCTCCATAACTGAGAAATATTTCCTTAGTCCTCTAAGGATAATTTTGACCGCTGTCCAGTGATCTACTCCTCGATCACTATTGTACTCCCTTGCCAGAAAAATACTAAGGTATACAATAGGACTGGTAAACAGCATAGCATAGTTTATAGAACCTATGACTGAGGCATAGGGAATGACTTTTCATTCTCTTTCTATTTTCTGTCGTGGTCGGGTTTTGAGTCTTTACTCAACTTCACACCTTGCAACACAGGCAAGAACTCCATCTTTGACTGTTCCATTTTGAACTACTTCAAAATCTTGTCAAGGTATGTACTCATTGAAAAAAACTTATCAAGCTTCTTGATCTATCTCTATAGATCTTGATGCTCAATGTGTAAGCAGCTTCATCAAGGTCTTTCTTTGAGAAACTCTTTTCAAACATTCCTTTATGCTTTCCAGAAAATTCTACATTATTTCTGATCAACAATATGTCATTCACGTATACTTACCAGAAATGCTATAGTGCTACCACTCACTTTCTTGTAAATACAGGCTTCACCGCAAGTCTGTGTAAAACCATATGCTTTTATCACTTTATCAAAGCATATATTCCAACTCCGAGATGCTTGCACCAGTCCATAGATGGATCGCTGGAGCTTGCTCACTTTGTTAGCACCTTTAGGATCGACAAAACCTTCTGGTTGCATCATATACAACTCCTCTTTAAGAAATCCATTAAGGAATACCGTTTTGACATCCATTTGCCAGATTTCATAAAATGCGGCAACTGCTAACATGATTCGGATAGACTCAGCCCCTGTACACCTTCCCACCTCCTGTGTGCCATCGTGGCAACCCCTTTTTGTCTATAAAAGGAGGACCAAGGCGTAATGGAGAGGGATTCAGATCTTTTGGACTAGTGAACCACTCCATCTAGTTCAAGAACACAAGAACACCTCAATACACAAACAAGAAGGGCTAGGGTTTTACGCATCTCTGCAACCCGAACCTGGGTAAACGATTTGTGTGCTGACCGCGAGACCCGCTCTTCGCACAAATCCGCGCCCGCCAACCGTAGAAGGGATCCCAGTGACCCCATAGGTGTCGTTTCCCACCGACATCTCTGGCGCGCCAGGTAGGGGGTGTGCAGTTGTGAGAATCCGGTCTAGCAGTTAGTTTAGCAGTTCTTCATCGCCATGGTACCCAAGAAGAAAACGATCATGGCGATCGGCTCATCGGAGGCCGAACGGTTTAACCTTGGGTGTATGACCATTGAAGGTTTTATTCATGTAAACAGAACAACAATTATTCTCTGACTTTAAATGAATAACCGTATTGCAATAAACATGATCAAATCATATTCATGCTTAACGCAAACACCAAATAACATTTATTTAGGTTCAACACTAATCTCGGAAGTATAGGGAGTGTGCGATGATGATCATATCAATCTTGGAACCACTTCCAACACACATCGTCACTTCACCCTTAACTAGTCTCTGTTCATTCTGCAATTCCTGTTTCGAGTTACTAATCTTTAGCAACTGAACTAGTATCAAATACTAAGGTGTTTCTATAAACACTAGTAAAGTACACATCAATAACATGTATATCAAATATACCTTTGTTCACTTTGCCATCCTTCTTATCCGCCAAATACTTTGGGCAGTTCTGCTTCCAATGACCAGTCCCTTTGCAGTAGAAGCACTTAGTCTCAGGCTTAGGTCTAGACTTGGGTTTCTTCACTTGAGAAGCAACTTGCTTGCTGTTCTTCTTGAAGTTCCCCTTCTTCCCTTTGCCCTTTTCTTGAAACTAGTGGTCTTGTTAACCATCAACACTTGATGCTTTTCTTGATTTCTACCTTCGTCGATTTCAGCATCACGAAGAGCTTGGGAATCGTTTCCGTTATCCCTTGCATATTATAGTTCATCATGAAGTTCTAGCAACTTGGTGATAGTGACTAGAGAATTCTGTCAATCACTATCTTATCTGGAAGATTAACTCCCACTTGATTCAAGTGATTGTAGTACTCAGACAATCTGAGGACATGCTTACTGGTTGAGCTATTCTCCCCCATCTTATAGGCAAAGTAATGTCAGAGGTCTCATACTTCTCGACACGGGCATGAGTACGAAATACCAATTTCAACTCTTGGAACATCTTATATGCTCCGTGGCGTTCAAAACATTTTTGAAGTCCCGGTTCAAAGCCGTAAAGCATGGTGCACTAAACTATCAAGTAGTCATCATACTGAGCTTTGCCAAACGTTCATAATGTCTGCATATGCTCCTGCAATAGGTCCGTCACCTAGCGGTGCATCAAGGACATAATACTTCTGTGCAGCAATGAGGATAATCCTCAGATCACGGAGCTAGTCCGCATCTTTGCTACTAACATCTTTCAACTTATTTTTTTCTAGGAACATATCAAAAATAAAACAGGGGAGCTAAACGCGAGCTATTGATCTACAACATAAATATGCTAATACTACCAGGACTAAGTTCATGATAAATTAAAGTTCAATTAATCATATTACTTAAGAACTCCCACTTAGATAGACATCTCTCTAATCATCACGTGATCCAAATCAACTAAACCATAACTGATCATCACGTGAAATGGAGTAGTTTTCAATGGTGAACATCATTATGTTGATCATATCTACTATATGATTCACGCTCGACCTTTCGGTCTCAGTATTCCGAGGCCATATCTGCATATGCTAGGCTTGTCAAGTTTAACCTGAGTATTCTGCATGTGCAAAACTGGCTTGCACCCGTTGTAGATGGACATAGAGCTTATCACACCCGATCATCACGTGGTGTCTCGGCACGATGAACTTTGGCAACAGTGCATACTCAGGGAGAACACTTTTATCTTGACATTTAGTGAGAGATCATCTTATAATGCTACCGTCAATCAAAGCAAAATAAGTTGCATAAAAGATAAACACCACATGCAATCAATATAAGTGATATGATATGGCCATCATCATCTTGTGCTTGTGATCTCCATCTCCAAAGCACCGTCATGATCACCATCGTCACCAGCGCGACACCTTGATCTCCATCGTAGCATCGTTGTTGTCTCGCCAACTATTGCTTCTATGACTATCGCTACCGCTTAGTGATAAAGTAAAGCAATTACAGGGCGATTGCATTGCATACAATAAAGCGACAACCATATGGCTCCTGCTAGTTGCCGATAACTCGGTTACAAAACATGATCATCTCATACAATAAAATATAGCATCATGCATTGACCATATGACATCACAACATGCCCTACAAAAACAAGTTAGACGTCCTCTACTTTATTGTCGCAAGTTTTACGTGACTGCTACGGGCTGAGCAAGAACCGTTCTTACCTACGCATCAAAACCACAACGATAGTTCGTCAAGTTAGTGATGTTTTAACCTTCTCAAGGACCGGGCGTAACCACACTTGGTTCAACTAAAGTTGGAGAAACTGACACCCGCCAGCCACCTGTGTGCAAAGCACGTCGGCAGAACCAGTTTCGCATAAGCGTACGCGTAATGTCGGTCCGGGCCGCTTCATCCAACAATACCGCCGAACCAAAGTATGACATGCTGGTAAGCAGTATGACTTGTATCGCCCACAACTCACTTGTGTTCTACTCGTGCATATAACATCAACGCATAAAACCTGGCTCGGATGCCACTATTGGGGAACGTAGTAATTTCAAAAAAATCCTACGCACACGCAAGATCATGGTGATGCATAGCAACGAGAGGGGAGAGTGTATCCACGTACCCTCGTAGACCGAAAGCGGAAGCGTTAGCACAACACGGTTGATGTAGTCGTACGTCTTCACGATCAGACCGATCAAGTACCGAATGCACGGCACCTCTGAGTTCTGCACACGTTCAACTAGATGACATCCCTCAAACTCCGATCCAGCCGAGCTTTGAGGGAGAGTTCCGCCAGCACGACGGCGTGGTGACGATGTTGATGTTCTACCGTCGCAGGGCTTCGCCTAAGCACCACTATGATATTATCGAGGTGGACTATGGTGGAGAGGGGCACCGCACACGGCTAAAAGATCCAAGAGATCAATTGTTGTGTCTCCAAGGGGTGCCTCCCTCCCCGTATATAAAGGAGTGGAGGAGGAGGGGGCCGGCCACCCTAGGTGCGCCCCATGAGGAGTCCTACTCCCACCGGGAGTAGGACTCCCCCTTTCCATGTGGGAGTAGGAGAGGAGAGGGAAGGAGAGAGGGGGGGAAGGAAAGGGGGGCGTCACCCCCCCCCTTGTCCAATTCGGACTGGGGGGGAGGGGGCGCGCGGTTGCCCTTTGGACGCCCCTCCTCTTCTCCATTAGGGCCCAATAGGCCCATTAGTCTCCCCGGGGGGTTCCGGTAACCCCCTGGTACTCCGGTATATGCCCGAAACTCCCCGAAACCATTCCGGTGTCCGAACATAGTCGTCCAATATATCGATCTTTACGTCTTGACCATTTCGAGACTCCTCATCATGTCTGTGATCATATCCGGGACACTGAACTACCTTTGGTACATCAAAAACTATAAAACTCATAATATAATCGTCCTCGAACTTTAAGCGTGCGGACCCTACGGGTTCGAGAACTATGTAGACATGATTGAGACACGTCTCCGGTCAATAACCAATAGCGGAAATTGGATGCTCATATTGGCTCCTACATATTCTACGAAGCTCTTTATCGGTCAACTGCATAACAGCATATGTTGTTCCCTTTGTCATCGGTATGTTACTTGCCCGAGATTCGATCGTCGGTATCTCAATACCTAGTTCAACCTCGTTACCGGCAAGTCTCTTTACTCGTTTCGTAACACATAATCCCGCAACTAACTCATTAGTTGCAATGCTTGCAAGGCTTAAGTGATGTGTATTACCGAGTGGGCCCAGAGATACCTCTCCGACAATCGGAGTGACAAATCCTAATCTCGAAATATGCCAACCCAACAAGTACCTTTGGAGACACCTGTAGAGCACCTTTATAATCACCCAGTTATGTTGTGACGTTTGGTAGCACACAAAGTGTTCCTCCGGTAAACGGGAGTTGCATAATCTCATACTCATAGGAACATGTATAAGTCATGAAGAAAGCAATAGCAACATACTAAACGATCAAGTGCTAAGCTAACGGAATGGGTCAAGTCAATCACATCATTCTCCTAATGATGTGATCCCGTTAATCAAATGACAACTCATGTCTATGGTTAGGAAACTTAACCATCTTTGATTAACGAGCTAGTCAAGTAGAGGCATACTAGTGACACTATGTTTGTCTATGTATTCACACATGTATTACGTTTCTGGTTAATACAATTCTACCATGAATAATAAACATTTATCATGAAATAAGGAAATAAATAATAACTTTATTATTGCCTCTAGGGCATATTTCCTTCAGCACTGCCGGCGTTGGCCAAGCTTGCCGGCCACGACGCTGGCCCATGGGATGACGCCCACTACTTGTGGAGCTGCAGGTCTCGTCAACTCCACCTCCCTCGGCACCAGCGCCAGCTGCAGTTCATGGCATGAAGCCACTAGCCGGTTAGCGCGCTTGGAAGCAAGTTTACATAATATGGTGTGGTGCTAGCTAGCTAGGTGTACGTCAGTCTTCAGAGCATCTCTAACAGATCCCTTAAAGTTGCGACCCTTAAAACGCGAATGAGGGCTGAGAAAGAAGCGTTTTAAAGGCCCAAATCGGTTGCGGCCGAATAGAGCCCGCAAACCCAGGCGATAAAAGAGAATATCCCCGATATTCTCTTTTACCGCTCAAGTTTGCGGGCTCTATTTCGCGTGCTGCCGATTTTGGTCCTCAAACCGTAAAACCACGCAATGCAATTGATTGCGATTTTGATAAATAAAACATAAATTCCAAGAATTCAAACACTGTTTTGGCTGACATTTGAACATAGTTTTCGCGCCACAACCCAAAAGACGCCGCATCCATCATCGATCCATCATCATCACAAGATGAAATCTTCACCACCACCATTGCTACCACCACTTGTCGAACCACTACCGAACCTTGGCACCACATGACCTCTTGCAGCTAGCCTCTTCGCCAAGATCTCCAACCTTGCTATGTCATGTCATTCTTTGGTGAGCTCATCCATCTCATTTCGATTCATCATCATGATCTTGTTCTCGTCTTGAAGGAGCTTGGCCATAGATTTGTTCTCCTCGGCCATGGCTCTTCTCTCCTCAATGGAGGCCTTGCGTATGGTCTCCTCCTTAAGTAGTTACCACTGCTCTTGCTTCTATTCTCAGCCAACTTGAAAGTGCGTTATATCGACTAGAGGGGGGGTGAATAGGCGATTTTTACAAATTCATCACTGAGGAATTACTACTTGAGGAATTTGCTAAGTGACGAAATACAAGCAGCGAATAAAGTACTCACAACTCCTTCTTTGCCTCCGATGTCTTGATCACCAATACCTCATTGGACTTGACCATGTGATCTAGCTTGTCACTCAAGCTTGATGCCTCCACTTCCTTCTTGATCTTGTCATTGGCCTTCTTATTTCCGTCAGGCTTGTTCTTGTTTCTTGGGCTGTCAACCGTCATCATCATCATCCATCTTGGTGAGTGCACCTCTCTTCGGTGGGGATTATTTGTCAATCAACTTCCACATCTCGCTATCTTGAAGAAGTTTCCAACAATGCTCAAGTTGAAATGACTTGCGACCGGAAGCGTCCATGTCCTTGTACCTTTCTTGCACAATTTTGTCCTACAAAATGAAAACAATGTTAGATTATGCAACCACTCCGACGTCTACAAATGATTTGCATAACTTGGGACGTGAAAAGAAACTCACATAATCGAATTCAATGGTACCACTTGGAGGTGCATTGCGGACTTGTTGCAAGCAAGCAGCCCAATTGCTACAAATCGGCTTGATCACGTCCCAACGACCTTGGAGTGGCTGAAAGGTGCGTGGCGTCCTGTTGGGATACTTTGCCATCATGCAGAGGAATTGATCCCCTATCCTTTGCCAATACTGCTTTGCGGTTTGGTCAGTGCCGGTGCATGCATCAAGAGACACCGATTCCCAAGCCTTGATCAAGATTTGATCTTCCAATTGCGTGTAGTTCTTCGACCTTGTGCGCATTTTTGCTTGCGCTTCATCGAACACCCCCTCCTCAACCTCCTCCACCTCATCTTCTTCCTCACCGTGGACGTGCACGCCACCATCCATCTGGTTGTAACCATAATCACCGATCGGGGCTTGATCCATATCGACGGTGTTATCGTCCAACAAGTGTACAAACACGGCAATCACATCATGCAAACCGGCGCTACAATATCGCTCAACAAGTCACGAGCACGCGCAATGGCGAAAAGAGAAACAACTAGAAGAAATAAAAGCATCATACCTTGCGCCCATTTCGTCAAACACCTCAGAAGCGGCGGCAACAGCGGCGGCGGGAGCATCCTTGAGGTAGTTCTTGCCGGGGCAATCGGGGAAGGTGTTGGCGTGGTAGCTCTTGCGGTGGGCTTCTTGCGCTTCATGCCCGAAACCTTCCTTTTCTTCGCCGGCGCGGGAAGGACCGGATTCGCAGCGGCGGAGCCTTGAACGGCGATGGGCGCGACATCACCGGTGATGAGATTTGCCGGAGGGGTTGGCGTGTGGATGACATCCATGTTGACAGGCGATGGCTGGGAGGCTTCCATGGCGGCGATACAAAGCCGGGGAAGGTGCACCAGAGCGGGCGTCGTTGGCGGAGGAGGGAAGGGGAAGTGAGAACTACCGCGCGGAAATGTCCCTCCCATCAAATCTCACAGCCGATAGGGGTCTAGCTCGGGTCGGCCTCCCACCCTGTGTATCTAAAGGGCGAAGATTTGTCACGCCCCGCAATATTTTTACAGGCCATGGGTTGATATGGTGTCTGGTCAAGCCACTTTTTTCGCTTAAATCATAAGAAATCTGCTAGAGATGTTCTCATGCATGGTACCCCTGTCCGACCCGTGAGCTGGCTATGTGGCCATCGTCTTCATACTGCTGGAATGGCACCCCGCGCCCGAGCCACGAGCTAGTTGCGTCGCGCCGCTTCGTAAGCTGGCCGGGCAGCGCCGGCTCACGCCTGCTCGTGCCGGGCTACTGGATTTGGAGGGCAGGGCGAGGTTGCTACTACTCCGGCATGTCCCGCCGCCCCGCTCCTGCTCGCGCCGGGCTACTGGATTTGGAGGGCAGGGCGAGGCTGCTGCTACTGGGCATGTCCTCGCTGTGATGGTGGCAGTACTCGTCGCCGGTGTCCTGGCCAGGTCGTTGTGTGTTACCTCGCCACACGCCGCACACCAAATGTTTGATAAAATGTCTGAGAAAATAGGTCAACCTTGCGGATAGCGCGCTTCCGTATCAGTCTTAGCGTTGGAGATGCCCTAACCGACTCAGCCAGAGGGTTTCAGCGGCTATAAGGCCAACTCCAGCGCGTGACCCTATCCTGTCCGTCCTTGTCCGTTTGGGATAAAACGGACAAAACAGACGGCCCAGCGGCAGACCCCATTTTGCTTTTTCGTTTGTTTCGTGTTCGTTTCGCCCCATCCCTGGACCAAAGTTGGTCTCGTTTTGGGGCAAAAGCGGACAGAAAGCGGACGCAGCAGCCTTGTCCTCGTCCGCTCGTGTCCGGCCGGGCCCATATGTCAACCTCTCTGTAGGATCTAGAAGTAGATGTGTCTAGAGGGGGGGATTAGACACTTAATGCTAAAGTTGCAATTTTTAAGCTTTTTCGGTTTAAGTGAAGTTTAGGCACAATTTCAACATACATAATACATTTCAAGCAAGCATGCAAAGAGTATATGAGCAGCGGAATGTAAAGCATGCAACTTGCAAGAATGTAAGGGAAAGGGTTTGGAGAGTTCAAACGCAATTGGAGACACAGATGTTTTTCCCGTGGTTCGGATAGGTGGTGCTATCCTACATCCACGTTGATGGAGACTTCAACCCACGAAGGGTAACGGTTGCGCGAGTCCACAAAGGGCTCCACCCACAAAGGGTCACGGTTGCGCGAGTCCACACAGGGCTCCACCCACGAAGGGTCCACGAAGAAGCAACCACCCACAAAGGGTCCATGAAGAAGCAACCTTGTCTATCCCACCATGGCCATCGCCCACACAGGACTTGCCTCACTAGCGGTAGATCTTCACGAAGTAGGCGATCTCCTTGCCCTTACAAACTCCTTGGTTCAACTCCACAATCTTGTCGGAGGCTCCCAAGTGACACCTAGCCAATCTAGGAGACACCACTCTCCAAGAAGTAACAAATGGTGTGTAGGTAATGAACTCCTTGCTCTTGTGCTTCAAATGGTAGTCTCCCAAACACTCAACTCTCTCTCATAGGATTTGGATTTGGTGGAAAGAAGTTTTGAGTGGAAAGCAACTTGGGAAGGCTAGAGATCAAGATTCATATGGTAGGAATGGAATATCTTGGTCTCAACACATGAGTAGGTGGTTCTCTCTCAGAACATATGAGTTGGAATGGTGTATGTGTTCTGATTGCTCTCTGCACGAATGAAGAGGAGGTGGAGGGGTATATATAGCCTCCACACAAAATCCAACCGTTACACACAGTTTTCCAATCTCGGTGGGACCGAATCAACAAACTCGGTCGGACCGGAAAGGTAAACCTAGTGACCGTTGGAGATTTTCGGTGGGACTGACATGCAACTCGGTAGGACCGATATGGTTAGGGTTTGGGCATAACGTAATCTCGGTGAGACCGATTACACAAACTCGGTGGGACCGATTTGGGTAATAAGTGAAACTGAGATTTGGTCAAGCAAACTCGGTGGGACCGATTGCATATCTCGGTGGGACCGAGAATATTGCAATGGGTAACAGAGAGTTTGCAAGCCCATCTCGGTGAGACCGAACTGATTAGGGTTTGGCAGTGGCTTATGACAGGTGAAACTCGGTGGCGCCGGATAGGAAGGATAGGTAGGACCGAGTTTGGCTTAGGGTTTAGGTCATATGTGGAAGTGGGAAAGTAGCTGAGGATTTTGGAGCATATCATTAAGCACATGAAGCAAGAGGCTCATTAAGCAACACCTCATCCCTCCTTGATAGTATTGGCTTTTCCTATGGACTCAATGTGATCTTGGATCACTAAAATATAAAATGAAGAGTCTTGAGCTTGAAGCTTTAGCCAATCCTTTGTCCTTAGCATCTTGAAGGAGTTCCCACAACCTTTAGTCCATGCCACTCCATTGTTGAACTTATCTGAAACATGCTAGATAGAAATGTTAGTCCAACAAGAGATATGTTGTCATCAATTATCAAAACCACCTAGGGAGCACTTGTGCTTTCAATCTCCCCCTTTTTGGTAATTGATGGCAACATACATCAAAGCTTTAGATAAAGATATAAAGAACAGCAAGAAAAGCTTTGGAAGGACATGTAACAAGCATAGGCTCCCCCTACATGTATGCACCCATGTAAATATGAAATATAGAGGCATGTGAGAGCATAACCATGACAGAGTAGGCAATGTGTTACATGTATCTTGGCCATATGCATCAGAGCAAAAGATTATCAAGGAAAGTACCTTCATGCTCATGAGTCCTTCTTGCAAACAGTATGTACATAAGCAAGAACTCCTCATACTCATGATTTTGATGCATATACTTACCTTGTGGTCTTGAGTTGGCTTAGGATGAAATGAACCTGCACAAACAAAGTTAGATAATACAGGTACATCCACTAGCCAGAGCAAACAAAAGAAACCACAAGAATACCAAGACTGGGATGACATGTAGAGAGTGAGTACAAGGTACCACATTGGATTCAACATGTCCCCAAGAATAAAGATATGCAATGAATTTGACTGATTTCGTTCCCTTAGGTGTCTTGCTCCCCCTGAATCTTACATGGGATATTGGGAGAAGATAGGGAACATAAAATCAGAGCTGAAAGATACAAATGAATAGAACTTAATGCAAATACATGTATCTGGGATCCTTGAGACTTTCTCTCCCTGGAAATCTCTCTCTCCCCCTTAACAACATCTGGGATCCTTGAGACTTTCTCTCCCCCTTGAGGTCTCTCTCTCCCCCTTAATACTTTCTCTCTTGTAGGTTTGGTCCTTGAGACTGTTTCTCTCCCTTGATGTGATCTCTCTCTCCTACAAGCTTTGATGTGATCTCTCTCTCCCCCTTTGACATCAATTTCCAAGAAGGTTTTTCCTGGAATCCGTCGAATAGGTTTGGTCCTTGAGATTCAGCACAAAGCAGAGGATAAAATTGTGATGCTTGTAGAGGACAAGATTCATTGAGTGGAGCTGGACCAGAAGAAATGTAGAACAAGTGGCAAACTGTTTTTCTGATTGCAAAGTCGGTGGCACCGAGTGGCATATTTCGGTGGTGCCGAAAAGATTCGGTTGAACCGAAAGTTGCAAGTCGGTGGAACCGAGTTTACACAGAGAAAAACACTTGTCACCTCAGCTCACTAGACATGTAGGATCTCACAAAGATTTGCAATGAATTACCTGAAGGATTTGCAAGGAATTAAATGCAGAAAATGCAGAACAAAAACAAAGAGAAAAGAGAAGAAACTGAAAGATCTAGATGAAGTTTTTTTTTGAAAAAGAGAAAGAAAATAAACATGCATGAGACAAATGCAATAACACAGAAAAGAACACAAGAGAACTTCATCTAGAGTTGGGCGGTGACATAGTCACCTATGTTAGAGTATATTGACTTAGGAGTCAAGTGAGAACACTTGATCATAGGTCATACTCATCGTTTAAGCTCAAAATGGGGTTACCATTTTTCGTTTAAGCATCTTGATGTATTCACATCTTGTTGAGTTGCTTTGACTCATGTCTTGGAGTAAAGCTTCTCTAAGATGGAATAACATACCTTGGGTGGTGGTGTGGTTCTTGCTCATGAAGTTGAACTTGTGTGGGTGCTCAAGGTTGATGTAGCTCATCAAGAGTTGGGAGCACCACTTGGAGTTTGAGTCCATCTACCTACATGGGTTAGTTCTTGCAAGGAAAAGCACTTGTGTATCCAAAAATGACAATCATGAAGCTTAACATAGAATTTGTCAAAGGATATGTTTGAATGGTTTTGTGCTTCCTTGTCTTCAACCACTATCGTATAGAGTCTTGGTGATGTAGAGATTGCTCAAGATGTGAGTGAGTCGCAATCTCATGGAATTAGATTCAACCAAGCACCTACATGGGTTAGACAACATGCAAGGTACAAATATATCCAAGACATAAGATAGTTATCATAAGAGATATATCATGGATTAGTCATAAGCTCATGTCTTGCATGTATCCAATGGAGTTTCTACTCCAAGTTCGAAGCATCAATGATGTTCAATTCTCCTCTCAACCTGCAAAACACTTTCTCATCAAGTGGTTTAGTGAATATATCCGCTAATTGCTTATCGGTGCGTACATGCTTAAGATTAATGTCACCTTTAGCAACATGATCTCGAATGAAATGATGACGAACTTCAATATGCTTAGTTCGAGAATGTTGTACAGGATTATGACCAATTTTGATAGCACTTTCATTGTCACAAAGCAGTGGAACATGTTTCACATAAATCCCATAATCTTTAAGAGTTTGGGTCATCCAGAGTAATTGAGCACAACATGAACCAGCGGCAATGTATTCCGCTTCGGCGGTGGATAAGGATACCGAGTTTTGTTTCTTGGAAGACCAAGACACAAGAGATCTACCAAGAAATTGACAAGTACCCGAAGTGGACTTTCTATCAACCTTGTCTCCGGCATAATCCGAGTCGGAATAGCCAACAAGATCAAAAGAAGACCTCTTAGGATACCAAATGCCAAAATTTGGTGTATGGATTAAATATCTCACTATCCTTTTCACGGCCTTAAGATGACAATCTTTAGGAGCAGCTTGATATCGTGCACACATGCACACACTTAGCATAATATCGGGACGTGAAGCACATAGGTATAACAATGAACCAATCATAGAGCGATAAACCTTTTGATCAACCGGTTCACCATCTTTGGTCAAATCATTATGTCCACTAGTAGGCATGGGTGTAGACATACCTTTGCATTCTTGCATATTGAACTTCTTGAATAAGTCCTTGGTGTACTTTGTTTGAGAGACAAATGTACCTTCCTTAGTTTGCTTGATTTGCAAACCGAGAAAGAATTTGAGTTCACTCATCATAGACATCTCAAACTTCTCTGACATTAGCTTTCCAAACTTTTCACTAAAGAGAGGGTTAGTTGAACCAAATATGATATCATCGACATAAATTTGGCATACAAATAGTTCTCCATTAACCCTTTTAGTAAAAAGAGTAGAATCAATTTTACCAATTTCAAAACCACTTGTAGTAAGGAACTTGGTCAAGCATTTATACCATGCTCTAGGAGCTTGTTTAAGACCATAAAGAGCCTTGTGAAGTTTGTAAACATGATTTGGTTTCTTAGGATTGATAAAGCCGGGAGGTTGTTTGACATAAACTTCCTCCTCTATTTCACCATTTAGAAAAGCACTTTTAATGTCCATTTGGTACAAGGTGATATTATGGTGATTAGCATAGGCAAGTAAGATGCGAATGGACTCAAGTCTAGCAACGGGAGCATATGTCTCACCATAGTCCATACCTTCGACTTGTGTGTACCCTTGGGCGACGAGACGTGCTTTGTTGCGAACCACTTGTCCATCTTCATCTTGCTTGTTGCGAAACACCCATTTGGTACCAATGATGTTGTGGTTGTTGTCGGGCTTCTCAACCAATGTCCAAACTTGGTTTCTCTCAAAATTGTGTAGTTCTTCATGCATAGCGTTTATCCAATCCGGATCTTCCAATGCTTCTTCAACCTTCATAGGTTCAATGCTAGAGATGAATGAATAGTTTTCACAAAAGTTAGCTAAACGAGTTTTTGAGCGAGTGATTCTCCCGGTTTGTATATCATTTAGGATTTGCTCGACGGGATGATCTTTGGCAATTCTTGCTCGAACTCGTGAAAGCTTTTGCTTGGGTCTTCGTTGAACATCTTCTTCATCTTGTTCTTCTTCTTGGCCTTCTTTATTGTTGACGTCGTCGTTTTCTGGTCGTGGTGGAGAAGGAGGTTGTTGATGTTCGTCTTGATGTACTTCCTCGTCTTCTTCATCTTGATGTGTCCCACTTGTGGATGCTTCCGTATCAATTCTTGGTTCACCTTGTCGTGAAGTAGAAGCTTCCACTTGGACGGACGAGGTACTCTCCTTCACCTCCGTTGGACGAACTTTGCCAATGGACAAGTCTTGGATTGCTTCTGAAGGGTCTTTGTCTCCTACATCAATTGGCAATTGCTCTACTTGCGAGCCATTAGATTCATCAAACTTCACATCTACCGTCTCTTCAACCTTTCGGGTGAAATTGTTGTAGACACGGTAAGTGTGAGAGTTTGAGCCATAACCAAGTAGAAAACCTTCATGAGATTTAGGAGCAAACTTTGAACGATGATGCTTATCAAGAATGTAGCACTTTGAGCCGAATACTCGAAAATATCCAACTTGGGGTTTGTTACCGGTGAGAAGCTCGTATGCCGTCTTGCCGAGTAGCTTGTGAAGATATAAGCGATTTGTTGCGTGACAAGCTGTCTCAACCGCTTCTGCCCAAAAGTGCTTCGGCGTCTTGTAGTCATCAAGCATCGTTCTTGCCATTTCGATGAGCGTCCGGTTCTTCCTCTCAACAACTCCATTTTGTTGAGGTGTGTACGTAGCCGAGAACTCGTGTGAAATCCCTTCTTCGTCAAGAAAGGTGTCCACATTTGCGTTCTTGAACTCCGTTCCGTTGTCACTCTGAACCTTCTTGATCTTCACGTCAAACTGATTTTGGGCCTTCCTAGCGAAGTTTCTGAAGATCTTCTGGACATGCGACTTGTCATTAAGAAAGAACACCCACGTAAATCTTGAAAAATCATCAACTATAACTAGACCAAAAGAATTTCCACCGAGACTCTTGTAGGCGTTGGGACCAAAAAGATCCATGTGAAGTAGCTCGAGTGGCCTCCTTGTGGTCATGATGTTCTTCACGGGATGTCTTCCTCCAACCTGTTTACCTGCTTGAAAAGCACTTCAAAGTCTATCCTTATCAAATATGACATCGTTAACTCCAAGGATATGATTTCCTTTAATAAGCTTGTCAAGGTTTCTCATGCCGACGTGACCTAGTCGTCTATGCCACAACCAACCTTTTGAGGATTTAGCAACAAAGCAAGTTTTAGGTTGTGCCTTTTTAGAGAAATCGACAATGTAAAGATCACCTCTACGTAGACTGGTAAAGACGATTTTATGATTGTCTCGACGAAATACTTGGCAATCTACCTCAGTAAATAGGACATTCAAACCGAAATCAGCAAGTCTAGATACTGAAAGTAAGTTGTAGCCGAGAGATTCAACGAGCATGACATTTTGAATGGAACTATCATGTGAGATGGCCACCTTACCAAGGCCAACCACTTTACCCTTTGAATTATCACCAAAGGTGACATATTTTCGAGGGCCGTCATTTTCAGCAAGCTCACGAAACATCTCTTCATCTCCGGTCATATGATCAGTACATCCACTATCAAGAACCCATTCTTTTCCTCCTGATTCATATCCCCGAAGATTTGCCATAAGACCAAAATGTCTCATTGCATCATCAAGATCGAAGTCACTATCATCATCATCATCATCATAGTATCCATGTTCATCATGATCTTGTGACTCAGCATTTCCTAGAGAGGGTAATTCATTAGATAAATGATCATCAAAGTGGTCACTTTTATGAATTCTTATAGCTTTGAATATGATAACATTAATGATTCCAACATCTCCTTTAGCATGCTTAAGATTGGTAAGTTCAAATAGACAATTACCAAAACTAGGATCACTAGAGTTCATCTTACTCAAGGCAATAGATTTATGGAGAATTTCATCCAAAGTTTTCAAGGAATGATCGGGAAATCGTTCCTCAAGAAATTTCCATATAGTATAGGCACAGTTTAGAGTAGGCAAACTAGCAATGAAATTTTTGGGCAATCCTCTAATGATGAGCTCAATAGTTCTAATATTGCGAATCACGTCAATATCTTCATCTAGGGTAGGATGCAAAGGATCAATATGAGGTGCACAAGGGCTAGCAATATACTTGTTCAAATGATATTGATTGAAGATTACAAGCATCTCATTTTTCCACTCGTGAAAATACTCTCCATCAAGAATAGGCGCTCTATGTCTAAGACTCCCTAATGTAGACACATCCATCTTCCTCCAACGGTGATTAAACCAAGGCAATGGAGACCAAAGCTCTGATACCACTTGTAGGATCTAGAAGTAGATGTGTCTAGAGGGGGGGTTAGACATTTAATGCTAAAGTTGCAATTTTTAAGCTTTTTCGGTTTAAGTGGAGTTTAGGCACAATTTCAACATACATAATTCATTTCAAGCAAGCATGCAAAGAGTATATGAGCAGCGGAATGTAAAGCATGCAACTTGCAAGAATGTAAGGGAAAGGGTTTGGAGAGTTCAAACGCAATTGGAGACACGGATGTTTTTCCCGTGGTTCGGATAGGTGGTGCTATCCTACATCCACGTTGATGGAGACTTCAACCCACAAAGGGTAACGGTTGCGCGAGTCCACAAAGGGCTCCACCCACAAAGGGTCACGGTTGCGCGAGTCCACACAGGGCTCCACCCACGAAGGGTCCACGAAGAAGCAACCACCCACAAAGGGTCCACGAAGAAGCAACCTTGTCTATCCCACCATGGCCATCGCCCACACAGGACTTGCTTCACTAGCGGTAGATCTTCACGAAGTAGGCGATCTCCTTGCCCTTACAAACTCCTTGGTTCAACTCCACAATCTTGTCGGAGGCTCCCAAGTGACACCTAGCCAATCTAGGAGACACCACTCTCCAAGAAGTAACAAATGGTGTGTAGGTAATGAACTCCTTGTTCTTGTGCTTCAAATGATAGTCTCCCAAACACTCAACTCTCTCTCATAGGATTTGGATTTGGTGGAAAGAAGATTTGAGTGGAAAGCAACTTGGGAAGGCTAGAGATCAAGATTCATATGGTAGGAATGGAATATCTTGGTCTCAACACATGAGTAGGTGGTTCTCTCTCAGAACATATGAGTTGGAATGGTGTATGTGTTCTGATTGCTCTCTGCACGAATGAAGAGGAGGTGGAGGGGTATATATAGCCTCCACACAAAATCCAACTGTTACACACAGTTTTCCAATCTCGGTGGGACCGAATCAACAAACTCGGTCGGACCGGAAAGGTAAACCTAGTGACCGTTAGAGATTTTCGGTGGGACTGACATGCAACTCGGTAGGACCGATATGGTTAGGGTTTGGGCATAACGTAATCTCGGTGAGACCGATTACACAAACTCGGTGGGACCGATTTGGGTAATAAGTGAAACTGAGATTTGGTCAAGCAAACTCGGTGGGACCGATTGCATATCTCGGTGGGACCGAGAATATTGCAATGGGTAACAGAGAGTTTGCAAGCCCATCTCGGTGAGACCGAGATCCCATCGGTGAGACCGAACTGATTAGGGTTTGGCAGTGGCTTATGACAGGTGAAACTCGGTGGCGCCGGATAGGAAGGATCGGTAGGACCGAGTTTGGCTTAGGGTTTAGGTCATATGTGGAAGTGGGAAAGTAGCTGAGGATTTTGGAGCATATCATTAAGCACATGAAGCAAGAGGCTCATTAAGCAACACCTCATCCCTCCCTGATAGTATTGGCTTTTCCTATGGACTCAATGTGATCTTGGATCACTAAAATATAAAATGAAGAGTCTTGAGCTTGAAGCTTTAGCCAATCCTTTGTCCTTAGCATCTTGAAGGAGTTCCCACAACCTTTAGTCCATGCCACTCCATTGTTGAACTTATCTGAAACATGCTAGATAGAATTGTTAGTCCAACAAGAGATATGTTGTCATCAATTATCAAAACCACCTAGGGAGCACTTGTGCTTTCACTCTCTCCCACCTACCCCACTTTTCTCTCTCTCTCCTCTCTCTCTCGCATCCCGGCGACGCTGCAGCAGCATGGCGTAGCAGCAGCAGGAGCGAGCGCGGCGATGGGTGGAGGCAGCGGCGGCGAGCTCGGCGCAGGCCGGGCGCAGCGAGCGCGAGGCCGGCGGCGGCGAGGCAGGACGCGACCAGGGCGAGTGCGCGCGGGCCGGGGCGCGGCGCGGCGGGTGCAGGGGCGAGGGCGAGGGCGAGCGCGGCGAGGCGGGGGCAGGGCGGGTGCGCGGGCGAGCGGGGGCGGGCCGGCGTGGCGGGCGCGGGGTCGAGGGCTGGCGCGGCGCGGTGGGTGCGGGGCGAGGGCGAGCGCGGCGTGCCTGGGCGGGACGAGGCGGGGGCGGCACGCGCGGCCGCGGCCGTTGGGCGAGCACGACGCGGCGGGTGGGTGCTGGGGCAAGGGCGAGGCGCGGCGCGCCTGGGCGGGGCGAGGCGGGGGCGGCGCGCGCGGCGCAGCAGGGGCGAGGCGCGCAGGCGGCAGGGGCGCGGGCGGGCGTTGCGCGGCGTCGGCCAAGCAAGCACGGCGCGACGGAGGCGGGGGCGAGGGCGAGCGGGCGGCGACCAATGCTGCTGCAGGCAGGCGGGGGCACGCGGGCGACGAGGCGCGGCGACGCGCTAGGGCGCGCGCGGCGGCATGCAGGCGGCGAGGTGTAGCGACGAGCGGGTGGGGGAGGGAGGCGGCGGACGTTTTGGGTCGTTCTGTCGTGATGGGCGCCTCGAACGCAAGCCGGACACGCATGTCCGTTTCTGTCCTCATTGCCACCCTAAACGGACAAATTCCGGACAAAACGGACGTGCGGTGGAATTGGCCTAAAATTTGCTCTGTAGCCTGCGCCTGCGGTTACGTCTGATGACATTTCGCTTCTCCTGAAACTGAATGTTGACCACAGTAGATGATGCGTCGTTGACAAGTAATCTCATTTTGAGAGCGGGCAGTGCAGGTACTACCCAGTTGCGAACTCAAGACATGGTAGAAATTAACTAACAAGTATTTCAAGACTCATATAACTTCAGATAAAGCAACAAAAGAATGCCTTCCATGGAATGGTCTAAAAGCTACAGTAAGATACTTTTCCACTTCTACCTACATTCAGAGGAAAGGAAAGCCAGCAGAACGAGTTCTGTCACCCTATGTGTAACTCTTTTAATTTTCTCATTTCTGTAGCACTGAGATTTTTCTTTCTTACAAAAAATATATAATATAAAGATGAGAAAAATGGGAAGGGCGAACAGACAATTGCTACAAGGTCGAAGCTGCTGGATGAGAGGAGCATGATATCACTCCAACCAGCTGACAGCCGTCACTCTAGGGCTTCACTTTCATGTACAATTTAGAGTAAATGAATGTCATACCGAATCGAAGTAGCTGAGCCCTGACAATATGTTAGTCGAAGATTCCGAAACTCTGAAGCAGGCGCACCGAGGAGCAACCTCAGTCAATCCTTCAATGCTGTGCAACTCACCCGTTATCTCCATCTATGTACACAAAACTACAGTCCTGCAATGCAATGTCTACGATACGGGTACTCAGATCGACGTTATACTTGGAAAACCGAAGTTCTGATATGTTCTGATTTGACCATCATGGCCTGCTGTCACGATCACTAAGCCCCAGGCCGGCGGACTCGGAGCTTGATCTACATCACCGGGATGGGTTGTATTAGACTTGGGGCTTTGTTTTGTTTTTGTCATCAACTCTTCGGGCCAAGTCGCGCCATTGTTACATAAATTGTTGCTCTGGTCCTGAACAGCAGGAATCTCATCCTCTTTAGCAGGTTCGGATCCAAGTACATGACCATTACCAGCCACACAGTCCAGGTTATCTTGCTTCCTGGAGTTAGCTTTATTAGTCATTCTGGCGCTGGCACAAGGCCAAGCAACAGCAACTGTTACTCTCTCGCAGCGGAAGTTCTCATGGGTATTTGTGACAGGAACAATGCTCTTCTTTCTGCTTGGTTTGGAATCATCACTGTATCTCCAGATATATACACGTGAATCCTCACTCGCAGAAATAATGTACCTCCCGTTTGCAGCTGAACAAGCTGAGATTTGGCTGCTGGTGTTCTGAAACCCTGAAAAACGATAATAGTAATCAACTGGCAGAATAGAAAAAGGTTCATTTTCTTGAAAGTTGAAACAGATAGCAGGTGTTGTAAAGGGAAAGATGGTGTGGAAGTCAGGCTCATCAACAGCACGCAGGGGATGGGGGGGTGGATGCGGTGCTATTGGACCAAACCAATTGTCACAGGAAGCTGAATCAATATGATATGCACCAATGTGGACATTACCAAGCTCAGTATTACCTACCTTTAAACTTGTGAAGTAGTTCGAAGCCATCAACAACTCGGATTCTTGAGTCCGCAGATGTGACAATGACCTTTGACGAACTTCCTGGGATAAACTATAGAGGAACTATCATTCAGTGTCAGTACATAATGGGACAGGACAAATATCTCAAGTATGCCAGGTGCGTGAGATAAGTACCTGGAATCCTGTGATTTTCTTCTGACTGGATCTCTTTTTCTTGAGTTGCAGGTCAATTTGTTTCTTGTAAGAAAGCATATTATCTAGTCACATAATATAAAAATGTTAGGCATGTAAAACATATAAACTTCAGTTTGCACAACTGGATAACAACAGCAAATGCAATCTTTAGATAACAGCACTAGCCGAGTCCTCAGAAAAAAAGGGGTCACAGCAGTAAAACAATGCAACTAGAGAGGGATAGATATATACCAGACGTGTCATACACGTGGCAATTGCCCTTGTGGGAGCCAATGAGTGCACTCTGCAGAAAATATAAAAACATGTTAGGATGAACATGCAATAAGCCAATAAACCCTGTTGACCAATTTAGAACTATGAAATAAGTCAAACCTGTCCATCGGGGGAATAACATGCGGCAGTAATCATTTCATGTAGATCAACCCAATCAACAATTTCACGTTTCGGTATACTCCAGATTCGAACCTTCTCATCCAGAGAACCACTAATGAAGTATCTATCATCAACAGGGTTGAACTGGATGCAAGTCACTGAATCAAGAAATGATATGAAAAATTTCAGGACAGTGCTATCAGTGCGTTTAAGCGCCCATGCAGAGAAATCTTCTGAAAGCATAGTTCTTAGTTCTTACCATAGTCACTGTGGGAGAAGGCTTTCAAACAGTAAGTGCTTGACATGTGCCACAACCGTACAGTTTTATCCATTGATGATGAAAGCAAGTACTGCACATCAGTTACAAAAGGAAGCTCAGGGACTGGAATAACTGGTAACAAAAATAAACCATAACAAAGTGTGCTGCTACATTCCTACAATTATCGTTTGGATAGGTGATTATATCAGAGGTCCCTGATTTTAAAATTAGCTTGAAATGCATTAACTTCAATAATAAGTCAACATTGTAGATGGAATCGGTTAATTTGCAAATTCGGTATTCGTCTTTCATGCAGCTAATTCCCCCAATAAATTGTTGAATGTGCCTTTTGTCACATGGCTACAAATTTAAGGGCATATAAACCTAGTTTGAACTTTTGGGACCAAAGTAAACCCAAGTGCATATTGAAGGATCTCTATGATGCAATATATTCAGAAGCAGAATGTCCTTCGCATATTTATTTATTTATTACAGTACTCGGAAGAGATTCCTAGAGTTTCTTGCGTAGAAACCTGAAAATACATGTTAAGGTTCTGTACCATGGACGGCTCCTTGGGCTAGCGAACTGAATTTACAATGATATGGACAGCATGGTAACAAACTGAAGTCAACATTCAGCTAGCGAGTAATTTTTTTGGGCGAGATGGCCAATGTCCTAGTTAGTACTATACTGTATAACGCACTGCAAGCTGAAGTTCAATTGAAATTATACACCATGCTGAGTTGGCACTAAACACAAATTTAGATATGCCAAGGAAGTATACATAGTCAGGAAACCTGAGTTAAGTAGACAAGTGATGGAGTAATTAACCGGCGGTACTTTAACGGTATTGCCAAGAAATATTATTTTTATCAATTTTCTCTTCTCTGTGTGCGTGTTTCCACACACTCAGGTGTGCAAACGGGTGCAGGTGTGGTCGCGAATATTTTTTGGACAAGATGGCCAACGTCCTAATTAGTACTAAACTATAACACACTGCAAACTGGAGTTCAATTAAAATTGCACACCATATACAATTTGCGCTATAAATGTAAATTTAGAGATGTGAAGGAAGTATAAATGACCAAGAAACCTGATTAGGTGGCGGATGATATTAACCAGAGGTACTTAAATAATATTTCCGAGAAAATCGTCATTTATCCTTTTCTCTTCTTTTGTGTGTGAGTGCGCGTATCCGTGTGTCGTGGTCAGAAATTCAGAATGGCCGAAGTAATATGCAACTGCACACAGTTACACCTATGCTGGCGCCACCCCTGTTCACAGCTTAAAACAGCTCATAATAGTTTTTCGGAATCTGAGCTTGTGTCACTGATGAAGGTTTGACAACTCTCCTCTCACTCTCTATCCAAGCAAACAGTGCAAAATTTACATGTCTCTCATCCCAGTGTCCTGGCCCTAGCCAATCCACTTATAAATTTGACATGGAGTAAAACAAAGTGCTTCAATAAATGGAACCAATTAGAACAATAGATACATAATAAATAATGCAATTTGCTAGAGCTCAAGGGTTTACATGGATTAAGCCTTAATGTGATAAATGAGCAAGAAATAATGCTAACAGCAAACCGACATTGCAAAACTGACGAGACAAGGTTTGCAACTGCTTATACTTTTCATCAAACCTTGTTAAATTTATATGATGTAGTCTACCAGCTAGGCTCTGGACATAATTATTTTCAAATAATCCAACAGATTAATGTGTATTTGTTATGTATGTGTAGTACATGACCCAGCACCAAGTTAGGGACAAGATAGAGAGTTCAAATCTCACATCCATCTTGTGGATCAATTAAGTCGTCCTATACAATTGGACTCTCGTACACCTCTGTTCAAGAAAGAAAGTAGAAGAACAGTTCTTCTACCTAGCCCCCGGGGTGGCCACAGTCCCTACCTCTCTCAAAAGTCCTAGTTCATAAGTCTTTTGCTTCAGCATCAGATTGCCTAATCCTGAACCAGCTAGATTTACATTTCTAATACCAGCAATTTACGCCAGATCAGGATGCCAACTTGACAAGGTAAGACGACGTGGTGTCCCTAGTCTGATAACTATGTCTGGTTTTCCATTTCTATATACAGAAATGTACTCCCTCCGTAAAGAAATACTAGACTTTTTAGATCACTAGAGAGGGAGTAGTTATTATCTAATCACTGGGACTATTGTCCATTCTGAACTTCATTCTACTCAAAGAACATTCTGCATCTTAAGATTACACTCAAAACTAGTATTCGGACATTGGAATTGAAGCAAGACTACAACGTGTTAGCTTTACCTGAGATTTGGACCAGCAGAGATCAAGCACATCCTTTAAATGCCCTGCGAAGGTTATAACAGGCTTCTCAGACAGTGCAAACACATGCTCTGGCACCATCAACTGGTCTGAGCCCCCAGATCTCCGACTGTGCAGATCCTTTGCCGGCAGCCTCTTCTCCCAATGGCTGCCCTCTGTAGCCACCGATGCTAACATTGGCTCCGGTGACTCATCACATACCATGGCAGCGAAAGGATTGCAGGTCCCATTATCTTCCACCTCCCTCTCCTCCTTCATCATTCCGGAGTGCAACACCTCCCAAATATGGATCACGCAATCCTCTCCAGCAGTTGCAAGGTATCGCCCATCAGGACTAAACTTGATGCTCCAGATGGACCCTTTGTGCCCATGTATCTGCTGGTTCATGAACAGGCCAGTGAGCTCCTTGTATGACTTGCCGTTGTGGCGCACCTTGACACGGTCTGGACCATGGCGTGCAACACCATCCTGGCTGTCTTCCGTAGCCGAGCTGGAGTGGCGGCCACCCTTCTCTGAGGACGTGTCCTTGTCGTCGCCGCGGCGGTCACGTGAATAGGTGACCATGGAGCCAGCCGCACTGCGGATGGTGTGGAGCCAGCTGCTGCGCCGCCTAGAACGCGCCCCGCCATTGCTGGAGCCGGAGCTGGACCTCTCCATGGGGGTTGAGGCGCCACTTTGGGAATTGGAGTTTGGGTTGGAGTTGGTGACGCTTTGGCGGCGCATGAGCTCCTGGACGATGGGGGAGCGGCCGATGAATAGCTCGAACTCCTCCACAGTAAGCTGGCGGCCGGTACCAACCTCGCGGAGCCCGAACTCCTCCCTCACCACGAACTCGCTGCCGTCGTCGAGGTTTCTGATCAAGCAGCTTGGGTCCTCCTCGACCGCCTCCAGCGTGGCACTGGCATCTGATGCGTCGGGCGAGGTGGGGCGCAAACGGCCGCCTCCAACCGGAGGCTTCGCCGTGGAGGCCCCGCCCGATCTGGACCGCGAGACGGGAGAAGCCGGCCGCGGCCCCACGTCGTCGCAGGAGGCGGATCGGCCCATCTCGAATCGCGCGAGGGAAGGGTCCCCCGCGAGCCCCATCAGCTGGAGCAGGCGGTGGCGGCGCTCCTGGATGGGCGCCGGCTGGGAGGTCCAGAGGTCGAGCGCGGCGGCATCGTAGCGGCGGCTGCGGCGCGGGAGGTCGGCGCCGTCGTCGTCCGAGGCGGAGGCGGAGGTGGAGGAGGCCGAGGAGGAGAGGATGCGGTCGAGCGACTCGTAGAAGAGCTCCTCCGTGTCCTCCTCCCCCTCCTCCCCCAGCACCTCGTCTTCCACGCTCATCGCGCCGCCGGCATTGGCCGCCGCCGCGGAGATCGGGGCCGCGCGCGCGCCCGCGGTGCTCGAGGAATTGCGCGACAGGGGGGGGGGGGGGGGGGGGGGGGGGGCGGCGTGGGCGAGGCGAGGGGGAGGGGAGGGGGAGGGATGGCGAAGTCGTAGCAGCAAAGTGGCGTCAGATCCAGCAGTTGGCCACTCCCTGCCGCGCGCGACAGCTTAATCGCGACCCGCTGTTGCCTCCCTGATCCTCCCTTTCCTTTCCCCCGCCGTCTTACTTAAGGGTGGTTGGCGCTCGCGTCGCCGTCGCTGCTGTCGTCGCGGTAAAATGTCCTCTCCACTCCTCTCCCTCGCCTGCGCCGCTCATGGTGGTGATGGTGGCGCGGTGTCGTTACTGCCTGCCGGTTTCTACTGTGTAGTGTGTGTACTGCCCGGTGGTAACTGGCGGAGGCAGAGGCGAAGCGTTCTCCGCTCGGGACGGGCGAGTTAAATTCGGGTGCCGTGGGGGCCAGCCTGGCAGTGAGAGAGTAAATTTTGTTCCGTCCGGTCCGACAGTGGTAACAACCGCTCGCGCCGTTTCCGATCGCAGCCGTGTCGCTCGTGTTTTTATGACGCCGCTCTGTGGACAAGGCGACGAGATGATTGCATTCACGGCTCTCCGTAGTACAGTACAATTGTTTTGCCCTTTCTTTTTTGTGCAGATGCTAGGAGCCGGTCGACCGGCCCAAATGCCGGCCGATCGCTATGCGTATGTTGGATTAAAACGCCTTTATATTGTTGGATTATTTCTTCTTGTCTTTGATCCGAACACAACACTTGTAGCAATCATGCCGCCAGCGCTCGCCGGCCACCCGCGATGTCGCACTCGCCCCACGCTTGTCCTCACCCCTGTGCTCGCCTGCAACCTGTGCGGCCCCGTGTTCATCCTCATGCCAATTCCAATGTGGCCGAGTGCCGGTTGTGGCATACTGGTTTCTAGTCATCGTGTGTTACCGTCATCATGCGTCACCGTCATCGTAAGAAGGACCCCAGCCTCCCGCAGCCCTGGCGACGGTTGCAGCATAGTCCTGTGTCGATCGTGATTTGGACAATGTTGTGTTGGTTGCAGCAAAACAATGGCATGGTTCAGCAAAAAAACAATAGCATGGTTCAACAAAAACAATGTCATAGTACAGCAAAACAAATGCATGGTTTCGGCAAACCGCCAATGCCAACAAAAATAATGGCTCGCCGTAGCTGGTCGCATCAAAGTTCTCATCGGTCCTAGCAAAACAACTCGTCGGTTGCAACTTAGTGTTTTGTCGATTGTAGCACGTTCGACTTGCCTTCATGCCAAACATCACCTCGCTCTAGCATCGAAGATTGCTGGTTGCACCAACGGTGGCCACCGTTTCCTGCTTTCTGGTGTGCCAGTTGTAGCACTGGGCACCTCCGATTCCAGCAAATTGCAACCACACCCCTGAGCCACATCACTGGAAGGCCCACACCCCACGAGCCACTAGCACCTTTGTTTGCAGCACCGGCTTGTGGGCCTTCCAGTGATGTGGCATCGCTGGCTTCCCACGCAACATCCATTTGGCGCAGAGGGAGCACACACAACATCGTTTCTCCACGGCGACAAGGGGCGGCTTTAGGTGTTGGGAGAGGGGGTTGCTCATAAGAGTGGGAGGAATTGCTCGCAGCAGTGGCATGGAAGGATTCGCTCGTAGCAACAGGTGGTCGACCTCGAGGACGGAGGGTGGTGGTCGACCTCCACGGACGAGGGAGAGAGGGAGTGGAAGGAGAAGGTCGCTTGGGAAGAGAAATTGTAGCTGGATGCGGCTCCTGTGTGGACATGGTTTCTCCGACAAGGGGGTGAGGGAGCGAGAAGAAGCCACATGCGTAAGGCCCACCCGAGCATGTGTCCCGCGCAGGGGCTGCAAGCCACATGACCTGAACGCATCAGGCGGCAAGCGAGCGACCAGGAATATTATTCAGGCAAGATTATTCACGTAGAAAATTTCAATCAAAACCATCAACTTCATAACATTATTCAGGTAATTACTGGAAAAGAAACTAAACTCTACATCACAACACATCAGAACAACAGAGATCATGGCATAATTACCACATAATTCCCTTTTCCTCATAACATTGGACATTGGCATAACATAAGAAATCCATACCATAGCATAAGATAGGACATGATTCTTTAGTTGAATCATAAGCAACCAATCTTGTTTAACCACCGAGCATCCACACGCCGGATCCTCGGCACTACGGCCTATGATAGCAGCAAAAATATTCAGTACTTGACGATGGCAGCTACCAAAGGCGCTTCATATGGTGACCCAAGCGGCGGTTTGAGCGGCGAAGATTTTGCTTATACTATGGGGAGAACGCATACTGCTCCATGACTATGGGCACAGTGTTGCAGCTCGGCTTCGGTTGGCTTGTGACCATCGCCAAATCCTCGTTGGTGTCTGTCTCAAAGGTCTCCTCCTTCACCATATGCCCATCATCGTCGACACGAATCAACATATTCATGTCTCCTGACGTAGGCATTGCGATGATCACCAACCACTCTGCTTCTGCATCCTTATCCACGATCTCCTCCGTCATCTGCCCGTTGTCGTCGATAGTAATCGGCAGATTGATTCGTTCCATCGGAGGCATCACGATGTTCGACAACATCTCCTCTTTGCCAGTCTTCTCCACTGTCTCCTCCTCAACCATCTGCTCGGCATCGTCGACATTAATGATCTCTAAAGACATACCAGGGGGAGGTTGCACGAATCTCAACCCTAAACGGAAAGATCTACAGATCCGGCGCGGCGCTGTGAGAGTGGTATGAATACCAGTGTGCTAGCTATTGGAGAACCGGAGACACCATTGTCTCGCGCATCTCCCAGAGTAAAACCTTAAGAAAATTCACCCATTAACTGGATCTAGAATCATCCCTTGGATCTCATCCTCCATTGCATCCATGGTCAAACTAAATGAGTGTTGCGCCAGAGCTTTGAAGCTCGGAAACCAGGAGGAGATCTCCTTGCACTTCACCAACAATGCCTCATTGTTGCCGTAGAACCTCTCCAACGGTGTCATCATCGGCGACTGCTTGGGAGGGGAAGGTGGGGTTGGGTTGGGGTGGGGTGCTCGGGCTTCATGGGGCCTGCTCGTGGATGTGATACGTCTCCAACCTATCTATAATTTTTTATTGTTCCATGCTATTAAAGTATCATTCTTGGATGTTTTATATACATTACTAGCAACTTTATGATAACCCACAAGTATAGGGGATCGCAACAGTTTTCGAGGGTAGAGTATTCAACCCAAATTTATTGATTCAACATAAGGGGAGCCAAAGAATATTTGCAAGTATTAGCAGCTGAGTTGTCAATTCAACCACATCTGGAGATTAATTATCTGCAGCAAAGTGATCAGTAGCAAAGTAGTATGATAGTTTTGATAGTAGTAGCAACAACAATAGTAATGGTACCAGTGATAGCAATGATTTTGTAGCAAGTGAAGTAGTAACAGAAGCAGTTGTAACTTAGCGGAAACAATATAAGAGAAATTTGTAGGCATTGGATCGGCGAATTCGTTGGGTGATATTCATCATATAACAGTCATAATCTAGGGTGATACGGCACTAACTCCAGTTCATGAATATAATGTAGGCATGTATTCCGTAAATAGTCATACATGCTTATGGAAAGAACTTGCATGACATGTTTTGTCCTACCCTCCCGTGGTAGCGGGGTCCTATTAGAAACTAAGGTATATTAAGGCCTCCTTTTAATAGATAACGGAAGAAAGCATTAACACATAGTGAATACATGAACTCCTCAAACTACGGTCATCACCGGGAAGTGTCCCGACTTTTGTCACTCCGGGGTGGCTGGATCATAACACGTAGTAGGTGACTATAACTTGCAAGGTCGGATTTAGAACATAGATATAATAGTGATAACATAAACGGTTCATATCTGAAATCATGGCACCTGGGCCCAAAGTGATAAGCATTAAGCATGGAAAAGTCATAGCAACATCAATCTCAGAACATAATGGATACTAAGGATCAAGCCCTAACAAAACTAACTCGATCACATGATGAATCTCATCCAACTCCACACCGACCAGCGAGCCTACGAAGGAATTACTCACTCCCGGTGGGGAGCATGATGGAATTGGCGATGGAGAAGGGTTGGTGATGACAAAGATCGAAGATCCCCCTCTCCGGAGCCCCAAACGGACCCCAGATCTGCCCTCCCGATGAAGAACAGGAGGTGGCGGCAACTCCGTCTCGTGAAACGTGATAATTCATTCTCCCTCATTTTTATCTCCAAATATGTGATTTTATATTATCAGGGTTGAGGCCTGTGTGGCCACCAGGTGGGGACAACCCACTTGGGCGCGCCTGGAGGGGGCGCGCCCTGGTGGGTTGTGCCCACCCAGGTGCCCCCCCCCCCTCCGGTGGTTCTTTGCTCCAGAAATTCTTATTTATTGAATAAAAAATCCTCGCAAAGTTTCGTTCCAATATGAGAACTTTTATTTCTGCACAAAAACAACACCATGGTAGTTCTGCTGAAAATAGCGTCAGTCCGGGTTAGTTTCATTCAAATCATGCAAATTAGAGTTCAAAAGAAGAGGAAAAGCGTTAGGAAAAGTAGATGCGACGGAGACGTATCAACTCCCCCAAGTTTAAACCTTTGCTTGTCCTCAAGCAATTCAGTTGATCAACTGAAAGTGAAAAAGAAAAGAAAAATACGAACTCTTTTGCTCTTGTTTACATAAATAAGTTTAAGTAGCACCCAGGTTTTCAGCCAAAATTATAACTAACCATGTCGACAATAAATCTTCAAAATTATATTAACTCATATCATTGACATAATGAACTAGCGAGCAATAATAAGATATCTCAAACAATAACATTTTATCAAAACAACCATGATATAATATGACAATAGTGGTGTAACATCCCAAATTTTCAATTTGGAATATTATACATAGATCATCCATGCATATCATATTTTGTTGCATTTCGTTTTGCGATCCTCGAAATCCTAAGAAACTCAAGGACCCTCGGAGATAGTTGGGGATTTCCCTGTTTTCATATTTGAGTTTTATCAAATATTGAAACGAGGATTTTTGGTTTTAATTATTTTTCTCTCCGAAAATATTTCATATTAAAATATATGAGAGGAGATAATATGACTTCTCCAAAATAAATGAAATATTGGAGGAAAAAGATTGAAATCAAATATTTGATTTTACCCAGAGTTTATTGCTATTTTATTTGAATTAGAAAAATTGCACGTTTTTCAAAGTTGCATTTTAGGGCCAAGAAAATGTTCATCTTGTTCTAAATATTTTATTTAGACGGTGAAAATTTGTTTTGGCATTTTTAGTTTTTTATTTTATTTTCTAGGATTTTTTTGTTTCGGCGGAATTATTTAAAAAAAGTGTGCAGTGGCCAACTGGGCCGAAGCCCAGCCGTCGGCCCGCTCCCCGCGCCACCGTCTCCGAGCAGGAGACTGCGCGCCGCGCCGCCGCCCGACCGGAGTCCGGCCGAGACTCCTCTCCCGCGCCTTGCCCCCTCCTCCAAGCCGCCCCGCCCCTACTTATAAGCCGCCGCCCCCGCCCCCGCCCCCTTGGAGCCCTGAGCCACCGCCGCCTCAAGCCGCCGACCCCGCCGCCGCAAGCCGCCACACCCGACCGCCTCGCTTGCCGCGCCGCGCCGCCGCCGTCGCTCACCGGAGCCGTCGCCGCCGCCCCGCGTTGCCCCGCCGCTCACCGGAGCCGCTCGCCGCACCGTACCTCGCCGAAGGTAGAACCGTTCGTTTTAAAAAAAACTGGTTTCGTTTTTTTAGAAACCCTAGTTTTCTGGATAGATCGGTGGTTTAGTTACTTTGCGGACGTTCGTCCATACGTTCGTTTTAACGAACGGAGTTCACTCGTTAGTAACAGACAACGAACAATCGTTCGTTAGCCTGTTCGTCAGTTTTCTTTTTCTCGGATTTTTCCGCGATTATTTTCAATCGCGATTTCTGATCCGATTTTCGTTTTAGTTTATCTTTTTGCTCGTTTGTCGGAATCAGGCGATTCAAGCGCCTAGATCTTCGTCTCGAAATCCTCTTTCCGTTTAACCAACTTGAACAAGCTTTTTCTACTGTAAAATTTAACCTTAGTCCAGATTAGTAAACGGATCTTGTTTCTTTCGCGGTTTGAGTTTCGTTGCTCCGTTTGATTTGATTCTTTTTGCAAACCGGAGTTCTTAAGTTGAACTTTCTGGTTAGATCTTCTTATTTGAGTTTACCCGTGTTTCTCTGCTTGATTGCTTATGTATGCTTTTGTTTGTTTGCGATAGAACACCCGGAGTGCGAAGCGTGCTACTACGAATCCCTAGGTTTTGCGGATCATCAGCAAGGCAAGTAACACTTTGATCATACCCCTTTATCACCCAGTTTTATGCATTAGTTCCAATCCTCAAACATTGCATGGTTAGGTTGTGATTTAACATGTGGGTTGGGAAGTAGTTAATGAGGTAGAACCTATTGCCCTGTTATTATCAAACCCTTGGGAGTTACTTCCATGTATTGCTTATATTGCTATGATATGCTCGTAGACGTGGTTGGGTGAGTGAAATCCATGACAGATGTGAGATTGTTAATTAATTGTTCAACTTAAGGTGGCAACTTGAATACACATCTGGGTGGATTGTTTGTTGGGCACCTGGGGAATCCAGTGTTGTCCTAGGATATCCCGGAGTACCTGTGTGATAATCCTATGGTCCGCCACCCAGGCTCAAAGGGAACTGAGATATTTTCATGCTAGAAACTTCCGTGTGCAGCCACAAACTATTATGGGCTCTAGCATAGTTGAGTAAGTTGCGTGAAGCTCCCGAAGAGGTGGATCAGCAGGTAGAGGGATGTATGTTTGGTATGGTCTGCCCGGAGTAAGGGGTTAATGCTTCTGAAAGACTGTGTCTCGGTCATCCGTTTCTCAAACACCATGTAGTGCGAGAAATCCAACGGAGGAGATCGAGTCTTGTGGGGAAAAGTGCGCAAACCTCTACAGAGTGTATAAACTAATCATGGTTAGCCGTGTCCCCGGTTATGGACATCTTGAGTATCTAGTACTTGGAGTATCATAAGTATCTCCTCACTCTAAATAATATTGTTGGGTTGTTAATTACTTTAATTGGGATTGAGTTGGAGGAACCTTCTCAATGATGTTTCAACTGCCATGATAGTTAAACAAAATCTATTCCTTTGTTGTAGGAAAAAATTGGCTTTTCATAAAACTGTAACCATAGAGCTTTCCACCAGCCAAATATGCATGTAGTGATAGCATTATTCTGTTCTTGCTCTACTGTGTTACTTTACCAGCATATTCCATGTGCTGACCCGTTTTCAGGCTGCAACGTATTATGTTGCAGACTTTTCAGACGAGGAGTAAGGTTCGTTAGGTCATTGCCATACAGCTCAACTATGCCGTTGGAGTTGATGGACTCACTTTATCTTCCAAGCCTTCTGTTGTTATCATATTAGATGGCCTTAAGCCATATTTATTGTAATAAGTTCTCTTTTGAGACATTCGATATAATAAGTGTGTGATTGCTACTCTGTTATAAATCCTCGAGTATTGTGTGTGTTAGCATTACCGATCTAGGAATGACACGGAAGCACAGAGACTTGACCGTTTGAGGTCGGGTCGCTACAAGATGGTATCAGAGCACACGCTGAGTGTAGGACACGACCACTATGCTAAAGCCCTAGATCACCACTCTCTTCTCATTTCTGATTCCTCTCCATTTTCTACTCTTTAGGATGGCGGACGCAAGGAACAAGTTTGCACAACCGGATGAAGAAGCACCTTTTGGACAACACTTGAAGGAAGTCACTAGGTACCTGAACATTGGAATACCAAGCTTCACCAGGACTTACAACGCCACTTTACTAGAAGAGGAGCGATGGATGATTCAAGTTCAAGTTCCAGGAAGGACATTCATGCCAGTCACTAAGTCCATAGAGTTTTCCTTCGATGCACCAACCTGGAGTCTAGGAAAGAGTATGGCAGCTCACATCACCATGGGACGCATTGGAGAAGTTTATCATAGGGAGCTTAAGGATACTATCTATCAGATTTGTGGGCGCCGAGATGAGCAATGGGAGATGATCAGCACCAGGAAGGATAGATCAATTGTAGCTTTCATCCAGGAGCTAAACCAGCACATTCATCGCCAGGAGAACCAGATGTGCGCAGGAATGATAGATCTGAAGAAACCAATGACTAGGATCACGGAATTGGAGGAAGAACTCAAGGCTACCCGTGAAGATTATGAGGAGGAAATCGCCGTAATAGTGGATAAGAATGCCGACCTAACAAGGAAGCTGGCAGTATTCCTGGGAGACCCCTCACCAGGAGGAGAAGACGAAGAACCCAAGGAGATTCGCCCGGAGGACTACATTATCATCGACGGCACCGACTCGGACCCCGACAATAGCGATGATGACTATGAAGACGAAGCTGGAGCAGATATCATGGAGTCTTCAACCGAAGAATATTTTTAGTAGACCACCACATCAGTAGTAGTATTCCACCATGTAAATAGTATAGTCCGAGCACTTTTGTAATGATAGTTAGATCGATTGTATGCCCTTGCTTGTTTGATTGAGTGAAATGTTTGTGTTTGTCTCATGTGCATATGGGTAGTGTTTTCTCATTAGACCTCATTCTATTCTAATCTCTCCCCTCTAAAACCCATCAGATGCCTCCGAGACGTGACCCCAGATTTACCTTCCCACCAAAGCTCACTCAGTTGATCCAGTAGCAGAATACCCTGATGCAGTTGTTAGTTCAGAACCAAGGCAACAACAATAACAACAATCCACCGCCACCACCACCAGTTGATAACTTAGCCCGTTTTCTGAGGTTGCAGCCGCCGGTGTTTTCTAGTAGCACCAAGCCCATAGTAGCAGATGATTGGCTCCGCAGGATTGGAAGGGAGCTAACCACTGCAGGATGTACCGATGCTGAGAAGGTGCGTTTTGCCGCACATCAGTTGGATGGACCAGCAGCCTCATGGTGGGAGAATTACACTGTCACCTACCCTATAGCCACGGTAACATGGGATCAGTTTTAACAAGCTTTCCGTACAGCCCATGTCTCAACTGGAGCTATGAGTATGAAGAAGCGTGAGTTTCGCAACTTACGCCAGGGGAACCATACTGTGGCTCAGTACGCAGATGAGTTTAGCAAGTTATCTCGTTATGCCCCTGATGATGTGGCCACAGATGCCACAAAGCAGGAGAAGTTTATGGAAGGGCTGAATGATGAGATGAGCATGTAGTTGATGGTGGCAACATTCAACAACTACCAGGAGTTGGTAGATAAGGCTCTTATGATTGAAGGGAAGCAGCAGCAGATTAAGAGCCGTAAGAGGAAGTATGGACAAGGAAGGTATAATTCAGGAGCTCGGCAGAAGCCTCGCCTAATCCTGAACTCGGGAGGACTTGTTCATAACCATGGAAGCCACACCCATAATGGAGGAAGTAACCATAATCGTACTGGCCCAAGGAATGGGAATGGGAATGGAGCAAGCAACTACCAGAACCGCTCCAATCCAGCCACACCCGTGAAGAGAGACCTAAGCCACGTTACTTGTTTCAAGTGCGGGAAGACTGGACACTATGCCATGGAGTGCCGTGAAGCGAAGAATGGAAACGGCAATGGGAGCACTAGAAAGAAGCCCAATCCATTCAACAAAGGACAAGTGAACCACGTCAACGTGGAGGAGGTTGAAGAGCAGCCAGACGCGATCATTGGTAAGTTTTTTGGTTAAGTCTTTTACCGCCCTTGTTCTTTTTGATACTGGCGCATCGCATTCATACATATCAAGGGAATTTGTGGATAAGTTTAAACTACCAACCCAAACCCTTAGGACCCATCTGTTAGTAAGTTCACCTGGAGCAGAGTATATGGCTAGTCGATGGTGCGACCAGATACCCTTAACCATTGGTAGCCATGTTTTTCCGTCCGACCTAATAATCTTGGAGTCACAAGGATTGGACGTGATATTAGGAATGGACTGGATGTCAAAGTATGGAGGAAGCATTGACTGTGCTAGTAAGTCAATTTGTCTCACCACCCCGGAGGGAAAAAATATCAAGTATGTATGTAGGCATGCGCCAAGGAGTAGCCAATTAAATACCCTCACGGGAGTTGTTTAGGAGGAAGTGCCTGTAGTCAAGGATTACCCAGATGTTTTTCCAGAAGAGTTACCAGGCATGCCACCGGATCGAGACATCAAGTTTTTGATAGAGTTATTGCTAGGCACTGGGCCTATATCGAAGAGACCATACCGGATGCCCGCAAATGATCTGGAGGAGATTAAGAAACAGATCAAGGAGTTACTGGAGAAAGGTTACATTCGACGGAGCTCATCACCGTGGGGAGCCCCAGTGCTTTTGGTTGAGAAGAAAGATAAGTCCCTAAGAATGGTTGTTGATTATCGTGCGTTAAATGAGGTGACGATCAAGAACAAATACCCACTGCCTGATCAATGATTTGTTTGACCAACTGCAAGGAGCTAAGGTGTTTTCAAAGATCGATCTGGATCTGGATATCACCAACTGAAGATATGAGAGAAGGACATACCAAAGACAACACTCACCACACGGTACGGGTTGTACGAATATACGGTCATGTCGTTTGGACTGACTAACGCCCCTGCCTACTTCATGAGCATGATGAACAAAGTGTTCATGGAATATCCGGATAAGTTTGTTGTAGTGTTTATTGATGATATAATGGTATACTCGAAGAACAAGGAGGAGCACGAAGAGCATTTGCGCTTAGTTCTCGAGAAACTCAGGGAACATCAGTTGTATGCCAAGTTCAGCAAATGCGAGTTTGGGCTGAAGGAAGTTGGATTCCTTGGACATGTTATATCAAGAGAAGGTGTAGCAGTAGATCCGACCAAAGTTCAGCCAGTCACTGAATGGTTGGCACCCACTTCAGTTAGCGGGATCCGCAGTTTTCTTGGACTCGCGGGATACTATCGGAGATTCATTGAGAATTTTTCCAAAATTGCGAAGCCAATGACGGAGTTATTGAAGAAGGATACCAAATATAAATGGACAGAAGAATGTGAGGCGAGTTTTCAGGAGTTAAAGAAATGTTTGACTATAGCCCCAATGCTGATTCTGCCGGATATACGCAAGGAGTTTCAAGTGTATTGCGATGCCTCTTGCCTAGGAGTTGGAAGTGTGCTTATGCAGGACAGAAGAGTTGTTTCGTATGACTCGCGACAACTGAAACCACACGAGTTGAATTATGCCACGCATGATTTGGAGTTGGCTGCCGTAGTGCATGCGTTAAAGACCTGGAGGCATTACCTTATTGGAAATCGTTGTGATGTGTACACGATCATAAGAGTTTGAAGTACATTTTCACACAGAAGGAGCTGAACCTTAGGCAAAGGAGATGGTTGGAGATTATAAAGGATTATGACATGAAGCTTCACTATCACCCAGGCAAGGCCAATGTCGTAGCAGATGCCTTGAGTCGGAAGAGTTATGCTAATATCCTAGTGAGCACGGGATTGCCAAAGGAGTTAGCAGATGATCTCAGGGAACTTCGATTGGAGATTGTTCCTAGAGGTTTTATTGCAACAATGGAGGTTCAGTCTACATTGTTAGGAAAGATTCGGGAAGCTGAGAAGGATGACAGAGAGGTTGCCGAGATAAAAGAGAGAATGAGCGAAGGAAAGACCAAAGGTTTTCGTGAGGATGAGCACGACACCTTATGGTTCGAGGACCGTGTTTATGTGCCCAATAACACAGAGATCAGGAAGTTAATACTTCAGGAGGCTCATGACTCACCATACTCGATACACCCCGGAACCACCAAATGTATTTGGATTTGAAGGAACGTTTCTGGTGGACTGGTATGAAGAAGGATATTGCCGAGTATGTAGCCGTATGTGATGTATGTCAGAGAGTGAAGGCTGAGCATCAAAAGCCAGCAGGATTGTTATAGCCTATGCCGATACCTGAATGGAAGTGGGATAAACTTGGCATGGATTTTATCACCGGATTACCCAGAACCAAATCAGGATATGATTCTATATGGGTAGTAGTTGATCGCTTGACCAAAGTGGCTCACTTTATCCCAGTGAAAACCACCTATACCAGTGCAAAGCTGGCCAAGATATATATGACCAGGATCGTATGTCTGCATGGAGTTTCGAGGACCATCGTATCAGATAGGGGGACACAGTTTACTTCAAAGTTTTGGCATCAGCTGCACCAAACTTTGGGGACAAGGTTGGAGTTTAGTACAACATTCCACCCGCAGACAGATGGACAAGCCGAGAGAGTCAACCAGATTATGGAGGATATGTTGAGGGCCTGTGCGCTAGATTATGGGTCTAGTTGGGATAACAATTTGCCCTACGCGGAGTTCTGATACAACAATACTACCAAGCCAGTTTGAAGATGGCACCATTCGAAGCCCTGTAGGGACGAAGGTGCAGAACACCGTTGATGTGGGATGAAGTCGGAGACCGACAATTTTTTGGACCAGATCTGATCAAAGAGTCTGAAGAGAAGGTTAAGTTGATCAGAGATAGACTGAAGATAGCTCAGTCCGGGCAGAAGAGTTATGCAGATTCGAAACACAAGGAGATAACCTATGAAATTGGAGATAGAGGATATCTACGAGTGTCACCCCTTCGAGGAGTGAAATGTTTTGGAGTTAAGGGAAAGTTAGCCCCGAGATTTGTAGGACCATATTGAATTTTGGAACGTATGGGAGAAGTTGCCTACAAGTTGGAGTTACCTGAAGGACTGTCAGGAGTTCATGATGTATTTCATGTTTCACAGCTGAAGAAGTGTCATGCTGAGATGGCTGACATACCGTTAAGAGATACAATACCCTTGGAGGCGATTCAGTTGGACAGTGATTTGACCTATGAGGAAAAGCCAGTCAGGATTCGAATTTGCCAGCCGAGTCACCCGCAGCAAGGTTATCAAGTTCTACAAAGTTCAGTGGAGCCACCATACCGAGGATGAAGCCACCTGGAAACGAGAGGATGATCTTCGCAAAGACCACCCACACCTATTCTCTAGCCAACCCAAATCTCGAGGGCGAGATTCATCTTAAGGGGGGTAGGTTTGTAACATCCCAAATTTTCAATTTGGAATGTTATACATAGATCATCCATGCATATCATATTTTGTTGCATTTCGTTTTGCGATCCTCGAAATCCTAAGCAACTCAAGGACCCTCGGAGAGAGTTGGGGATTTCCCTGTTTTCATATTTGAGTTTTATCAAATATTGAAACGAGGATTTTTGGTTTTAATTATTTTTCTCTCCGAAAATATTTCATATTAAAATATATGAGAGGAGATAATATGACTTCTTCAAAATAAATGAAATATTGGAGGAAAAAGATTAAAATCAAATATTTGATTTTATCCGGAGTTTATTGCTATTTTATTTGAATTAGAAAAATTGCACTTTTTTCAAAGTTGCATTTTAGGGCCAAGAAAATGTTCATCTTATTCTAAATATTTTATTTAGATGGTGAAATTTTGTTTTGGCATTTTTAGATTTTTATTTTATTTTATAGGATTTTTTTGTTTCGGCGGAATTATTTAAAAAAAGTGTGCAGTGGCCAACTGGGCCGAAGCCCAGCCGCCGGCCCGCTCCCCGCGCCGCCATCTCCGAGCAGGAGACTGCGCGCTGCGCCGCCGCCCGACCGGAGTCCGGCCGGGACTTCTCTCCCGCGCCTTGCCCCCTCCTCCAAGCCGCGCCGCCCCGCCCCTCCTTATAAGCCGTCGCCCCCGCCCCCTTGGAGCCCCGAGCCACCGCCGCCTCAAGCCGCCGACCCCTCCGCCGCACCCCGCCGCCGCTCACCGGAGCTGTCACCGCCGCCCCGCGTTGCCCTGCCGCTCGCCGGAGCCGCCCGCCGCGCCGGACCTCGCCGGAGTTAGAACCGTTCGTTTTTAAAAAAAACCCGGTTCGTTTTTTAGAAACCCTAGTTTTTTGGATAGATTAGTTCACCGATTTTTCGGTTTAGTTACTTTGCGGGCGTTCGTCCGTACGTTTGTTTTAACGAACGGAGTTCACTCGTTACTAACAAACAACGAACGCTCGTTCGTTATCCTGTTCGTTAGTTTTCTTTTTCTCGGATTTTTCTGCGATTATTTTCAATCGCGATTTCTGATCGGATTTTCGTTTTAGTTTATCTTTTCGCTCGTTTGTCGGAATCAGGCGATTCAAGCGCCTAGATCTTCGTCTCGAAACCCTCTTTCCGTTTAACCAACTTGAACAAGCTTTTGCTACTGTAAAATTTGACCTTAGTCCAGATTAGTAAACGGATCTTGTTTCTTTTGCAGTTTGAGTTTCGTTGCTCCGTTTGATTTGATTCTTTTTGCAAACCGGAGTTCATAAGTTGAACTTTCTGGTTAGATCTTCTTATTCGAGTTTACCCATGTTTCTTCGCTTGATTTCTTACATATGCTTTTGTTTGTTTGCGATAGAACACCCGGAGTGCGAAGCGTGCTACTACGAATCCCTAGGTTTTGCGGATCATCAGCAAGGCAAGTAACACTTTGATCATACCCCTTTATCACCCAGTCTTATGCATTAGTTCCAATCCTCAAACATTGCATGGTTAGGTTGTGATTTAACATGTGGGTTGGGAAGTAGTTGATGAGGTAGAACCTATTGCCCTGTTATTATCAAACCCTTGGGAGTTACTTCTACATATTGCTTATATTGCTATGCTATGCTTGTAGACGTGGTCCATGACAGATGTGAGATTGTTAATTAATGGTTCAACTTAAGGTGGCAACTTGAATACACATCTGGGTGGATTGTTTGTTGGGCACCTGGGGAATCCAGTGTTGTCCTAGGATATCCCGGAGTACCTGTGTGATAATCCTATGGTCCGCCACCCAGGCTCAAAGGGAACTGAGATATTTTCATGCTAGAAACTTCCGTGTGCAGCCACAAGCTATTATGGGCTCTAGCATAGTTGAGTAAGTTGCGTGAAGCTCCCGAAGAGGTGGATCAGCAGGTAGAGGGATGTAGGTTTGGTATGGTCTGCCCGGAGTAAGGGGTTAATGCTTCTGAAAGACTGTGTCTCGGTCATTCGTTTCTCAAACACCATGTAGTGAGAGTAATCCAACGGAGGAGATCGAGTCTTGTGGGGAAAAGTGCGCAAACCTCTGCAGAGCGTAAACTAATCATGGTTAGCCGTGTCCCCGGTTATGGACATCTTGAGTATCTAGTACTTGGAGTATCATAAGTATCTCATCACTCTAAGTAATATTGTTGGGTTGTTAATTACTTTAATTGGGATTGAGTTGGAGGAACCTTCTCAATGATGTTTCAACTACCATGACAGTTAAATAAAATCTATTCCTTTGTTGTAGGGAAAAATTGGCTTTTCGCAAAACTGTAACCATAGAGCTTTCCACCAGCCAAATATGCATGTAGTGATAGCATTATTCTGTTCTTGCTCTACTGTGTTACTTTGCCAGCATATTCCATGTGCTGACCCGTTTTCGGGCTGCAACGTATTATGTTGCAGACTTTTCAGACGAGGAATAAGGTTTGTTAGGTCGTTGCCGTATAGCTCAGCTATGCCGTTGGAGTTGATGGACTCACTTTATCTTCCAAGCCTTCCGTTGTTATCATATTAGATGGCCTTAAGCCATATTTATTGTAATAAGTTCTCTTTTGAGACATTCGATGTAATAAGTGTGTGATTGCTACTCTGTTATAAATCCTCGAGTACTGTGTGTGTTAGCATTACCGATCCAGGGATGACACTAAAGCACAGAGACTTGACCGTTTGAGGTCGGGTCGCTACAAGTGGTATCTCGCTAGCCCTTTCTCAGACCGCAGAACATAAAATGCAGAGCACCTCCAAAGTTCAAGCAGCGACTAAGCATTGTAATTCATGGTAGAAAAGATCCAGTCATGATGCACCCAACATTAGCTGCACACAATGCATGAGGATGACAATAGTGCTCTTAGGTTCTGGCGCTTATTTGAGAAGGTGATGACACAACATAAAAGTAAACAGACAATCCCTTCGCAGAGGGAAGCAATAATTTGCAGCGGTGCCAGAGCTCAAGTTTTTAAAATAGAGGTAAATGAAATTTTGAGAAATGCACCCTTCTTGTTCACTTCGCGACCATCAGTTATCGGTATCTTCCATGTTAAACACATTAGTGGCGGTTCCCAACCGATTAATGTAAAGGTTTACTCCCCCTCCACCAACAATCACACTCCACGGCTTGTCCGAAACAACAGGTACCGTCCATACCAATAACAGTCCTGGGGGAGTTTTGATTAATTATTTGCAATTTGAATTCGGGACTGGGAATCCCTATTACTGCCCCTCTCGTGCAAGGATGAGTGAATAAACACTCATCGTGAGAATAACCCGCTTAGCATGGATGATAATGACTACCTCCTGTCGCTCTATGAACAATCCAGGCACACAAAAAGAATATTTATTTGAAGTTTTTAGAGGTGGTACATGCAAATTTACTTAGGACGGCAGGGTAATAACTGTACATAGGTAGGTATGGTGGACTCATCTGGAATAACTTGGGTTTTAGGTTTTGATGCACAAGTAGAATTCCCGCTTAGTACAGGTGAAGGCTAGCAAATAGGTTGAGAAACGGCCAGCTAGAGAGCGAAAAACGGTCATGAACATGCATTATGCATAAGTAACATTGGATACTAGCATGAGTAGGATATGAACACCACAAATATAAGTATCATATAGGCTATGTTGGTTTTGATTCAACTACATGCATGAACATGTGCCAAGTCAAGCCACTCAAACATTCAGAGGAGGATACAATATCATCATACTACATCACAATCATTTTAACGCAATGTTGACATACAAGATAAATCATTATCCACTCCTGGCTACTTAAGCATGGCATGAGAAACTATAATCTCTAATTGTCATTGCAAATATGTTTAATCATAATAGGCTGAATCATGGATACTAGGTTAAATATATTTACAAAAATAGAACAAGTTGAGTTCATACCCATTTCTCTCTGCCACAACTAGTTCATCAAATATCGTCATTATTGCCTTTCACTTGCATGACCGAACGATTCGAAAAATAATAATAGTGCAAGAGTGTTGTGGACTAAGCTGGACTCTGCAAACATTTTATTCAAAAGGAGAAGAAAAAGTAGTATGGGCTCTTCAATAGATCAACACTAATGCATATGAGAGCCACTCAACATTTTCATCGTGGTCTTCTCCTCGGTATGACTCAGTAAAATGGAAAAGAAATTCAGGGAAACACACTGAAATATTTTTGGAGTTTTTGGTTTTTCTCGAACAAGCAAATAAAAGGGAAAAACAAAAACGAGAAAAAGTATTTACACGGGAAAGCTCCCAAGAAGAAAAAGAAGAATCAAGGAAATATTTTGGGGTTTTCTTTTTAGTACTACAAAAAATTAAACTAGGAAGAAAAACCGAAAAAGAAGCAGGAAATATTTTTGAATTTTCTCAAAGTTATTCAAACACACAAGAAGAAGGCGAGAAAATAAATCTAACATGGACAATACAATGAAAGAGTGTGGAGACCGACAACTGGAATGAAATGTGTGAACATGAATGTAATGTCAGTGGAAATACGTACTCCCCCAAGCTTAGGTTTTTGGCCTAACTTGGTAATCACCACTCGAAGAAGCCATCCGGTCCCATGTTGAAGTGCTGGGGAGCGGGCACCTGAGGGTCCCACTGCTGAGGCTCTTCCTGTGCCATAGCCAGGTTGTTCCGGTAGGAGACGATGTCCTCAGGCATAATCTTGTATCCGCCCCTGGCAATAGGATCAAACAATGCAGGTGCAGGCAATGGAATAACATCATGGGTAATCTGACTAAAGACCAAGTTATATGGAACATCCATAGTGGTGTTCTCGTTATCAATAAAGTGGTGGTGTGCCATAGCCGTGCGATCTAGGTAGACCTTGGGCAAGGGATAATCATGCTGGCGTATCTGGATGTTACAGTGGCTCGCTAGGCGAGTAGCATAAATACCACCATGCATTTCACCCTTGGATCTGTTAATTTGGAGGCAACGTGCCACAATAGCTCCCAATCTATAAGTGTTGTACCCGTAATGTGCATGGCGTAAGATAGCGAAGCCTGGGGCACTGAGTGCACCTACCTTCTCTCTAGCAAGCAAACACTTCGTAATGAATAGAGCAAAATAATGCACAACCGGAAAGTGTAAACTAGTGGCAGTGACACCTGACACCTCTCTCTCATCCCCCACTGTCAGAGTGCGGTAAAAACCATCAAACTCTGCGGGCCTAGGCTCTACTAAATTTTCATCCGAAGGGATCAAGCAAATGTCACAAAATTCAGTAACTGGTATCTGATGGGGTTCAACATATAAGTTAAACTGCACCTCAGGGGGGTTATTCCTATTCAAGAAATGAAAACTTTGCACAAAGGAATTTGTGAGGAGATGATACTGTTCAAATTTAGCTGTGATGAAGTCGGTGAGGCCGGCATTAGCAGCATATTGTGCAAACTGTTGATGGATTCCATCCCCTTCCATGAATGGGTTATGCGGCCATTCGCACGTCCATACCTCCGCCATTCTCCGGGTGCGGAGATCACTGTCAGATGACTCCCTGATAACTCCCTTGGAGTTCTTCTTGGAAGCAAACTTCCTAAAGATACTCATATTTTCCTATAAACAAAATTCTGAAATTTTTAGTCCATAAAACTTTTCTCAACAAAACTTCACAAGATTGAAAGCAACTACTCATAGGGATGCATAGAGGCCATAGCAACCATTAAAACTACTTAAAACTCTAAGGATTCAACATGCAAGCTCATCTACAGCAGCTCCAAGAGTAACTTATTATTCAAATTTCAAAATATAAACTACTAAAGCAAAAAAATTAATTGGACCAACGGAGGAGTCACATACCAAGCAACAATCCCCGAAACAGTTTCAAAAATGGAGCTTTGAGCAAAGAGATCGAAATCCACGGGTTTGAGAGCAAGAACGAGAGAGAGAGAGAGAGAGAGAGAGAGAGAGCAATGGTGATTTTTTTCTGGAGGTACACTACTGCAGGATGCTGCTAACGCAACACTATGATCAGAGGCCCTTCAACGAAACTGTGTGCGATGCATTAATCGCAAACGGGCATGTAAAAAACTGTCAAAAATATGCAAAATGTTTGCGATGGCGGAGACATCAAGCACGATTCACATTTTAGTTACGTGTGCGATGAGGGGCATATGGTTGATCCATACGAACTGTTTGCGATTAGACATAACAACAGAAACAGGCAGCCATATCAATGTGTGTGCGATATATGGCATACAGTTCACTTCAATGAACTGTTTGCTATTAGGGAATACAACAAAAACAGTCAGCCAGATCAAGGTGTGTGTGATATGGCATACGGTTCACTCGGACGAACTGTATTTGATTAGGGAACACAACAGAAACGGTTCAACTTAACAAGATGTGTGTGATATGCGGTAGACAGTTCACATAGATGAACCGTTGCGATGAGCCAAAAAACACAAACGATTCGTGTAAACAAGATCTGTGTGATATGCGGTAAACAACCCACTCGGATGAACTGTTTGTGATGAGAAAATATAACACACACGGCTACTAGGGTTAATTCGTGTCTGATTATGTGTGTACTAGAGTTAATTATTGCATATAGCAGATGAACATAGCCGGGAATAGCCATCCAACAATATTATTTTTGATGACATGCATTAATATATTCTTAGTTAAATCTAAGGTCAAAGTTTGGTACTACAAAATATGAAGGGGGCCAATAAAGAATAAACCACGACAGAGGTAGTGCCTATAGGAACACACATGCCTAGTATGAAAGAAAATGTGGGTCAAACCCTAGTTGAAAAGGGCAACAATGCCCAACTCCAGCTTACAAAAGGTACAAAAGCACGAGGATTGATTATTCATTAGGTTTACACATAACCCGGATTGAACAAGACAATGACATCTAACTCAACCAAAGTTTTCGGCAGTTACAATAAAATGGATCAGTCTGATCCATAAAATCAAGATCCGAGTACAGTAATTCTACCGCTCCATGATGACCACAAGCTGTTGTAAATAGAAGTTGAACATGATCAAAAGCCCTTAGGTCCACCTGAAACTTCTTTTTATGTTGTTCAACACTTGCAGCCGTGAGTAATTTCTTGTTGAAAAACTTAATCCTCACGAACAATAATGCCCTCACATTCAACATGAAGAATGTGACAAAGCTAGTGTTTGCATTGTTGGATGAATATCGTTCCAGTGTTACTGTCTTCAAATGAATGTCATGAGATCTGAGAAAACCCCCGTGCTTCATCAACCATTGATTGGTTATACCTTTTTCTCCACGTGTTGTTGCCTAAATAGATGTGAAGATTGAAAACAGTTAATGTAACTGAACGATTAATTGTAGTACATTATATATGGGCTTTCAATGTGCGTGAAATCATCACCTTTATATACAAATTCTTCAGACATGGAAAGCATTGCAGCAAGGCAATAATGATGTTGAGATCAAAACACCACATACTGATATATAAGGTCTTGACAGAATCCACCACCACCGATAGGATGGACAAGCGCTTCATTGAGCATATAACATAATATTAGCACTGGAAGTGTACTCCAAGATGATACTTAACTTATGCGCACAAATGAAAAATGTAAATTACAAAAGTGTACGTGAATAATATAATGTATCTCAATAGGAGTGGAGGCAAACACCATCTCGAACCATTTAAATGGGTCACGAATTGCACCCAAGGTCTCCAGTTTAGGCGCAGAGACCACAGTTATTAGCGAAGGTTTATAACAACAATCAAGGACCAACCTTTGAAGTGAAGGGGCATCTTTGATGATGAGCTCCCGTCCTTCAAAACCAATTACAATGCTTACAAGGTGAGGCAACTTTATTTTGAGACAAGGGATATCGATTCCTGCTCCAGAAACAAGCACCAAACGCTCCAGTGCAGGGTAGCTGGAGTGGATGATGCTGTGCAGTGAGGCCTCCGACAGATGAACCAACACAAGCACAAGTTTTTTCAGTAGTGGCAGTCGAAGCATTTGTACTAGATTGTCTGCTAGATGGCACTGGGTCAAGGTGGCGGTGTGGAGAGAGGAGGAAAACCATGAGATGGGCATCGGTGGTGAGGGCACAGATGCAACTATTGGTGGTAACCTATAACTGTAGTAATGGTAGAACTCTAGCTGCTGGAGTTTATCGAATTGATGGGATATCAGCCAGGCGGCCACCGTGTAGGGTATGTCCAACAAGTAGCATGCCGATATGCAAATGCGTTGAACGGAGCCCTGGTGGGAGGAGATGATGGCTCCGGGGAGTTCAGAATCATCATCGACAGATAACTGACGACAGTCGAGATTAAGAGGCGCGGCACTCCAGTGAGTGCACAACCGAGATGCGAGGACTTGTGTGCGGCAGCCAACCTTGGTGGGGAGAAGGGAGATGATCTTCCTAAGGATGCCGTTCGGGAGATCGCGGATGCGGTCCACCAGAGATTCTACTGGTTCCTCAGGTCCAGGGGGCGTGGCCACTTCTGGCCGCGTAGCCGGGTCCAAGATCTACATCCGGTGATGGCGCTGGCCAGAGCCTCATCTGTGTACATACCAATCTGAAAGAAAAAATGGCAGAAACATACATGTAGGACATTCAAAATCAATTCTCAAGGTCTGGCTACGAATTATTAGCACGCAAGCTAACCCTAGTCAGATTATTAGCAAAAATCATTTGTACAGAACACACAATTAATTACTAACCTATATGGGTAATATTCAAACAATCAATACACTACGTGCATCTAACGGATCCTAATTACTCTGATTTCATGGAATGAGATAACATAACCATAGGATTTGGATTCCAAAAAAATATAGAGGCGGGGAGTAACCAGAGAAAACACATGATATGTTTGCTGCACAAATGGGTATATAGATGACTAACCGGTTTTCCGTCGGAGTCGCAGTCGTTGTCGGAGTTGCTGTTGACCTCCGGCTCCGGCTGGGGGGGGGAGGGGGGAACGATGGCGCCGACGAAGTCAAGGTCGTGCTGCTGCCCGCGCGAGACCTCGTCGGCGGCGAAGGCAACCTCTGTGCCCGGCTTCACACGTTGCACGGGTGCTTCACCAGCCCCGGCGTCGCCACTACCTCCAATTGTGCGCTTCAGCGGCATCCTCATACACTCTAGAGTCCAGACGTTGGTGACCACTATGGACCGGGGGTGCGGCCCCCTATTATGGCCGGCGGCTCGGGCGTGCAATTAATATGGACCACTGGGAGCGAGGCAGGCGGCGGTCAAAGGTTGTCTCACCTCCCGGTGAGCCTGTGTGGCGGACTTCTACCATTCCTACCATCATTTCACACAGCTACTCGCACGCCTCCCGTCAATATGCACACCTGCACGCACGCCTCCTAGTATGCCTGCGCGGTGGACTGCTCACATGCGTCCAGTCAACTCACGCCTGCTCGCACGGCACACGGGGTGTGTGGCAGCACATATATTTTTTGGTTTATTGATGATTCATTTTGTCGCTTTACTGCTTAACCAAAGCATGGAACATTCTAACACACACAGTCCGAATAAATAATCCATATGATATATTGGTTGCCAGTGTTTAATAATTTCCCATTTATAAGAAGATTATATCAAAGCGGGTCTCAAATTTGACAAAAAATACAATATCACAGTCTAGCGGTGTCCATATATGACACCATGATAAGTTTCATGAATTTCAACTAAGTTTTGGATTTACTGAATTTTAAAAATCTAGATTCTAAATGTTTTGAAATCTCTTGCACAGGGAAACATGCACCCAGGGACATATATGATTTTGCAATCCATTTTGGTGCACATGTAGCTCAAATTTGATTTTTGCACATTAAATCCCTAGGAAATCAGTCAGTGTATAAAAATGGTGGAATGATGTCTGTTTTTTTTGTTTTAACACGACACTCCGCCTTTGGTCGCATGTTCACTGTAGAAAAAGTTTGACATGCCTCAAAGTGGTTGTGGTGGTGTGGGATGTGTGTGTATGTGTGTGTGGGGGTGGGGGGAGGGGTCCGGCAGTACACTACGAGTTGTGAACCTCCGTGTGGGATTATTGATCATTTTGTGAGTCATATATATATATATGCCACATCAAAGTCATGAATTTGTTATTTAAAGCATTACACAACCCTTTCATACATAAACGTTCGTGCCACATGGATGCGTTGGTGGTCCTCTGGGACACTCTCTCCCTCGTGCGGTTATCAGCGACATGCCCATTCGTTAGCCCGCAAAGGTTTTTGATAACCCACAAGTATAAGGGATCAATTGTAGCCTCTTTCAATAAGTAAGAGTGTCGAACCCAACGAGGAGCTCAAGGCAGAACAAATATTCCCTCAAGTTTTATCAACCACAGATACAACTCTACGCATGCTTGAAGTTCTCTTTACCTAGAACAAGTATAAAACTAGAAGTACTTTGTAGGTGTAACTGGATAGGTTTGCAAGAATATAAAGAGCACGTAAATAAAAACTAGGGGATGTTTTAGGTAAAGAAGCAATAAAGTTAGTATAGCGAGTGTGGAAAAGTGGTGGTAGGAGTTGCAAAATTGTCCCTAAGCAATTGACTACATTACTAGACCGATAGCAAGTTTTATGTGGGAGAGGCCACTGCTAGCATGTCATCCCTGACTTGGAATTCTATGCACTTATGATTGGAACTATTAGCAAGCATCCGCAACTACTAACGTTCATTAAGGTAAAACCCAACCATAGCATTAAGATATATTGGTCCCCCTTCAATCCTGTATGCATCAATTTCTATGCTAGGTTGAAGTTTCTGTCACTCTTGCCCTCCAATACATAGTCCTATCAACATACAACTAACCCTATGGTGTGATCCACGCGCAATCTCATATGATGGGCACCAAAGGACAGCAACATAAACACAAGCAAATTAAACCAATCATAGCAATTCACCAATTACCAATAGGACAACAAAAATCTACTCAGACATCATAGGATGGCAACACATCATCGGATAATAATATGAAGCATAAAGCACCATGTTCAAGTAGAGGGTACAACGGGTTGCGGGAGAGTGGACCGCTATAGATAGATGGGGGAAGGTGATGAAGACATTGGTGAAGATGACAGAGGTGTTGGTGTAGATCGTTGTTGCAATGATGGCCCCGGCGGCGTTCCAGCGCCACCGGCAGAGAGGAGGAGAGGTCCCCCCTTCTTCTTCTTATTCCTTGACCTTCTCCCTAGATGGGAGAAGGGTTTCCCCTCTGGTTGATGGCCTCCATGGCGGTGGAGGGGCGAGAGCCCCTCCGAGATTGGATCTGTCTCTCTGTCTCTCTTTGTTTCTGCGTTCCAGATTCTGGCCTTTCACCTTTTCTTATATTCCGGAGATCCGTAACTCCGATTGGGCTGAAATTTTAACACCATTTCTATCCAGATATTGGCTTTCTTGCGGCGAAAGAAGGGCACCAACCGCCTTACGGGGCGACCACGAGGGCCCAGGGCACGCCTGACCTCCTGGGGCGCGCCCCCTGCCTCGTGGCTCCCTCTGGCATCGTCTCGCGTTGATTCTTCTTCCCCAAAATCACATATATTCCAAAAAAATCTTCGTCAGTTTTTATCCCATTTGGACTCCATTTGATATGGATTTTCTACGAAACAAAAAACATGCAAGAAACAGGAACTGGCATAGGGCACTGGATCAATATGTTAGTCCAAAAAATAGTATAAAAAGTTGCCAAAAGTATATGAAAGTTGTATAATATTAGCATGGAAGAATAAAAAATTATAGATACGACGGAGACGTATCTACATCCCCAAGCTTAATTCCTGCTCATCCTACGTAAATGATAAAAAGATAATTTTTTATGTGGAATGCTACCTAGCATAATCTTGATCATGTAATCTAATCATGGCATGAATATTAAGACACGAGTGATTCAAAGCAATAGTCTATCATTTGACATTAAGACAATGATACTTCAAGCATACTAATAAAGCAATCATGTCTTTTCAAAATAACATGGCCAAGAAAAGTTATCCCTACAAAATCATACGGTCTAGCTATGCTCCATCTTCACCACACAAAATATTCAAATCATGCACAACCCCGATGACAAGCCAAGCAATTGTTTCATACTTTTGACGTTCTCAAACCTTTTCAACTTTCACGCAATACATGAGCGTGAGCCATGGACATAGCACTATAGGTGGAATAGAATATGATGGTGAAGGTTGTGTGGAGAAGACAAAAAGGAGAAAGTCTCACATCGATGTGGCTAATCAACGGGCTATGGAGATGCCCATCAATTGATGTCAATGTGAGGAGTAGGGATTGCCATGCAATGGATGCACTAAGAGCTATAAGTGTATGAAAGGTCAAACTAAAACTAAGTGGGTGTGCATCCAACTTGCTTGCTCATGAAGACCTGGGGCATTTGAGGAATCCCATCGTTGGAATATACAAGCCAAGTTCTATAATGAAAATTCCCACTAGTATATGAAAGTGATAACTCAAGAGACTCTCTATATGAAGAACTTGGTGCTACTCTGAAGCACAAGTGTGGTAAAAGGATAGTAACATTGTCCCTTCTCTCTTTTCTCTCATTTTTTTTAATTTTTCACTTTTTTTGTAGGCTTCCTTGGCCTCTCTCTCTCTTTTGGGGCTTCTGTGGCCACTTTTATTTTGATAACCTCACATGGGACAATGTTCTAATAATGATGATCATCACACTTTTATTTACTTACAACTCAATATTACAACTCAATACTAGAACAAAATATGACTGTATATGAATGCCTCCAGCGGTGTACCGGGATGTGCGATGATCTAGCATAGCAATGGCATCCAAAAATGGACAAGCCATGAAAACATCATGCTAGCTATATTATGATCATGCAAAGCAATATGACAATGATGCTCAAGTCATGTATATGAAGATGATGGAAGTTGCATGGCAATATATCTCGGAATGGCTATGGAAATGCCATGATAGGTAGGTATGGTGGCTGTTTTGAGGAAGATATAAGGAGGCTTATGTGTGATAGAGCGTATCATATCATGGGGTTTGGATGCACCGGCGAAGTTTGCACCGACTCTCAAGGTGAGAAAGGGCAATGCATGGTACCGAAGAGGCCAACAATGATGGAAGGGTGAGAGTGCGTATAATCCATGGACTCAACATTAGTCATAAAGAACTCATATACTTATTGCAGAAATCTATTAGTCATCGAAACAAAGTACTATGCGCATGCTCCTAGGGGGATAGATTGGTAGGAAAAGACCATCGCTCATCCCCGACCGCCACTCATAAGGAAGACAATCAATAAATACCTCATGCTCCAACTTCATTACATAACGGTTCACCATATGTGCATGCTACGGGAATGACAAACTTCAACACAAGTATTTCTACAATCCACAACTACCCACTAGCATGACTCCAATATCACCATCTTTATATAGCAAAACTATTGCAAGGAATCAAACATATCATATTCAATGATCTACAAGTTTTATGTATGATTTAATGACTAACCATGTGAATGACCAATTCCCATCATCTCTCTAAATAGATATAAGTGAAGCAAGAGAGTTTTAATTCTTTATACAAAAGATATGCCCACGCTCTAACAAATATAAGTGAAGTAAAAGAGCATTCTACAAATGGCGGTTTTCTATGTGAAGAGAAACACGCAATCCAAACTTCAAATGATATAAGTGAAGCACATGAAGCATTCAATAAAGCCATACTCAAAAGATATAAGTGAAGTGCAATGACCATTCTATAAATCAACCATGGACTATCTCATACCAGCATGGTGCATCAAAGAAAAGTTAAAACTAAATGCAAAAGACGCTCCAAGATTTGCACATACCGCATGAACGAAACGAATCCGAAAACATTACCAATACTTGTTGAAGAAAGATGGGATGCCTTCTGAGGCACCCCCAAGCTTAGATGCTTGAGTCTCCTTGAATATTTACTTGGGGTGACTTGGTCATCCCCAAGCTTGAGCTCTTGCCTCTCCTCCTTCTCCTCACACCGAGACCTCCTCGATCTTCAAACACTTCATCCACACAAAACTCAACAGAAAGCTCGGTAAGATCCGTTAGTATAATAAAGCAAATCACTACTCTAAGTACTGTTGTAAACCAATTCATATTTTGTTTTTACATTGTATCTACTGTAATATAACTTTTCCATGGCTTAATACACTGATAGAAATCGATAGTTTCATCAAAAACAAGCAAACTATGCATCAAAAACAGAATCTGTCTTAAACATGACAGTCTGTAGTAATATGAACATTCCACATACTTATGGTACTCAAAAAATTCTTAAAAAACTAGGAAAAATAAAAAATTTGTATATAAAGACAGTGCAAAAAGTTTCAGAACCGTTTGACGTTCCAGTAAAAAACTTAAAATCGCGCACTACAGCCAAAGTTTCTGTTTTGCACCGCACGAACCAACAAGCAATGTAAACATCCTAAAGGCAAATCTTGGCACATTATTTTTATAATACAATGGATTTGTACTTTATAAAAGCACACAACAGAAATAAATGACTCTGTAAAACTTCCGGGTTGTCTCCCTGGCAGCGCTTTCTTTAAAGCCATTAAGCTAGGCATATAGTGCTCAAGTAATGGATCCACTCAGATCCCAAGGTATATCAAAGCCAATTTTAATTAACAATGATTTGTGATTTAGTAGTGAGCACAAAGTAACATATATCATGCAACAACGAAGTCTAACTCTCTTCCTATGCATCGGCATGTCATAAAAGAACAATTCATGCACACATAGTAAAGGCTAATGCATAGCATAAACAGTTTCTTGCAATTTTATCATATTGGAAACATGGAGAGGCAGAGATGTAGTTCCTCTCTCATAATAATTGCAAGTAGAAGCAGAAAGCACATGCATATTATATCTATCAAAATTATCATGTGTAGTAGTAAAACGCAACCCATCAATATAATCCTTAATAAGGGCAAACTTCTCCGATATAGTGTAGTCGGGAGAATTCAAAAAAATAATAGGACTATCATGAGTGGGTGCAATAGCAACAATTTCATGTTTAACATAAGGAACTATAGAAAGTTCATCTCCATAAGCATAATTCATATTGGCATCTTGGCCACAAGCATGGCAAGCATCATCAAAAAGGGATATTCAAAAGAATGAACGGGATCATAACAATCATCCTTTGGTAAGCACGAAGGGAAATTAAACAATGTATGAGTTGAAGAGTTACTCTCATTAGAAGGTGGGAACGGGTAGCTAATCCGCTCTTCCTCCTTTTGTTCTTCGCTTTCCTCATCATATTTTTCATCCAATGAGCTCATAGTTTCATCAATTTCTTCTTCCATAGACTCCTGCAAAATATTAGTCTCTTCTCGGACAGCAGAGACTTTCTCAATAAATTCATCAATATCATAATTGTATTTATAATTCTCATATAAATATTTAAGGATAGCTAAATTTTCAGGTCTATAAACTGAATCATCAAAATCTTCAAACTCTTTAAACAAAGATTCAGTTTCACAAGCACCCTTAAAAGCAACAAATTCTTCTATTCGTTCCACATCATAGTAATCATATATACCATTAGCATAAGAAGCTAAGGTTTCATTATCATTAAAATTGCATGCAAAGGGAAGGTGTGGAGCCTTCATCCTAGAGCAACAAGTATAATCATATCCCAAGCATAGTTGCGGAGCATACCAATGCAACATATAAATTTGATCCCATAATAGTTTCCCTTTTTGAGTCAAGCGATAATCCTTAAAGAATTCATGTTGATCCAACGTGTCTCCCATTATATAATTGAATGGGGTTTTCTTAGGATTATTAAAGTAGTGGATAATGTCTTTCACATAATGAGCATCGAGGGTTTAGGTCCCCATCTCCATGAGTAGCAAGTAAACCTAATTTATTTTGGTATTTCGTGTTCCATATCCATAACTAGAGATAGAGAAAAACTTAGAACAGCAAATAAAATCCACTTAGTGATAAAGCAAACAAGCACACACGAGAATATTCACCCCACGCTATAACTCCCTGTCAACGGCGCCAGAAAAAGGTCTTGATAACTCACAAGTATAGGGGATCAATTGTAGCCTCTTTCGATAAGTAAGAGTGTCGAACCCAACGACAAGCTCAAAGTAGAACAAATATTTCCTCAAGTTTTATCGACCACCGATACAACTCTATGCACGCTTGACGTTCGCTTTACCTAGAACAAGTATAAAACTAGAAGTACTTTGTAGGTGTAACGGGATAGGTTTGCAAGAATATAGAGAGCACGTAAATAAAAACTAGGGGATGTTTAAGGTAAAGAAGCAATAAAGTTAGTATAGCGAGTGTGAAAAAGTGGTGGTAGGAGTTGCGAAATTGTCCCTAACCAATTGACTATGTTACTAGACCGATAGCAAGTTTTATGTGGGAGAGGCCACTGCTAGCATGTCATCCCTGGCTTGGAATTCTATGCACTTATGATTGGAACTATTAACAAGCATCCGCAACTACTAATATTCATTAAGGTAAAACCCAACCATAGCATTAAGATATATTGGTCCCCCTTCAATCCCGTATGCATCAATTGCTATGCTAGGTTGAAGTTTCTGTCACTCTTTCCCTCCAATGCATAGTCCTATCAACATACAACTAACCCTATGGTGTGATCCACGCACGTGCTCATATGATGGGCACCAAAGGACAGCAACATAACCACAAGCAAATTAAACCAATCATAGCAATTCACCAATTACCAATAGGACAATGAAAATCTACTCAGACATCATAGGATGGTAACACATCATTGGATAATAATATGAAGCATGAAGCACCATATTCAAGTAGAGGGTACAACGGGTTGCGGGAGAGTGGACCACTATAGATAGATGGGGGAAGGTGATGAATACGTTGGTGAAGATGCCGGAGGTGTTGGTGTAGATCGTTGTCGCGATGATGGCCCCGGCGGCGTTCCGGCGCCACCGGGAGAGAGGAGGAGAGGGCCCCCCTTCTTATTATTCCTTGACCTTCTCCCTAGATGGGAGAAGGGTTTCCCCTCTGGTCCATGGCCTCCATGGTGGCGGAGGGGCGAGAGCCCCTCTGAGATTGGATCTGTCTCTCTGTCTCTCTTTGTTTCTACGTTCCAGATTCTGGCCTTTCACCGTTTCTTGTATTCCCGGAGATCCGTAACTCCAATTGGGATGAAATTTCAACACGATTTCTATCTAGATATTGGCTTTATTGCGGCGAAATAAGGGCACCAACCGCCTTAAAGGGTGGCCACGAGGGCCCAGGGCGCGCCTGACCCCCTGGGGCGCGCCCCCGCGCCTCGTGGCCCCCTCGGGCATCGTCTCGCGTTGATTCTTCTTCCCCAAAATCACATATATTCCAAAAAAATCTCCGTCAGTTTTTATCCCGTTTGGACTCCGTTTGATATGTGTTTTCTGCGAAACAAAAAACATGCAAGAAACATGAACTGGCACTAACACTAGATCAATATGTTAGTCCCAAAAATAGTATAAAAAGTTGCCAAAAGTATATGAAAGTTGTATAATATTGGCATGGAATAATCAAAAATTATAGATACGACGAAGACGTGTCAGTTTTCAGTTTCCACCGACAACGAGAGGCATTTGACCAAAAGGTGGATTCATCTTGGCATGTGTGTGTGGATCATGGTGAGATTCCATATCAAAGTTCGAGCACGTGCATACACACCCTCCCACTGGCTTGAAGTGAGGGGTGTCGATGTCAAAACCGGCGGATCTCGGGTAGGGGGTCCCGAACTGTGCGTCTAAGGCGGTTGGTAATAGGAGGCGGGGGACACAATGTTTACCCAGGTTCGGGCCCTCTCGATGGAGGTAATACCCTACTTCCTGCTTGATTGATCTTGATGATATGAGTATTACAAGAGTTGATCTACCACAAGATCGAAGAGGCTAAACCCTAGAAGCTAGCCTATGGTATGATTGTTTGTATATCTATCGACTAGCCTGGCCCTGGTTTATATAATGCACCAGAGGCCTAGGATAACAAGAGTCCTAGATAAATACGCCGGTGGGGGAGGAGTCCTTGTCTTGACCACCAAGTCTTGTGGAATCTACCTTGTATGTGGCAGCTGTCCGAACTGGCCCATGAGTATACGGCCATGGGGGTCCTCGGCCCAATCTAACTGACCGGGAGACGGCGTGGTGAGTACCCCCTAGTCCAGGACACCGTCAAGGGGGCTAAGCATCATGGTGTAGTGCATTTCCGGTTTGCGAAGCATGTGCCACGTCAAAGTTGTGCATTGAGTATCAAACATCACATAACACACGGGCACATGCACGTGGTAGTTTTGTCCTATGACACTCACTCGCGTGTGCCTCCCCTTGTGGGCCCATGAGGTTGTTGTCGAACAGTTGAACGTATGCAACGAGAGAGAGGTTAATTTGACCAACAAGGATGGTTCTTTTTTGGTTTGTGCTATGTATATGCACGGTAGGATTATTTACATGTCAAAGAGGGGGCAACATGAATACTCTCTATATATATGCATGTCATGACCTCGCCCCATGTGGGGACTTTCCGGTTCCCGAGGCAGGTGCCACATCAAAGTTGTACATTATATTGGTATTCAAACATCAGGCAATACCATGCAGGCGGTGGTTGCCCTATAGGAACACACTCGCATGTGGCGCTTCCATCCGTGGGCATGCGAGGTTGTCCTCCATCACTTTGTGTTGGGGAACACAGTAATTTCAAAAAAATCCTACGCACACGCAAGATCCATCTAGGTGATGCATAGCAATGAGAGGGGAGAGTGTTGTCCATGTACCCTCGTAGACCGTAAGCGGAAGCGTTATGACAACGCGGTTGATGTAGTCGTACGTCTTCATGATCCAACCGATCCTAGCACCGGTACGGGACCTCCGCGATCTGCACACATTCAGCTCGGTGACGTCCCACGAACTCTAGATCTAGCTGAGTGTCGAGGGAGAGCTTCGTTGGCACGACGGCGTGATGATGGTGATGATGAATTTACCGACGCAGGGCTTCGCCTAAGCACAACAACGATATGACTGAGGTGGAATTCTATGGAGGAGGCACCGCACACGACTAAGAGATCAACTTGTGTGTTCTAGGGTGCCCCCCTCCCTACGTATATAAAGGAGGGAGGGGGAGGCCGACCGGCCTCTCTAGGCGCGCCAAGGGGGGAGGAGTCCTCCTCCTAGTATGAGTAGGACTCCCCCTTTTCTAGACTCACTAGGAATAGAAGGAAGAGGGGGAAGGAGAAAGGAAAGGGGTCTGGGCCCCTCACCCAATTCGGATTGGGCTTGGGGGGGGGGACGCGCCCCTTCCTAGGCTGCCTTCTCTTCTCGCCCACTAAGGCCCATTAAGGCCCATATACTCCCCGGGGGGTTCCGGTAACCCTCCGGTACTCCGGCAAATGCCCGAACTCACCGGGAACCATTATGATGTCCAAACATAGCCTTCCAATATATCGATCTTTATGTCTCGACCATTCCGAGACTCCTCGTCATGTCCGTGATCATATCCCTGACTCCGAACTACCTTCAGTACATCAAAACACATAAACTCATAATACCGACTGACACCAAACGTTAAGCATGCGGATCCTGCAGGTTCGAGAACTATGTAGACATGACCGAGACTCATCTCCGGTCAATAACCAATAGCGGAACCTGGATGCTCATATTGGTTCCTACATATTCTATGAAGATCTTCATCGGTCAAACCGCATAACAACATACGTTGTTCCCTTTGTCATCGGTTGTTACTTGCCTGAGATTCGATCGTCGGTATCCCAATACCTAGTTCAATCTCGTTACCGGCAAGTCTCTTTGCTCGTTTTGTAATGCAACATCCCGTAACTAACTCATTAGTCACATTGCTTGCAAGGCTTATAGTGATGTGCATTACCGACAGGGCCCAGAGATACCTCTCCGATACACGGAGTGACAAATCCTAATCTCGATCTATGCCAACTCAACAAACACCATCGGAGACACCTGTAGAGCATCTTTATAGTCACCCAGTTACATTGTGACATTTGATAGCACACTTAGTGTCGTGGGATTGTCATGGCAGATGTCCTAATGTGAGGACTTAATCATGGATCCATCGCAATGTAGTTTAAAGGGGTTAAAGCAGACAAAGGACGCAAGGATTTATACTGGTTTGGCCCCTTGTGGTGAGGGTAAAGCCTACTCTAGTTATGATGGTATTGCTAGGGTTTCGATGACCAGGGAGTGTATATGCTTTGCCTGGCTCTCAAGTTGTTGTTCTCTGTCCCCTAAACCACCGCCGAGTCTTCCCTTTATATACACAGGTTGACGCCCGACGGTTTACAGAATCCCGGCCGGCTCATAAACGTGTCCGGCTCGGTTTCTATCCTTTCCTATCTTACAACACAAGTTACAACCTCATGGCGGTTTATGTCTACGGGCCCTAATCCGCCTTTGGGCCCTGGGCTTTCAGATCTCTTATAGTAAAGCGTCGTGCTCCTTGTCTTCATGGGATTCAACATGGATAACTCCTTATGGGTATAACCCGGCCCCTCCTGGGTGGTTTATATTCAGTAGTTATATCCCCAACATTAGGCCCCAAATTGATTTGAACCTGTTCATGTCAATCTTCAACATCTTAAGAAAACTTCTTCAGCACCTTCTAGTAAATCTTGTAATCCGCCATGACGTCATCTTCCAGATTATAATAAGCCGCCATGAAATTACCTATTTATTAAACAACCACATATACCTTTACTTTTATTAATGAACCTCCGAAAATCGAGGCGACAGCTCTGTGACAAATCCATTTTTTGGGCTCCTCGATTCTCGCGCCTATCGCTTATCCCTTCATCTTATAAATAGGGCCGAGGGTCCCTTTCCTTTCCCCCCTTGCCTCTTCATCTTTCTTCCTCCCCGCGTCGCCTCAGCACTCGAGCACTACCGCCGCCGTCGACCTTCGCATCTGCCTCAACAACGGCCGCTGCATCAACCTGAATCGACCAGAGAATTGCGGCGCCTTTCCGCTGTTCAACAGTCTCGGTGAGTTCTTCTTTGTTTCCTCTGTAGATCCGTTTTGGGTTCACACAGACTCATGGAAGCTTCGCAGTGTTCTTCCCCTGTTCTTCATTATAGGCTATATGATAGACTCCAAGCATGATTTACTTTTGTGCGGTAGCAATGACAGTCCTTTTTTTGGCATCAGATCCTCCCTTTTGTGTAGAAAGACCCGATCTGGAACTTCATGAACTGCTCAAGCACCAAACTTTAGGTCTAAATATTTTAGTTTTTCTAACGTGCGGTAGATATGAAATTCTAATGTGAAGCTGTGAAACTTGTTCTTCCTCACTTAGTCATTTTTCGGCCTCAGATCTTTACTCTCATTGCCCATGTAGGCGGTTTATCTTTTAGAAAATAACCTACCATATACCATTAGAACCCTTGTAAAGCGCCAGTCGCTTTATCACTTATAACAGCATCAACCTCCGGTTTATCAATTTTGCATGCTTGAATACCTTTTGTCTCTTAACCTGTAACACTTTATGCTTGCCAACCATGACTCTTAAACCGACACAAACCTTCCTTCAGGTCGTCAAAAAAATGGCCAAGACTTTTTATGCATGTAACTAGGTTCCATTCCGGATTACGGAAGAAGATCTGAAAGGATGTGTCATAACTGGCGCTTTACCAAAATAGAGTGAAGTCCATTGGCGAGCCCCTGGTCAAGAAAATCCTCTTGAGCCCAAGGATGGCGAGATAGTTCTGTTTGTTGATCATCTAAACCATGGTTTTAAACCTCCCGGATCAAAGTTTTTCTGTGATGTGCTTGCTAGCTTCCAGATCCACCCTCAAGATATTGGACCTAACTCTGTGTCGAATATTTGTAACTTTCAAGTGTTTTGTGAGGCTTATTTGCAAGAAGAACCGGCCGTTGAACTATTCAGGGACTTTCTCTATTTAAACTGCCGAACTGAATTTGTAGACGGACCCAATACTGAACTTGGCGGCGTTTCAATTCAGAAAAGGAAAGATGTCAGCTTCCCTCACGCCAAGCATCATAGTCACCCTAAGGATTGGAACCAGAATTGGTTCTACTGCAAGGATACTTCCCCTGAAGATGAGAATCCTCTGCCGGGTTATCATGCTCACCAGCTTACCAACACACATCCATTTCTGCAAAGGTTGACTGCAAAGGAACGGGCTAAATATGCACCACAACTCGCCAAGCTTAGAGCTTTTATGGCCAATGGGTTAACTGGAATTGACTTTGTTCGTTGCTGGATATCTTGGAGTATTTTGCCTTTAAGCCGCTGCCCCGGTTTAATGTGCGAGTACACAGGGGACTCAAAAGACCCTCAATGGCACACTGACATTCAGTTGACTGAGGCTAATATCACTGAAGCTGTTTAAAAGATACTGGATGAATCGGTGGCTGTCTGTAGCAAAACAGGGTTAAGTTCCTTCTGTGTTTTGTATAAACCGCCAGCTGTAAGAATTGCCTAACTCCTGCTTGTACATGATAATCTTAAACTTCTCTTATAACCTTTGTCAATCTTTTAATAGGGTGACGATCCATTTTGGAAGAAGAAACCTCAGGATAAACTGGCCAAGACCCCTCGACCCAAAACAAAGGTCGTCAAAAAACCTGCCAAGAAGAAAATAGCTGAATCCACCGGGATGAACTTCGACGAGGATCTTGATAATCCGGACTCAGAGGTAGAACTTGATTCTCTTGGTTCATTTTTCATACACCTCATTGACAGTGATCCTTATCAGGAGGACGCTGAAGCTAGCCGGGCTGAAGATGTAGAGGTAATTATTCTTTCCTCCGGTTCAGATCCTCAGCCAACATAGAAAAAACATCAAGCAATCCGGAAAGTAAAATTTTCACACCCTCTAGCTTATCTAGATCCCAACTTTCTTTTGAAGAAACAACAGCATGGAGCTCGCCGCACAACCCGGCACAGTGGCCTTGTAGTTACTTCAGCCGGTTTACCGAACACTCCAACCCGGAAACGTCGATCAGAGGTCTCATATATTTCTGATACTCCTTATCCTAAGGCGGGTTATTTAAGGCAACCTCTTAATCCGTCTGATTCAAACTATCAAGGAACACCTCATTCCTCATCCGGCGAGTCCACAGCCACACAACTCCCTCCTCTCAAGACTATTCCTGGGTGAACACTTTAAACTCAACTCTTTGACGCTTTATACTTGTTTGTTATACTAACCTCTATATCTTTTTCCTTTCAGAGCCAAGGCCAGGCCCAGCAAGAAGGCTAAATTGAACAAACCAGCTGATGATAACCCGGAACAGACCCCAAAACAATTTTAGCCGAATGATGATGCTACACATGATGATCCGCCACCAGAACATCATGAAACTTTTGCTGAACCGATGGAAGAGGATCCCACTGGCCATGCTACTGATCCGCCAAGCCCGGCCAAAGCTGCAGATAAACCACCAAGCCCAACCAAAGTGGCTGATGATCATTCAGATGATGTCCTTGTCACTGGCGTTGACCATACCACCCCTGGCAACCCTGTCGCTTTATCAAAGCATAGTGCCAAGGAAGAGTTTTCTACTATGGATAAGGGAAAGTGGAAAATAGATTTATCCAGCTATGCCCACCTCAACGCCCAAGAGATTCATTCCGGCTTCTTAAACCGCTTGTATACAAACCGTGACTATGAAGCCGGTTTAGTAGGCCTGATGAAGGAGCGATATGAGGTAAACACTGTTAACTCTTCATAATTGTTTCTCTTGTATCCAATTTCTAATATCTAGTCCCGCAGCCCCCAAGGGCCAGTTTATGATATCATCGTGAACCGGGACTTCGTAATACTTCAACTTTGTCTGCGTAGCCCCCAAGGGTCGGTTTATCGTTTCAGGATGAACCGGGACTTTAAAGTTTGAATCTTGCAAATTTTGCTTGTGTAGCCCCCAGGGATCGGTTTATACCTTTAGGATGAATCAGTACCTTTCTGTCATGAAGCTTCCAAAACGCTTGATAACCACCTGTCTAAACTGATTAATGAAGAAAAATCCATACTTGTGACTTGAGCAAATATACATTAGCCCCCAAGTGCCAAGTGTATAACTTGTTATGTGCTTGGGACTTGAAAATGTCAGTTGATAAAAACCATATACATTAGCCCCCAAGTGACAAGTGTATAACCTGTTATGTGCTTGGGACTTCAAATATGCACTACTAACTCATTACATGTCGCTTGCAGGCCGATGTGAGCCAAAAAGAATCTCAAATCACCAACCTTCAGGAAAATATTAAGTCCCAGCAGGCAGAAACTTCCAAGGCTAAAGAAGAGCTGACTGGTGCTTTAGCAGCCATGGAACAACTAAAAGAAGGCTTTAAAGGTGAACGAGCAGGATGGGATGCTGAAAAAGCAACTCTGCTGAAGTGGGCGGAGGACGCTGAAGCATCTCTTAAACCGGTAGCAGAAGAATTGACTGGCTTGAAGCGGCAAATCAATGCCATGACCACTGATGTGTTTGGTAAGTACCCTTATGATAAGCTTCAACCTGTATGATCCCATAAACTGCCGGTTTATCAATATGTTCAATGATGCAGGATCTCGCATTACCCAACTGCTCTCTGATATGCAAAAGAAGTTGAAGGCTGCCTATACTCTTATAGAACAATTATATACCGGCGCACAATGGATCATTTGCACTGCTACTCATAATAAACCGCCACCAACCCTGATCAAAGAAACATTGGAGAAGTTGTCCATGCTGCCTGCCCGGTTGGACGAGTTAAAAAGATCAGCTGCAAGAGCAGGTGCTCTGACCGCGCTAATCCGGGCAAAAGCCTGGATACGAGATCTTGACTCGGCTGATATAGGATGCGGCTACCCAAGCATGAAGGAAGACGGACCAGAGTTTGATAATGACGATCTTCGAGCTCTGGCGAAGGAAATGCCCCATTAGCGAGCAAATTGGCCGAAGAAACAGATCTTTCTCATTATCAGCCGGTTTATGATGCTGACAACAGACGACTTGCTGCGCCAACTCATGATGTGGAAGATCTGATCCCACCAATCCGTAAGCATACCTATGCTCCTGATGTTGACCCGTCCAACCTTATAAGCGATGCAGCTGTATTCAAGGCCCTAACTGGAATCGACTGGACCACCATTGATTTCCAGCCACTAGGTAGAGAGGAGGAGGGTGAACCGGTGCAGGATGATCCACAACCGTCAAGCCAGCCCGGCGAAGAGTCATGATCTGGAGGCCGGTTTAATCTTCTGCGTACTACAATACTTGCTGAAAACAATCATCCTTTTGGGCATCAAAACGCCTTGTAGTAGGCTAGTTTAACCACTTGATCTGTTATGCCATCATGCATATGTGCTTTGCATGATACTATTAATCCGCCATGATTTATGTTATGTCTGTTTATGATCTTTGGCAACTTTATTTGACCTGTTTTTGCATATAACAAATTGAAAGTGTCCTGGCGGTTTATCGCCGGACGGGTCATAATGCCCAACATATAATCCGGGTTTATAACCAGGCTGTATTAAAGGATAATCAAATACGAAATATATCATACCTGTGACATTGAATCACATCGTTGGCTCACCAACTTTCTGTAGTAAGGGTGATAACCCAAATCTTGAGTACTGATAACTCTTCCCTGCTTTGCCGGTTTATAGTAAAGCCGTACAGGGTTATAATAAACACCGGATTATTCGTATATCATACTAGCGACTTGTAGTCGAAGCCAGACCGGGTCAATCAACACTGGATTATAATTGAATGTATACTGATGACTTATAACCGACATAAAAAATGGGTCAATAAACACCGGATTAGTATAAAACGCTTCAAAAGAAACATCAGAAAGATTTCAGAAGAAAATATGCAAAAACTGCGAGGCTTTTCATGGGCTGCCAGGCCACTGAGTTAAACCATTTTACAAAGCCTTATAAGATGGACCTCACATCAACCAATCATAGTTTTAACTATGACAAGTTCAGGGTCTTTATAAGATTGACTTGTCAAACGTTCGACGGGTCTACCAGGATTACCTGGACGGAGTGGCTTACTTAAAAAGGCAGGATAACCCGGGGTTTTAGGTGAATACACCTGGCTTCTAAGACTGGCTTTTATAGCCTATTACAAGGTTATAGACTCTTTGTTCTTGTAGAAGCAAAGAGCCCCTAGTAATATTTTGAGTTGTGCTCAATGGGTGCCTATGTTTGAGTTGTGCTTTGCAACATACTCTCTTTGGCTCCTTTTGACCTTGGGTGGCAAGCCCCCAAGTGTTTTTTATGTGTGGCTTATGAGCCGGATCAATGAGTAATTAGAACTCCGATTTATAAACAGAAGCCCCCACGTAACAAAAAACCTTTTAAGGAATAACGGCAAAGGCCCCGCTTTAGTAGGGATGCCGGTTTATTATATTGATCATCATTATATATACATTGTCAATAATATGTACATAAGAGGAGCATATGGCTCAGGTGTAGTAAGGCCGAAGATGAGCTATATTCCACGGCCAGTGGGTCTCCTCCTCTGATTTACGTGAGTCTTTGTGCTCTCGAACATCGATAAGGTAGTATGATCCGTTGTGCAGATTCTTGCTGACCACAAAAGGTCCTTCCCAAGGCGGGGATAACTTGTGCATATCAGTTTGATCCTGGATGAGCTGGAGCACTAGATCCCCTTCTTGAAACGTTCTGGATTTAACCCGACGACTGTGATAACGACATAGATCCTGCTGGTAAGTCGCCGAATGCGCTGCTGCAATATCACGCTCCTCATCTAACAGGTCAAGTGCTTCCTAATGTGCCTTCTCATTGTCAGCTTCAACATAAGCCACCACACGGGGTGAGTCATGACGGATGTCACTAGGGAGAACCGCCTCTGCTCCATAAAGCATGAAGAAAGGTGTATAACCCGTAGATCTGTTGGGCGTGGTATTGATGCTCCATAACACATAAGGTAACTCCTCCACCCAACAACCCGGCGTTCGCTTTAAAGTAACCATAAGACATGGCTTGATGCCTCTTAAGATCTCTTGATTGGCTCTCTCCGCTTGACCATTAGATTGGGGGTGAGCCACTGATGATACGTCAAGCCGGATATGCTCACGTTGACCAAATTCTTTCATGACACCCTTGGACAGATTAGTGCCATTATCAGTTATAATGTTGTGTGGAAAACCAAACCGGAAAATCACTTTTTTGATGAACTGAACCGCCGTGGCTGCATGACACTTACTAACTGGCTCTACCTCCACCCACTTAGTGAACTTATCAACCGCCACCGAAAGGTAGGTCTTCTTATCCTTGGACCTCTTAAAGGGCCCAACCATATCCAGTCCCCAAGTTGCAAACGGCCAAGTGATTGGAATCATCCTCCATTCTTGAGCTGGAACATGAGGGCGCCGTGAAAATTTCTGACAACCATCACACCTTTTTACCAAGTCCTCGGCATTAGCATGAGCCATCGGCTAATAGAAGTCATGACGAAAAGCCTTAGCTACCAAGGATTTTGAACCGGCATAGTGACCACAATCTCCTTCGTGGATCTCACACTAAATCTCACAACCCTCTTCAGGAGATACACAACGCTGAAACGCGCCTGTTACACTGCAATGATGCAATTCCCCATTGACAATGGTCATTGACTTGGATCGCCGGATTATCTGCCTGGCCAAAGTTTCATCCTCTGGTAACTCGCCCCGGTTCATATACGCCAAATATGGGACCCTCCAATCCGGGATAACATGAAGAGCTGCCACTAACCGAGCCTCCGGGTCAGGAACAGCCAAATCCTCCTCTGTAGGTAACTTGACCAACGGGTTATGCAAAACATCCAGAAAAACATTGGGTGGAACCGGTTTATGTTGGGAACCCAAACGGCTTAAAGCGTCCGCTGCTTTGTTCTTGCACCGGTCTACATGGTCAACCTGATGACCCTTTAAGTGACCTACAACAACATCTACTTCTCGACGATACGCCGCCATGAGTGGGTCCTTGGAATCCCAAGTACCAGATACTTGTTGAGCCACCAGGTCTGAGTCACCAAAGCACTTAACCCGGCTTAGATTCATCTCCTTAGCCATTCGAAGACCATGGAGTAAAGCCTCATATTCAGCTGCATTGTTAGTGCAAGGGAAGATTAAACAGAGAACATAACAAAACTTATCACCTTGTGGGGAAGTTAACACGACTCCAGCCCCCGAGCCCTCCAATTGCCTGGACCCATCAAAATGAATAGTCCAATAAGTATGATCCGGCTTTTCTTTCGGTGCCTGTAATTCTGTCCAGTCATTGATGAAATCCACAAGCGCTTGGGACTTGTTTGCTGTACGGGGCACATATTTTAACCTGTGAGGTCCAAGCTCAATAGCCCACTTGGCAACTCAGCCAGTTGCCTCCCTATTCTGGATTATATCTCCCAAAGGGGCAGAACTAACCACTGTGATGGGATGACCTTGAAAATACTGCTTGAGCTTCCGACTTGCCATAAAAACTCCATACACCAGCTTCTGCCTATGCGAGTACCTCTGCTTAGACTCAATAAGTACCTCACTGATATAATAAATCGGCCGTTGAACCGGATACTCCTTCCCAGCTTCCTTGTGCTCCACCACAATGGCCACACTAGCAGCTCGGGCATTAGCAGCCACATGTAACAATAGTGGCTCTTTATCGATCGGACCAGCAAGGATAGGTGGCTCAGTTAACTGCTTTTTCAAGTCCTCAAATGTCATATTACAGCATCACTCCAGACAAAATTATTTGTCTTTTTCATCATCTGATATAGAGGGATAGCCTTCTCCCCTAATCGGCTGATAAACTGGCTCAATGCTGCAATACGACCCGCCAGATGTTGAACATCGTTAATACACGCTGGTTTAGCCAGAGACATAATAGCTTTGATCTTTTCCGGATTAGCTTCAATGCCCCTGTTAAACACTAGAAAACCCAAGAGCTTGCCTGCCGGAACACCAAAAACACACTTGGCTGAATTAAGCATCATCTTATAGACCCTGAGATTATCAAAAGTTTCCTTCAAGTCAGCTATCAACGTCTGTTCCTTTCTGGACTTCACCACAATATTATCCACATAAGCATGAACATTGCACCCAATCTGATTATGAAGACAATTCTGCACGCAGCGCTGGTAAGTCGCCTGGGCGCTCTTGAGCCCAAAAGGCATAGATACATAATAGAAGGCTCCAAAGGAAGTTGTAAAAGATGTCTTCTCCTGGTCCTTAACTGCCATTTTGATCTGATGATAACCAGAATAAGCATCCAGAAATCTCAAACGCTCACAACCCGCTGTAGCATCAATGATTTGATCAATACGGGGGAGTGCAAAGGGATCAGCTGGACAAGCCTTGTTCAAATCTGTGTAGTCCACACACATCCGCCAAGTGCCGTTCTTCTTAAGCACGAGCACCAGGTTAGCTAACCACTCAGGGTGAAAAACCTCCACAATAAACCCTGCTGCCAAGAGCCGGGCTACCTCCTCACCAATAGCCTTACGCCTTTCTTCATTGAAGCGGCGGAGAAACTGCCTGACCGGTTTAAACTTAAGATCAATATTAAGAGTGTGCTCAGCGAGTTCCCTCGGTACACCTGGCATGTCAGAAGCTTTCCATGCAAAGATGTCCCGGTTCTCATGGATGAACTCGATGAGCGCGCTTTCCTATTTTGGATCCAGGTTAGCACTGATGCTAAACTACTTGGATGAATCACCATGAACAAAATCAACTAACTTGGTTTCCTCAGCCGATTTAAACTTCAATGCCGGATCATGCTCTGTAGTTGGTTTTTTCAAAGAAATCATATCTGCCAGATCAACATTGTCCTTGTAGAACTTCAACTCCTTTGTTGCACAAACCGACTCAGCAAAGGCCGCATCACCTTCTTCACATTCCAAAGCAATCTTATGCCCCCCATGTACTGTGATGGTCCCCTTATGACCCGACATCTTGAGCTACAAATACACATAACAGGGCCTTGCCATGAACTTAGCATAAGTCGGCCGTCCGAACAGGGCATGATAAGGGCTCTTGATTTTCACCACTTCAAAAGTCAATGTCTCTGATCTTGAATCATGATCACCTCCAAAAGCAACCTCCAGAGCTATCTTACCAACTGGGTATGCTGATTTACCAGGTACCACACCATGGAAAATAGTATTTGACGGTTTAAGATTTTCATCTGTCAACCCCATGTGATGGAAGGTATCATAATAAAGGATATTGATGTTGCTCCCTCCATCCATGAGCACCTTGGTGAACTTATACCCCCCAACCTGAGGTGCCACCACTAATGCCAGATAACCCGGGTTATCAACCCGGGGTGGATGATCCTCTCGACTCCACAAAATGGGTTGTTCAGTCCAGCGCAGGTAACGGGGCACTACCAGTTCAACAGAGTTTACTGCCCTTTTATGAAGCTTCTGATCATGCCTGCATAAGCTAGTGGTGAAGACATGATACTGCCCACTATTCAACTGCTTCAGATTACTCTGGTAACCCAATTGCTGCTGCTGCTCACTCCCCTGATGATTATAACCACCCTAGTTGCCCTGACTGCCTTGACTGCCATGTCCGCTTTGGTTGCCTTGAAATCCTGAACCAGAACTGCCTCCATCATAACCCGGCCCATGAGAACCGCCGGGCGGCCCATGATCGTATTGAAAAAGATCCAAGTTTTTGAACTCCCGCATAATAAAGCAGTCCTTCCAAACGTGCATGGTTGGTCTCTCGCATCTCGTGCCTTGGACAAGGCTGGTTTAACAGGCGCTCAAGATTGACACTTGACCCTCCACCCCATGGGGGCGGTTTACCCTTACAATAATGATTATTATTCTGCATGTTGGTGTTAGCCACAAAATCCAAACTGCTATCTGCTTTGCGCTTACCGTTGTTTCCATGACCCGCCAGGTTATGTTGCTGCCCCTTGTTATTGCCTCTCTTCTTACCCTTCCACGGTTTTTCATCATCAGACTCGGGGTCTTTGGTACTATCAGAGTCGGCATACTTAACCAGAGCTACCATAAGTGTTCCCATGTCTTTACAGTGACGCTTGAGCCGTCCCAATTTCAATTTCAAAGGCATGAACCGGCAATTGCCCTCCAACGTTAAGACTGCTGTATCGGCATTAATGCGGTCCGATGAATGCAAGATTTCTGAAACCCGGCGCACCCAATGGGTTGTCGATTCACCTTCTTCTTGGACACATGTGGCTAAGTCCAGAATTGACATGGGCTGCTTGCACGTGTCCTTGAAATTCTGGATAAACCGGGCCTTTAACACAGCCCACGACCCAATGGAGTTAGCTGGCAAACTTTTCAACCACATGCGAGCTGTTCCTTCCAACATCATGGTGAAGTATTTAGCACAAGCCACATCATCCCCTTCTAGCATCTCCATTGCCATCTCATAGCTTTTGATCCATGACTCGAGGGGTAAATCGACAACATAATTGGGCACCTTGCGGGGTCCTTTGAAATCCTTGGGCAGCCGTACATTACGTAGAACCAGGACGAGACACGGCACCCCTAAAGAGCTGGAGGTAACTCCTGGGTCCACCGAAGTTGTTGGATGAACCGGAGTAAGCTGACGGGCCGCATACTGCGCTGCTAACTCGGCTTCCCAACACGCTCTGCCCTGATCCACCAAATCCTGAGCATTAGTACCACCACCTGCCGGATTATGCCCTTGAGACTTCGGTTACAGTCCCCCGCACTGCTTGACATGGGCGGTTCATCAAAGTACCTGCTGTAACTCCGACTCGGGCAGGGGGTGGAATGAATCCGCTCGCGGCTATATGAATACGCCCGCTGCCGAGTCAAAGCTGTCTGAAGGAGCTCCCTAGCCCGTCGCGTCTCAACCACTACGGGGGACTCACTGATGATCCACAAGTATAGGGGATCTATCGTAGTCCTTTCGATAAGTAAGAGTGTCGAACCCAACGAGGAGCAGAAGGAAATGATAAGCGGTTTTCAGCAAGGTGTTCTCTGCAAGCATTGAAATAATAGGTAATCGATAGTTTTGTGATAGGATAATTTGTAACGAGTAACAAGTAACAAAAGTAAATAAAGTGCAGTAAGGTGGCCCAATCCTTTTTGTAGCAAAGGACAAGCCTGGACATACTCTTATATAGAGAAAAGTGCTCCTGAGGACACATGGGAATATTGTCAAGCTAGGTTTCATCACGATCATATGATTCACATTCGGTACTTTGATAATTTGGTATGTGGATGGACCGGTGCTTGGGTACTGTGCTTACTTGGAAAAGCATCCCACTTATGATTAACCTATATTGCAAGCATCCGCAACTACAACAAAAGTATTAAGGTAAACCTAACCATAGCATGAAACATATGGATCCAAATCAGCCCCTTACGAAGCAACGAATAAACTAGGGTTTACGCTTCTGTCACTCTAGCAACCCATCATCTACTTATTACTTCCCAATGCCTTCCTCTAGGACCAAATAATGGTGAAGTTTCATGTAGTCGACGCACATAACACCACTAGAGGAGAGACACCATACATCTCATCAAAATATCAAACGAATACCAAATTCACATGACTACTAATAGCAAGACTTCTCCCATGTCCTCAAGAACAAACGTAACTACTCACAAAGCATATTCATGTTCATAATCAGAGGGGTATTAATATGCATATAGGATCTGAACATATGATCTTCCACCAAATAAACCAACTAGCATCAACTACAAGGAGTAATTAACACTACTAGCAACCCACAGGTACCAATCCCGGACTTGGAGACAAGAATTGGGTACAAGATATGAACTAGGGTTTTGAGAGGAGATGGTGTCGGTGAAGATGTTGATGGAGATTGCCCTCTCCCGATGAGAGGAGCGTTGGTGATGATGATGGCGATGATTTCCCCCTCTCGGAGGGAAGTTTCCCCGGTAGAACAGCTCGGCCGGAGCCCTAGATTGGTTCTGCCAAAGTTCCGCCTCGTGGCGGCGGAGTCTCATCCGGAAAGATGGCTTATGGTTTTTTTCTCATCGAAAGACTCCATATAGCAGAAGATGGCCATCGGAGGGCCACCAGGCGGCCCACGAGGTAGGGGGCACGCCTAGGGGGGTAGGTCGCGCCCCCACCCTCGTGGGCAGGGTGTGGCCCCCCTGGTGAACTTCTTGTGCTTAGTATTTTATATATATTCTGAAAATGACTTCTGTGAAGTTTCAGGACTTTTGGAGCTGTGCAGAATAGGTCTCTAATATTTGCTTATTTTCCAGCCCAGAATCCCAGTTGCCGGCATTCTCCCTCTTTATGTAAACCTTGTAAAATAAGAGAGAATAGGCATAAGTATTGTGACATAATATGTAATAATAGCACATAATGCAATAAATATTGATATAAAAGCATGATGCAAAATGGATGTATCAACTCCCCCGAGCTTAGACCTCGCTTGTCCTCAAGCGAAAGCCAAAATCGAAAAATATGTCCACATGTTTAGAGATAGAGGTGTCGATAAAAATAAAATACGGACATGAGGGCATCATGATCATTCTTAGAACAGCAACTTATATAATTCTTGTCATATGATCTCTTATGCTAGAGTAACAATTCAATCACAATTTCAAGTATGAATCATAAACTTCATTGAAAACTAACAAACTACAATCTCAGTCATTGGAGCAATTGCAATTTATCATAACATAGGAAAGAGTCAATATATAAGAGCTTTTCAGCAAGTCCACACACTCAATTATCATATAGTCTTTACAATTGCTAATACTCACGCAATACTTATGGGTATGGAGTTTTAATCGGACACAGAGAAAGATAGGGGCTTATAGTTTTGCCTCCCAACGTTTTACCTCAAGGGTAATGTCAACAATAATAGTTCATGAAAACTCACATCCAATTAGCCATATATACCAGGATCTTTCCAACATGTTGTGCTTGCCAAAAGATAAAATTTAAAAAGGAAGGGTGAAGATCACCATGACTCTTATGTAAGGTAGAAGATAAAAGTAAAAGATAGGCCCTTCGCAGAGGGAAGCAGAGGTTTTCATGCGCTTTTATGGTTGGATGCACAAAATCTTAATGCGAAAGAACGTCACTTTATATTGCCACTTGTGATATGGACCTTTATTATGCAGTCCGTCGCTTTTATTTCTTCCATATCACACGATCGTATAAAGCTTATTTTCTCCCACACTAATAAGTCATACATATTTAGAGAGCAATTTTTATTGCTTGCACCGATGACAACTTACTTGGAGGATCTTACTCAATCCATGGGTAGGTATGGTGGACTCTCATGGCAAAACTGGTTTAAGGGTGTTTGGAAGCACAAGTAGTATCTCTACTTGGTGCAAAGAATTTGGCTAGCATGAGGGGGAAAGGCAAGCTCAATCATGTTGGATGATCCATGACAATATAATTTATCTCAGATGTAAGAAAACATAACCCATTACGTTGTCTTCCTTGTCCAACGTCAATTCTTTAGCATGTCATATTTTAATGAGTGCTCACAATCATAAAATATGTCCAAGATAGTATATTTATATGTGAAGACCTCTCTTTCTTTATTACTTCATATTAATTGCAACGATGACCAAACCTATGTTTGTCAACTCTCAACAACTTTTATTCATCATACTTTTATATGTGAGCTCATTACTCTCCAGAAGATCCATATGATCTCTTTTATTCTTTTTATTCTTTCTCTTTTCTTTTATTCACTTAAGATCATGGCACAATAATCAAGCCCTTGACTCAACACTAATCTTTATTATATATAGCTCACGGACTCGATTACATAAAAGGATCATAAAGCAAAACTCACAACTAGATCATACTAAGAACTTTTATTCTACTAGATCAAAATACCGGGGCACTCCCCCAAGCTTGGCAGTTGCCAAGGGGAGTGCCCATACCCATGTGATTATGTCTCCTTTGTTGGTGAAGAAGTTGATGGTTTTGTTGATGGTGTAGGCTTGTCGTCCTTCTTCCAAGGCATAGGCACACCATCATAGAAGGATGATCGAGTCTCCTGAAACCTGAAATATGCAGCCAAACTCATCCTCTTGAATCTATATTCATACTCACAATTTTGATTTTGCAGGTCATAGATCTAGGCTTGGAGGTGCTCGATTTTCCCGTGAAGCTTGAAGATGGCCTCCCCAATGTCCTTGACGTCCAGCTTGTGGTTGTTGGTGAACTCCGTGAACATAATGTGATTGGAATCGAGTCCATGCTCCACCATCTCCTGACACTTGAAAACTTCTTGCTCCAATGCCTCGAGCCTTGCCTCCATGCTTCCGGTCTTCCTTGGTCCCTCAACATCGCGGATGTGCAACAACCCCTCATTCATCTCAATGGTTTGAGGGTGTTGCAGCACTTCCGCAACGTAGGGATTGACGACCTTCTCGAAGAACTGGTCCTTGGGGGCACTTGAAGACGACATGACGACCTGGATCTGTCAGAAAAACAGCTCGAAACAAAAACAGGAGATTTTTGCATGATACGGTGGTCAAATCTTCAGGAGGTTATATAATGAAATTTTACCGACCAAAATACGGGTCGTGTAAGAAAACGGAGTCCGGAGAGCACACGAGGTGCCCACGAGGTAGGGGCGCGCCCAGGGGGGTAGGGCGCGCCCTCCACCCTCGTGGAGGCCTCGTGTCCTTCCCGGACTGCTTCTTATTTTTCTATTTTTCTAAATATTCCAAAACGGAGGAATATTGCCATAAAACTGTTTTGGAGACGATTTACTTACCGTACCACATACCTATTCCTTTTCGGAGTCTGAAACGTTCCAGAAAGTGTCCCTTATATATTCCTCTGGGGTTATGGTTTCAATAACATTGGTTTCAATATTTATAGGAATGCCTAAGATATAATGTTTGATTCTTTGACCGTTCACCACCTTCGGATTTGTGCCTTCGAAATTGTTGATTTTTATGGCACCGGAACAATAGACCTCCTCGATAACGTAAGGACCTTCCCATTTAGAGAGAAGTTTCCTACAAAAAATCTTAAACGAGAGTTGTATAGCAATACATAATCACCTATGATAAACTCACGCTTTTGTATCCTTTTGTCATGCCATCTTTTAACTTTTTCTTTAAACAACTTGGCATTCTCATAGGCTTGGGTTCTCCATTCATGAAGTGAGCTAATGTCAAATAACCTCTTCTCACCGGCAAGTTTGAAATCATAATTGAGCTCTTTAATAGCCCAATAAGCCTTATGTTCTAGTTCGAGAGGTAAATGACATGCTTTTCCATAAACCATTTTATACGGAGACATACCCATAGGGTTTTTATATGCAGTTCTATAGGCCCATAATGCATCATCAAGTTTCTTGGACCATTTTTTTCAAGATCTATTGACAGTCTTCTGCAGAATTAATTTGAGTTCTCTATTGCTCAATTCTACTTGACCACTAGACTGTGGGTGATAAGGAGATGCAATTCTATGATTAACATCATATTTAGCAAGCATTTTACGGAAATCACCATGAATAAAATGTGAACCACCATCAGTCATTAAATATCTAGGGACTCAAAACCTTGGAAAAATAACTTCTTTAAGCATCTTAATAGAAGTGTTATGATCAGCACTACTAGTTGGAATAGCTTCTACCCACTTAGTAACGTAATCAACAGCAACTAAAATATGTGTATATCCATTAGAGGCGGGAAAAAGGTCCCGTATAATCAAAGCCCCAAACATCAAATGGTTCAATAACAAGTGAATAATTCATAGGCATTTCTTGATGTCTACTGATATTACCAATTCTTTGACATTCATCACAAGATAAGACAAACTTACGGGCATCCTTGAAGAGAGTAGGCCAATAAAAACCGGATTACAATACCTTACGTGCAGTTCTATCTCCAGCATGGTGTCCTCCATAAGCCTCAGAGTTACACTTGCGTAGGATCTGTTCCTGTTCATGCTTAGGTACACAATGTCTAATAACACCATCTACTCCTTCTTTATAAAGATGTGGGTCATCCCAAAAGTAATGTCTCAAATCATAGAAGAACTTTTTCTTTTGCTGGTATGTGAAACTAGGTGGTATAAATTTAGCAACAATATAATTAGCATAATCAGCATACCATGGAGCAGTATGAGAAGCATTTATGACATTTAATTTTTCATCAGGAAAGCTATCATCAATAGGTAGTGGGTCATCAAGAACATTCTCTAGCCTAGACAAGTTGTCTGCAACGGGGTTCTCAGCTCCCTTTCTATCAACAATATGCAAATCAAATTCTTGTAGCAGGAGAACCCATCTAATAAGTCTAGGTTTAGTATCTTACTTTTCCATAAGATATTTAATAGCAGCATGATCAGTGTGAATAGTTACTTTAGAATCAATGATATAAGGTCTGAACTTATCACAAGCAAATACAACTGCTAAGAATTCTTTTTCAGTAGTAGCATAATTTCTCTGAGCATTGTGTAGAGTTTTACTAGCATATTGGATAACATTTAATTTCTTATCAACTCTTTGCCCTAGAACAGCACCTACAACATAATCACTAGCATCACACATAATTCCAAAGGGTAAATTCCAATCAGGTGGCTGAACAATAGGTGCAGAGATTAATGCTTTCTTAAGTATTTCAAATGCTTCTATGCAATCATCATCGAAAACAAATGCTATATCTTTTTGTAATAAATTACTCAGAGGCCGAGAATTTTTTGAGAAGTCCTTAATGAACCTCCTATAAAAACCGGCATGACCAAGGAAACTTCTTATACCTTTGATGTCCTTGGGACATGGCATCTTTTCAATAGCATCAACCTTGGCTTTATCAACCTCAATACCTCTTTCAGAAACTTTGTGCCCCAAGACAATACCTTCATTAACCATAAAGTGGCACTTCTCCCAATTCAAGAGAAGGTTAGTTTCTTCACATCTCTGCAAAACTCGATCAAGGTTGCTTAAGCAATCATCAAAAGAGGATCCATAGACGAAAAAATCATCCATGAAAACCTCACAAATCTTTTCACAAAAGTCAGAGAATATAGCCATCATGCATCTTTGAAAGGTAGCAGGTGCATTACGTAAACCAAAAGGCATACGTCTATAAGCAAAAGTACCAAAAGGGCAAGTAAAAGTAGTGTTTGATTGATCATTGGCTGACGCAGGTATTTGAGAGAAACCAGAATAACCATCTAGAAAGCAAAAATGTGTATGTTTGGATAATCTTTCTAGCATTTGATCGATAATAGGTAAGGAGTAATGATCTTTTTTAGTAGCTTTATTTAATTTGTGGAAATCAATTACCATCCTATAACCTGTAATAATTCTTTGCGGGATCAAATCATCTTTATCATTAGGAACGACAGTAATACCTCCCTTCTTAGGGACACAATGGACAGGACTTACCCACTGACTATCAGCAACAGGATAAAATATACCTGCCTCAAGAAGCTTTAGTATTTCCTTTCTTACCACTTCCTTCATCTTAGGATTCAGCCGTCGTTGATGATCACGAACTGGTTTGGCATCTTCCTCCAATTTTATTTTGTGTTGACACAGAGTGGGACTAATGCCCTTAAGATCATCAAGAGTATATCCAATAGCAGCACGGTGCTTCTTCAGAGTTTTCAATAATCTCTCTTCTTCATGCTCTGAAAGGTTAGCACTAATATTAACAGGATACATATTTTTCTCATCAAGATAAGCATATTTAAGAGTATCAGGTAACGGTTTAAGCTCAAACACAGGATCACTCTTGGGTGGAGGAGGATCCCCTAAGATTTCAACAGGCAAATTGTGTTTCAGGATGGGTTCCTGTTTAAAGAATACTTCATCTATTTCCCTTCTTTCATTCATAAACATATCATTTTCATGGTCTAGCAAATATTGTTCTAAAGGATCACTAGGAGGAACGGCAATAGAAGCAAGACCAATGATTTTATCTTTACTAGGCAATTCCTCTTCACGGTGTTGTCTACGAAATTTAGAAAAATTAAACTCATGAGACACATCACCTAAACCAATAGTAATAACATCCTTGTTGCAGTCTGTCCTAGCATTAATAGTGTTTAAGAAGGGTCTACCAAAAATAATGGGACAAAAGCTATCTTATGGGGAGCCAAGAACAAGAAAATCAACAGGATATTTAGTTTTCCCACACAAGACTTCAACATCTCTAACAATTCCCATAGGTGAAATAGTATCTCTATTGGCAAGTTTAATTGTGACATCAATATCTTGTAACTCAGGAGGTGCAATATCATGCATAATTTCTTTGTATAAGTCAATAGGTATTGCACTAGCACTAGCACCCATATCACATAAGCCATGATAACAATGATCTCCTATTTTAACAGAAATAAGAGGCATGCCTACCATAGGTCTAGGTTTATCTTTAGCACAAGGTTTAGCAATTCTAGCAGTTTCATCACAGAAATAAATAACATGCCCATCAATATTATCAGACAAGAGATCTTTAACAATAGCAATATTAGGTTCAACTTTAACTTGTTCAGGAGGTGTATAAGTTCTAATATTGCTTTTACAAACCACAGTTGAAGCCTTAGCATGATCTTTTATCCTAACAGGAAAAGGTGGTTTCTCAACATAAGCAACAGGAACAATAGGATCATTATAAGTGACAGTCTTTTCTTCAACTTTAATAGGTGCAGCTACTTTTACTTCTATGGGAGGATGATATTTAAACCACTTCTCCCTAGGGAGATCAACATGAGTAGCAAAAGATTCACAGAAAGACGCTACTATCTCAGAGTCAAGTCCATATTTAGTGCTAAATTTACGGAAAACATCGGTATCCATAAAAGATTTAACACAATCATACTTAGGTGTCATACCTGACTCCTTACCTTTGTCGAGGTCCCAATCTTCAGAGTTGCGTTTAATCCTTTCCAATAAATCCCATTTGAATTCAATAGTCTTCATCATAAAAGATCCAACACAAGAAGTATCGAGCATGGTGCGATTGTTATCACAAAGCCGATCATAAAATTTTTGAATAATCATTTCTCTTGAGAGCTCATGATTGGGGCATGAATATAACATTGATTTAAACCTCCCCGAAACTTGAGAGATGCTTTCTCCTTCGCGAGGCCAGAAATTATATATATAATTGCGATCACGATGAACAAGATGCATAGGATAAAACTTCTGATGAAATTCCAATTTCAATCGTTTCTAGTTCCATGACCCCGTATCATCACATAGCCTATACCATGTCGATGCATCTCCCTTCAAAGATAAAGGGAAGACCTTCTTCTTAATAACATCTCCGGGCACACCTGCAAGCTTAAATAATCCACAAACTTCATCCACATATATTAGGTGCTCATCAAGATGCATTGTTCCGTCTCCTGCAAAAGGATTAGCTAGCAGTTTTTCTATCATACCCGAAGCAATTTGAAAGCAGACATTTTCATTTTCAGTAGGTTCAGTAGGTTGAGGAGCAACTCTTTGCTCTACTGGTCGGGGTGAAGATACCCCGAACAAGCCCCTCAGAGGACTACTTTCCATAGTAACAAGTGATAGTAAATTTCAGTACACTATATAAGTTTTTCCTTACCAAATTCCACCTACCAAAGGCGCTTCACTCCCCGGCAATGGCGCCAGAAAAGAGTCTTGATGACCCACAAGTATAGGGGATCTATTGTAGTCCTTTCGATAAGAGTGTCAAACCCAACGAGGAGCAGTAGGAAATGATAAGCGGTTTTCAGCAAGGTATTCTCTGCAAGCACTGAAATAATAGGTAACAGATAGTTTTGTGATAGGATAATTTGTAATGAGTAACAAGTAACAAAAGTAAATAAAGTGTGGCAAGGTGGCCCAATCCTTTTTGTAGCAAAGTACAAGCCTGGACAAACTCTTATATAGAGAAAAGCGCTCCCGAGGACACATGGGAATATCGTCAAGCTAGGTTTCATCATGATCATATGATTCGCGTTCGGTGCTTTGATAATTTGTTATGTGGATGGACTGGTGCTTGCGTACTGTCCTTACTTGGACAAGCATCCCACTTATGATTAACCTTTATTGCAAGCATCCGCAACTACAACAAAAGTATTAAGGTAATCCTAACCATAGCATGAAACATATGGATCCAAATCAGCCCCTTACGAAGCAACGCATAAACTAGGGTTTAAGCTTCTGTCACTCTAGCAACCCATCATCTACTTATTACTTCCCAATGCCTTCCTCTAGGCCCAAATTATGGTGAAGTGTCATGTAGTCGATGTTCACATAACACCACTAGAGGAGAGACAACATACATCTCATCAAAATATCGAACTAATACCAAATTCACATGACTACTAATAGCAAGACTTCTCCCATGTCCTCAGGAACAAACGTAACTACTCACAAAGCATATTCATGTTCATAATTAGAGGGGTATTAATATGCATATAGGATCTGAACATATGATCTTCCACCAAATAAACCAACTAGCATCAACAACAAGGAGTAATTAACACTAATAGCAACCCACAAGTACCAATCCCGGACTTGGATACAAGAATTGGATACAAGAGATGAACTAGGGTTTTAAGAGGAGATGGTGCTGGTGAAGATGTTGATGGAGATTGCCCTCTCCCGATGAGAGGAGCATTGGTGATGACGATGGCGATGATTTCCCCCTCCCGGAGGGAAGTTTCCCCGATAGAACAGCTCCGCCGGAGCCCTAGATTGGTTCCGCCAAAGTTCCGCCTCGTGGCGGCGGCGTCTCGTGCGGAAAGATGGCTTATGATTTTTTTCTCATCGAAAGACTCCATATAGCAGAAGATGGCCATCGGAGGGCCACCAGGGGGCCCACGAGGTAGGGGGCGCGCCCAGGGGGGTAGGGCACGCCCCCACCCTCATGGGCAGGGTGTGGCCCCCCTGGTGAACTTCTTGCGCTCGGTATTTTTTATATATTCTGAAAATGACTTCCGTGAAGTTTCAGGACTTTTGGAGCTGTGCAGAATAGGTCTCTAATATTTGCTCCTTTTCCAGCCCAGAATCCCAGCTGCCGGCATTCTCCCTCTTCATGTAAACCTTGTAAAATAAGAGAGAATAGGCATAAGTATTGTGACATAATGTGTAATAACAACCCGTAATGCAATAAATATTGATATAAAAGCATGATGCAAAATGGACGTATCACTCACCTTCAACTGGGATGGCTACTAATCGTGAAGCGGCGGCGACTATGTTATCTAGGGGGTTGGAGTAATGACCCGGAGGCGTTGACACGTGCGGTGACAAGATATTCTGACGAGGCGGATCCACTATGCGCGGCTGAACCAGCACCCCCATTCCAGGTGCTTCGACCTGGTTTACCCCTGGTTGGTTGCTGGTTCCTCCTCCTGGCGTGTTAAAGAGTGATAACCCACAAGTATAGGGGATCGCAACAGTTTTCGAGGGTAGAGTATTCAACCCAAATTTATTGATTCGACACAAGGGGAGCCAAAGAATATTCACAAGTATTAGCAGCTGAGTTGTCAATTCAACCACACCTGGAAACTTAGTATCTGCAACAAAGTATTTAGTAGCAAGGTAATATGATAGTAGTGGTAACGGAAGCAAAAGGTAACAGTAGCAAAATTAATGTTTTTGGTATTTTGTAGTGATGATAGCAATAGCAACGGAAAAGTAAATAAGCGAAGAACAATATATGGAAAGCTCGTATGTCGGCGTTCTGGGAACGGGGGTCCCCAGACTTGCCTGCCTATGGCCAGCGGCGTGGCTCGAAGGGGGGCCTAGCATGGCCCGTCTTCATCAACACAGACCCAAGACCCTCGCGAGCGGCCACGCCTTGCGGGGCGGACGACGCGGAGCTTCCTCAGGCACTGCCTCATCAGGCTGGCTCGCGAGGAGGTAGAGAGATCAAGGCGGGGTACCTCACGAGGCGCCCGTGATGCAAGCCATGATGACCAAAGGCGCTAGGCGGGCGCCAGCCCGCGCAGTGTCCTCCTTTCCTCTTTGGTGCAAAGGGAGCAAGCGCAGGCGAGAGCATCAAGCAAAGGCACCCGTTTCGGTGCAACGAGACCAAGACTAGTCCAACGGCAGGGAAGAAGTCATTGTGGAGCCCAAGCCAGCGTCACCACCAGAGCCTTTGGCAGGCGAGGACCAACTTTAGTCAGGATAAGTGTACCAGATGTTCCCCTTCAAAATGGCCAATTGTTGGTGCCCTTCCCACTCAATATTTGGGAAGAGGCCCAGGGCCTTTGCCTATAAATAGGACTAGCCACCCACAGGGTAGGGAGAGGAAATCGGATCGAGGATCGGACCGAGACCGAAATCAGAAGAGAGAGAGAGAAGGGTGATTGAACTCCTCCTAGCAGTTCATCCCCCCAACCAAGAACAGACCCTCGCGAGGTAGTTCTTCCTTGTATTGTTCATCATCATCAGCCCGAGAGGCAATCCACCACACCACAAACTGGAGTAGGGTATTACACCACAACGGTGGCCCGAACCAGTATAAATCCTGTGTCTCTTGCGCTGTTCTCTCCATAGCTTAGATCTTAGCGAGGTGGAGGGGTGCAGGTAGGTAGGAAGCGAAATCTCCGCGCGCACCCCAGTGTTCAAACCTCAAGGGTCTGCCGGAACCCAAGATCCGACATCTGGCGCGCCAGGTAGGGGGTGTGCCGGAATTCGTCTTCCACCACCCTGTTCTCCTCCGACCATCGCGTCCATGTCTGATGCTCGTCGGGCCCGTGCCTCTAGCACGGGGGCTAGGGAGCTCCGAGCCCTGGCCCCGGCCCTGCAACGGGTGCGGTGGCCGGACAAGTTCAAGCCAACGACACCGCGGCACTACGGCGGCGCGACTGATCCGATGGCCCTCTTGCTGGCGTACGAGGAGGCCATCCTCGAAGCTGGAGGTGACGATAGGGTCATGGCCAACTGGCTCCCCATGGCCCTCACCGGCGCTTCGCGCGCGTGGCTGCTCCGCTTGCCGGCAGCCTCCGTGGCCTCTTGGGAAGAGCTCCACGGCCTCTTCCCCGCTCACCACGCTACACCAACACCCCCGGTCGTCACGGCCCTCCTGGGCGGCTCGCAGGCGCCGCCTACAAGTCACCATGTCAAGCCGTTCATCCGCCGGGTTAGCGCCGCTTCCACGCAGGAGGGGACTCCCCCGGACCAGGCGGCGCCCAAGGCCGGCCTGACCTTCAGCTCGGAGGACCACCCCTCCAACTCGGCCTGCTCAGGTGCGCTCCCCATGCTGTGCACCCCCACCATCTTCCAGGTGGCCGTCACTAGAACTCTCATCAATGGCGGTGCGGGCCTCAACGTGCTCTCGGTTGAGGCCTTCAACCTCCTCTGCATACCCTTGGAACGGTTGCAACCGAGCCGGCCTTTCTCAGGCGTTGGGGGCGGATCATCCAGCTCCTTGGGACAGATTCGGCTCCCCGTAACCTTCGGCACCTACGACAACTTCCGCACGGAGCTGGTCGACTTCGACATCGCCCCCATCGACCTCCCCTACAAAGCAATCCTCGGCTACCCAGCGCTGGCCCAGTTCATGGCCGCGACGCACCCGGCGTACAACCTCATGAAGATGCCCGGGAGCGGCGGTGTCCTCACCGTGCACGGGGACACCTGAGACGCGCTGTGAGTGCTCAAGCTCGCCTTCAAGACGGCGGCGTCGGCACAGCCCGCCGGCTCGGAGACCCCCGAGCCCAAGGGGGCTGCACCCGCCAAGAAGAAACAATTGTTCACCCAAGGCAAGGCGAAAACCAAGCAGATACTCGTCGATGAGGACGGGTCCACCAACGCCACTTTCACCATAGGTGCCAACCTCGAACCCGAGCAGGAGGAGGCCCTGGTCGAGTTCCTACACGCAAACAAGAAGGTATTCGCTTGGGAGCCTGACCAGTTGGCGGGGATCCCTAGGAGCGTAATCGAGCATCATCTCAACGTGTGCCCCAACGTGCGCCCTGTGAAGCAGAAGGCAAGGCGGCAGTCCACAGAAAAGCAGGCCTTCATCGTCCAAGAGACCCGCAAACTAGAAGCCGCTAGGGTCATTCGCAAGGTCCGATACCCGGATTGGTTGGCCAATCCTGTCTTCGTGCCAAAGAAGGGAGGGAAGGAGCACATGTGTGTCGACTTCACCAACCTCAACAAGGCATGCCTGCAAGATCCGTTCCCGCTCCCCCGCATCGACCAGATCGTCGATTCCATCGCGGAATGCGACCTGCTATGCTTCTTGGATGCCTTCTTTGGGTATCACCAGATCAAGATGGCGGTGGAAGACATCGAAAAGACAACCTTCCTAACCCCGTGCGGGGTGTACTGCTACACGTGCATGCCCTTCGGGCTGCGTAACACAGGGGCGACCTTTCAGCGGCTGATGCACATCACCTTGGGCCCGCAGCTCGGGAAGAATGTTGAGGCTTACGTCGATGACATCGTGGTGAAGTCTTAGGATGCCAGGACCCTGATACAAGACCTGGAGGAAACCTTCGCGAGCCTCAACGCAGTGAACCTGTGGCTCAATCCAGAGAAGTGTGTGTTCGGAGTCCCCTCGGGCAAGCTCTTGGGTTTCCTCGTGTCCCACCGAGGCATTGAGGCTAACCCGGAAAAGGTCAAAGCGGTCGAGGACATGAGCCCGCCAAAGACCCTCAGAGAAATGCAGAAGCTCACTGGGCGCGTGACCGCGCTAGGGCGCTTCATCTCCAAGTTGGGGGAGCGAGCGCTGCCCTTCTTCCAGCTAATGAAGAAAAAGGGGCCCTTTGAGTGGACTGAAGAGGCCGACAAGGCGTTCCAAGATCTCAAGAGATACCTGACCAGCCCTCCAGTCATGGTGGCTCCGCGCCCTCAAGAGCCCCAGGTGCTTTACCTCGCCGCCACTCCCTACTCCGCCAGCGCAGCCCTGGTGGCGGTTAGAGAGGAGCGGCGAATCAAAACCACAACAACAGCCCGGGACAAGGCAAAACAGGAACAAGGAAGGCCCACAGAAACCGTCATCGCGACTGAGGAGGATCAGCCGCCGCAGAGAAGTGCACCGGAGGCGGAAGAGGCCCCTCTCCCAGATGGCCAGCCTCAGGAGGCCTCATCGCCTCAGGAGGCGCCATGGTCTCCAGAGGGCGCCACCAGCACTGGCGCACCCAACCTCGTTGAGCACCCAGTGTACTTCATCAGCACGGTGTTGCGGGACGTGAGGGCACGGTACCCCATGCCTCAGAAACTCCTCCTCATGCTACTGGTGGCCTCACACAAGCTGCAACACTATTTTCAGGGTCACCCCATCAAGGTCATCTCGTCATACCCCCTGGAGAGAGTGCTCAGGAGCCCTAACTTAGCTGGAAGGGTCGCTGAGTGGAACATAGAACTGCAAGCGTTTCAGCTCGAATTCAGCACCACCAGAGTCATCAAGGGAGCAGCATTGGCGGATTTTGTGGCAGAATGGACGGAGGCACCAGGCCTCAAGGCCGACGAGGATCGGTCCCTCTCCCCGGGAAGCGAGGCTCCAGAAGGCTGGGTCATGTACTTCGATGGGGCGTTCTCCAAGCATGGCGGTGGGGCTGGGGCGGTGCTTATCGCCCACTCAAGACAAGCTCTACTACGCTGTACAGCTCTGTTTCCAGCAAGGTGAAAAGGTCTCCAACAACATAGCAGAGTATGAAGGTTTAATAGCAGGCTTGAAGGCCGCATCTGCCTTGGGGGTGAAACGCCTCACCATCAAGGGCGATTCGCAGCTCCTTGTCAATTTCTCCAACAAGGTGTACGAGCCAAAAGATGAGCACATGGAAGCCTACCTTGCGGAGGTCCACAGGATGGAGAAGCAGTTCTGGGGGTTGGAGCTGCAGCATGTGCCCCGTGGCACCAATCATGAGGCCGACGACATCGCCAAACGGGCGTCCAGGCGGTTACCTCAGGAGCCTGGCATTTTCGAGGAGCGGCTCTTCAAGCCCTCAGCCCTGCCGTTATTGTCAAACACGGCTCAGCCTCGGGAGGAGCTCCCCCAGCCACCTGCCTCAGGAGCCCCGGTCTGTGGCCCGGCCTCAGGAGAATGCCTGCTCCTGACGATGGAAACTCAGGAGGGGTGCTGGATCACGGAGCTCCGGAGTTACTTAACGCAAGGGACCCTGCCGGAGAAGGAGGAGGAAGCGGAGCGTGTGGCACGGCAGGCCACGGCATACTACATCAAGGATGGAGAGCTCTACCGGAAGCGACCAAATGATGTATCCCTGTGCTGCATCTCCAGGGAGCAAGGAAAGGAACTGCTGGAAGATATACACGGCGGAGACTGTGGACATCATTCATCATCACGGACCCTTGTCGGCAAGGAGTTTTGTAGTGGGTTTTATTGGCCCACCGCACTCAATGACGCCGTCGAACTAGTGAAAGCTTGTGAGGCCTGCCAGTTCCACGCCAAGCAGATCCATCAGCCGGCAGTAGGCCTGCAGACTATACCCCTTTCATGGCCATTCACAGTCTGGGGGCTAGACATCCTGGGCCCGTTTCCTCGGGCGCCAGGGGGCTACCGCTACCTCTACGTCGCCGTGGACAAGTTCACCAAGTGGGCTGAAGTAGAGGCCGTCCGCACCATCCCCGCGGGTTCCGCGGTCAAGTTCATCAGGGGCATCATGAGCCGGTTCGGGGTGCCGAACCGCATCATCACGGACAATGTTTCGCAGTTCACCAGTAACCTCTTCAAAACATACTGTGCTAACCTTGGAACGCAGATATGCTACGCTTAAGTGGCGCACCCCCGAAGCAACAGCCAGGCCGAGCGAGCCAACGCAGAGGTCCCGAGGGGCCTCAAGACCAGGACGTTCAAGAAGAAGCTGGAGGCCTGCGGCAGAGGTTGGTACGACGAGATTCAATCCGTGTTGTGGTCCATCCGCACGACCGCGACCAAGCCAACTGGAGAGACCCCGTTCTTCCTGGTCTACGGGGCCGAAGCGGTCCTCCCTCACGAGGTCAGACGTCGCTCCGCGCGGGTCCTGGCGTTCGACGAAGCGCAGTAGGACGCCATGCGGGGGATGGACCTCGTGCTGGGGGAGGAACGTCGCCGAGAAGCCGCGCTGCGAGCGGCGAGGTACCAGCAAGCACTGCGACGATATCACTGCCGCAACATCCGCCCAGAACTCTCGAGGTAGGAGACCTCGTGCTCAGGCGGGTTCTCTCCAGGGAGGGACTGCACAAGCTCTCTCCCATGTGGGAGGGCCCGTTCAAGGTTGTTCATGTTTCCAGGCCCGGCTCCGCGCGCTTGGAGACTCAGGAGGGGGTGCCGGTCCAGAACGCATGGAACATCCAGCACCTCCGGAGGTTCTACCCCTAAAAAGGCCCGGAGCCTGTGAAGAAGGCGAATGCCTGTGAAGCTGTCGCGTTTTGGAAAAGGCCCGGAGCCTGTGAAGAAGGCGAATGCCTGTGAAGCTGTCGCATTTTGGAAAAGGCCCGAAGCCTGTGAAGAAGGCGAATGCCTGTGAAGCTGTCGCATTTTGGAAAAGGCCCGGAGCCTGTGAAGAAGGCGAATGCCTGTGAAGCTGTCGCCTTTTGGAAAAGGCCCGGAGCCTGTGAAGAAGGCGAATGCCTGTGAAGCTGTCGCGTTTTGGAAAAGGCCTGGAGCCTGTGAAGAAGGCGAATGCCTGTGAAGCTGCCGCGTTTTGGAAAAGGCCCGGAGCCTGTGAAGAAGGCGAATGCCTGTGAAGCTGTCGCGTTTTGGAAAAAGGCCCAGAGCCTGTGAAGAAGGCCAACGCCTGTGAAGCTCGCCGCTTGTGACACTCTCATGTAATAATGAGTTGGGGCTGTACACGCCCCGGAGTCTCAGGAGCGCCGGCCTCAGGCCCTGGGGCTCCCTCCCACGCCCAGTGGCAGCACTTAGCTCCGCGCTGGTGAGAAGACATCGAAGACTAGATTAGGTGCCGGACGCGGCTTTTTCATTTACTTTCCGCAGTTGGCTTGTTCGTTCTCATTCGAAGTTTTATTGAAGTTGTTGCCATCTTTGGCTTGTGGTTCTTCGACTTTTCACTCTGCCGCCTCGATTTCTCTTATGCAAGGCCTCGTGAGGGGGCAGCCGAGCGCCCTCACGAGTGTTCCTGTCCTAGTCGTTCAAAGGTTTCGCGACCTGGGTCCATTACAGGAGCACCCCTCCAGTCCATGCCTCACGGGCACCGTGACACAAACGCAGGGCCTGGGTCGGTCGCCCCCTCATGGCTGGGGCCGGGAACTATCCATGCGTGGGCACGTAGCCGGAAGGCACAATAACAGAAGCAAATCGATGATTAACAGCAACAAGCCAAACACGCCCCCGCAGGGCTCCACACTACTGTCTTTTATGCAGGAAAAGGGAAAAGGAAGAACAAATCAGGCGCAGTTCGCCTCACGCCGGCTTGCAGGGAAGACCCGAGCTACCTCTAGGGCTCAGGCAGACTCCCTCTCGTGCTTCACTGGGGTGCGATGGCGGGCAGACGCGCTACCACCTCCTAAGCAGGTACGATGGCGTGGAGGCTGACCGCAGCCACTGCTAGAAGAGTCGCCGCCTGAAGAAGAACTGGTGAAGCTTGGGGAACTCTGAGCGCCACCAACCATGCGAGCGCTGTCCTCTCCATCATCGTCGGGGCTGGGTTCCCGGCCGCGGTCGTCGTCCTTAGGGCAGCACCCTGCGCGGCGACCGTCCTCCCCAAACACCCTCATGTAGAGGGAGGCATCGCCGTCAAACTTGAAGTGCAGGGTGCGCCGACAGCTCAGGCCACGCGCGCGGGCAAACGTCTGCCAACCGCGGGCCAAGGTCAGGCTCCCGGCTGCGGAGACCTCCAGTGAAGCCCATGAGGCCCGGCTGCAGCAGCCGTCTGCCTGGAGCCAGAGGCCGCCCGGGGCGCCGCCCGGGAGCTCACCGAGGAGAAAGCGAGGAAGTGGAAGCCGGGTGCTAGTCGGCTCCGCCGACCACACAATGAACTCCGGTAGCACCTCTGCAGCGCGAAAGCGCGTCCTAGGGGGACGCGCGGCCGAAGCGCGCCCCCTGGCCGCAGAAGTCCGCCCGTCACCATGCTAGAAATCATCTCCACGGCCGCGGGGAGCTGCCGTGGTGGCCACAGCGTGTTTGCGAGGGCGCCCTCGGCCGCGCTTGGGCGGGGGAGAGGCAGGCTCAACCCGGCGAGCCTTCCCCTTTTCTGCGGCCGAGAACTTCCTCGACGGGGCCATGAAGAAGAAGGAGAAGCAAGGGGGGATGAACTGGAAGGGCGCGTGCCAATTCATACATATAGCCAGCGAGGGCCAACCGTCGGCCCCCACGATCGCAGGTAATTATGACCCGATTTTGCATGCAGGGACTTGTCCAATCTGCGCAGTTGCCGAGGCGCCATGGGGAAGTGGAGACGCCCACGTCCAATCAAGCACCACGCGGTGCCTGAGGCCGCAGGCTGTTAGGGCCCGCGGCGCTTCGCTCTTGCCCTTTCGCCTCCCTGCACGGCCAAGTCCGGGCGCGCCTTGGGCCCGGGGGCTACTGTCAGCGTTCTGGGAACGGGGCTCCCCAGACTTGCCTGCCTGCGGCCAGCGGCGTGGCTCGAAGGGGGGCCCAGCACGGCCCGTCTTCATCAACACAGACCCAAGACCCTCGCGAGGGGCCACGCCTCGCGGGGCGGACGACGTGGAGCTTCCTCAGGCACGGCCTCATCAGGCTGGCTCGTGAGGAGGTGGAGAGATCAAGGCGGGGTACCTCACGAGGCGCCCGTGACACAAGCCATGACGACCAAAGGCGCCAGGCGGGCGCCAGCCCGCGCAGTGTCCTCCTTTCCTCTTTGGTGCAAAGGGAGCAAGCGCAGGCGAGAGCATCAAGCAAAGGTACTCGTTTTGGTGCAACGAGACCAAGACCAGTCCAACGGCAGGGAAGAAGTCATTGTGGAGCCCAAGCCAGCGTCACCACCAGAGCCTTTGGCAGGCGAGGAACAACTTTAGTCAGGATAAGTGTACCAGATGTTCCCCTTCAAAATGGCCAATTGTTGGTGCCCTTCCCGCTCAATATTTGGGAAGAGGCCCAGGGCCTTTGCCTATAAATAGGACTAGCCACCCACAGGGTAGGGAGAGGAAATCGGATCGAGGATCGGACCGAGACCGAAATCAGAAGAGAGAAAGAGAGAGAGAGAGAGAGAGAGAGAGAGAAGGGTGATTGAACTCCTCCTAGCAGTTCATCCCCCCAACCAAGAACAGACCCTCGCGAGGCAGTTCTTCCTTGTATTGTTCATCATCATCAGCCCAAGAGGCAATCCACCACACCACAAACTGGAGTAGGGTATTACACCACAACGGTGGCCCGAACCAGTATAAATCATGTGTCTCTTGCGCTGTTCTTTCCATAGCTTAGATCTTAGCGAGGCGGAGGGGTGCAGGTAGGTAGGAAGCAAAATCTCCGCGCGCACCCCAGTGTTCGAACCTCAAGGGTCTGCCGGAACCCGAAATTCGACATCGTAGGCAATGGATCGGTGATGGAGAATTATGCCGGATGCGGTTCATCATGTAACAGTCATAACCTAGGGTGACACAGAACTAGCTCCAGTTCATCAATGTAATATAGGCATGTATTCCGAATATAGTCATACGTGCTTATGGAAAAGAACTTGCATGACATCTTTTGTCCTACCCTCCCGTGGCAGCGGGGTCCTTACGGAAACTAAGGGATATTAAGGCCTCCTTTTAATAGAGTACCGGAACAAAGCATTAACACATAGTGAATACATGAACTCCTCAAACTACGGTCATCACCGGTAATTATCCCGATTATTGTCACTTCGGGGTTAACGGATCATAACACATAATAGGTGACTATTGACTTGCAAGATAGGATCAAGAACTCTCATATATTGATGAAAACATAATAGGTTTAGATTTGAAATCATGGCACTCGGGCCCTAGTGACAAGCATTAAGCATAGCAAAGTCATAGCAACATCAATCTCCGAACATAGTGGATGCTAGGGATCAAACCCTAACAAAACTAACTCGATTACATGATAGATCTCATCCAACCCATCACCGTTCAGCAAGCCTACGATGGAATTCCTCACGCACGACGGTGAGCATCATGAAATTGGTGATGGAGGATGGTTGGTGATGACGATGGCGACGGATTCCCCTCTCTGGAGCCCCGAACAGACTCCAGATCAGCCCTCCCGAGAGGTTTTAGGGCTTGGCGGCGGCTCCGTATCGTAAAACGCGATGAATCCTTCTCTCTGATTTTTTTCTCCCCGAAACCAAATATATAGAGTTGGAGTTGAGGTCGGAGGAGCTCCAGGGGGCCCACGAGGTAGGGGGCGCGCCCCCACCCTCGTGGACAGGTGGTGGGCCCCCCGGCCTTCATCTTTTGCAAGGATTTTTTATATTTTCCGAAAAGTTTTTCCGTGAAGTTTCAGGTCATTCCGAGAACTTTTGTTTCTACACATAAATAACACCATGGTAATTCTGCTGAAAACAACGCCAGTCCGGGTTAGTTCCATTCAAATCATGCAAGTCAGAGTCCAAAACAAGGGCAAAAGTGTTTGGAGAAGTAGATATGACGGAGACGTATCAACTCCCCCAAGCTTAAACCCTTTCTTGTCCTCAAGCAATTCAGTTGATAAACTGAAAGTGATAAAGAAAAACTTTTACAAACTCTGTTTGCTCTTGTTCTTGTAAATATGTAAAGCCAGCATTCAAGTTTTCAGCAAAGATTATAACTAACCACATTCACAATAACGCTTAGGTCTCAAGTTTACTCATATCAATGGCATAATCAACTAGCGAGCAATAATAATAAATCTTGGATGACAACACTTTCTCAAAACAATCATAATATGATATAACAAGATGGTATCTCGCTAGCCCTTTCTGAGACCGCAAAACATAAATTCAGAGCACCTTTAAAGATCAAGGACTGACTAGACATTGTAATTCATGGTAAAAGAGATCCAGTCAAGTCATACTCAATGTAAACTAACAGTAATGAATGCAAATGACAGTGGTGCTCTCTAACTGGTGCTTTTTAATAAGAGGAGGATGACTCAACATGAAAGTAAATAGATTGGCCCTTCGCAGAGGGAAGCAGGGATTTGAAGAGGTGCCAGAGCTCGGTTTTGAAATAGAGGTGAATAATATTTTGAGTGGTATACTTTCATTGGCAACATAACAACCAAGAGATGGCGATATCTTCCATGCTACACACATTATAGGTGGTTCCCAAACAGAATGGTAAAGTTTATACTCCCCCTTCCACCAACAAGCATCAATCCATGCCTTGCTCGAAACAATGAGTGCCTCCAGCTAACAAGAGTCCCAGGGGGAGTTTTGTTTGCAATTATTTTGATTTGATTTGCATAAAGCATGGGACTGGGCATCCCGGTGACCAGCCACTTTCTCGTGAGTGAGGAGCGGAATCCACTCCTCTTGAGAATAACCTGCCTAACATGGAAGATATGGACAACCCTAGTTGATACATGAGCTACTAGAGCATACAAAACATGATATTTATTTGAAGGTTTAGAGTTTGGCACATACAAATTTACTTGGAACGGCAGGTAGATACCGTATATAGGTAGGTATGGTGGACTCATATGGAATGACTTTGGGGTTTATGGAGTTGGATGCACAAGCAGTATTCCGGCTTAGTACATGTGAAGGCTAGCAAAAGACTGGGAAGCGACCAGCTAGAGAGCGACAACAGTCATGAACATGCATTAAAATTAATCAACACCGAATGCAAGCATGAGTAGGATATGATCCAAAGTGTCGAACAAATCGGACAAAACCTGAGCCGGTGGTGGCGCAGGGTGTCGGTGTCAAAACCGATGGATCTCGGGTAGGGGGTCCCGAACTGTGCGTCTAGGTCGGATGGTAACAGGAGGCAGGGGACATGATGTTTTACCCAGGTTCGGGCCCTCTTGATGGAGGTAAAACCCTACGTCCTGCTTGATTAATATTGATGATATGGGTAGTACAAGAGTAGATCTACCACGAGATCAGAGAGGCTAAACCCTAGAAGCTAGCCTATGGTATGATTGTCGTTCGTCCTACGGACTAAAACTCTCCGGTTTATATAGACACCGGAGAGGGCTAGGGTTACACAGAGTCGGTTACAATGGTAGGAGATCTACATATCCGTATCGCCAAGCTTGCCTTCCACGCCAAGGAAAGTCCCTTCTGGACACGAGACGAAGTCTTCAATCTTGTATCTTCATAGTCCAGGAGTCCGGTCGAAGGTATAGTCCGGCCATCCGGACACCCCCTAATCCAGGACTCCCTCAGTAGCCCCTGAACCAGGCTTCAATGACGACGAGTCCGGCGCGCAGATTGTCTTCGGCTTTGCAAGGCGGGTTCCTCCTCCAAGTACTTCATAGAAGATTTTGAACACAAAGGTCGTGTCCGACTCTGCAAAATAAGTTTCCACATATTGTCATAGAGAGAATAATATTTACACAAATCTAATTTGCTGACGTATTCCATAGCGTGACATCACACCACGGCCAAGTCTTTATTCAATCGTTTTACTGTCCCACCTCAGCGCATTTAGCGAGGCGGTTTCCTTGGCACGTCTTGTTAAAGCAGAGATCGTGTCCCCTTATTCCGGGATTCTCATCAATACGGGTGTGGGTAACCCAACCGCGCCATTGACTACGGCACTTGGGAGATAAGCGAGTTTTACCAGGCTAATGGGGGCGCATAGTCGCGTCCGCCCATATAAGGGGATAATAAAAGCATAATATGCCCTAGAGGCAATAATAAAAGCATTATTATTATATTTCCTTGTTCATGATAATTGTCTTTATTCATGCTATAATTGTGTTATCCGGAAATCGTAATACATGTGTGAATAACAGACACCAACATGTCCCTAGTGAGCCTCTAGTTGACTAGCTCGTTGATCAACAGATAGTCATGGTTTCCTTACTATGGACACTGGATGTCATTGATAACGAGATCACATCATTGGGAGAATGATGTGATGGACAAGACCCAATCCTAAACATAGCACAAGATCGTATAGTTCGTTTGCTAGAGTTTTCCAATGTCAAAGTATCTTTTCCTTAGACCATGAGATCGTGTAACTCCCGGATACCGTAGGAGTGCTTTGGGTATGCCAAACGTCACAACGTAACTGGGTGACTATAAAGGTAGACTACGGGTATCTCTGAAAGTGTCTGTTGGGTTGACATGGATCAAGACTGGGATTTGTCACTCCGTATGACGGAGAGGTATCACTGGGCCCACTCGGTAATGCATCATCATAATGAGCTCAGAGTGACCAAGTGTCTGGTCACGTGATCATGCATTACGGTACGAGTAAAGTGACTTGCCGGTAACGAGATTGAACGAGGTATTGGGATACCGACGATCGAATCTCGGGCAAGTAACATATCGATAGACAAAGGGAATAGCGTACGGGATTGATTAAATCCTCGACATCGTGGTTCATCCGATGAGATCATCGTGGAGCATGTGGGAGCCAACATGGGTATCCAGATCCCGCTGTTGGTTATTGACCGGAGAGTCGTCTCGGTCATGTCTGCTTGTCTCCCGAACCCGTAGGGTCTACACACTTAAGGTTCGGTGACGCTAGGGTTATGAAGATATGTATATGCAGAAACCCGAATGTTGTTCGGAGTCCCGGATGAGATCCCGGACGTCACGAGAAGTTCCGGAATGGTCCGGAGGTAAAGAATTATATATAGGAAGTGCTGTTTCGGGCATCGGGACAAGTTTCGGGGTTATCGGTATTGTACCGGGACCACCGGAAGGGTCCCGGGGGTCCACCGGGTTGGGCCACCTGTCCCGGGGGGCCACATGGGCTGTAGGGGGTGCGCCTTGGCCTGGATGGGCCAAGGGCACCAGCCCCTATAGGCCCATGCGCCTAGGGTTTCCACCATGGAAGAGTCCATGTGGTGGAAGGCACCCCTAGGTGCCTTGGGGGGGGAGGGAAACCTCCCCTTGGCCGCCGCCCCCCCTAGTAGATTCCATCTACTAGGGCCGGCACCCCCCCTTGGCACCCCTATATATAGTGGGGGGGAGAGGAGGGATTTTACACCAGCCCCTGGTGCCTCCACCTCCCCCCGTTACGTCTCTCCCTCGTAGTCTCGGCGAAGCCCTGCTGCTGTGACGCCCTGCATCCACCACCACGCCGTCGTGCTGCTGGATCTTCATCAACCTCTCCTTCCCCCTTGCTGGATCAAGAAGGAGGAGACGTCTCCCGTCCCGTACGTGTGTTGAACGTGGAGGTGCCGTCCGTTCGGCGCTGGTCATCGGTGATTTGGATCACGTCGAGTACGACTACATCATCACCGTTCTTTTGAACGCTTCCGTGCGCGATCTACAAAGGTATGTAGATGCATCTAATCACTCGTTGCTAGATGAACTCCTAGATGATCTTGGTGAAACGAGTAGGAAAATTTTTGTTTTCTGCAACGTTCCCCAACAGTGGCATCATGAGCTAGGTCTATGCGTAGTTCTTCTTGCGCGAGTAGAACACAATTTGTTGTGGGCGTAGATTTGTCAACTTTCTTGCCGTTACTAGTCCTTTCTTGCTTCAGCGGTATTGTGGGATGAAGTGGCCCGGACCAACCTTACACGTACGCTTACGTGAGACCGGTTCCACCGACTAACATGCACTAGTTGCATAAGGTGGCTGGCGGGTGTCTGTCTCTCCTACTTTAGTTGGAGCGGAATCGATGAACAGGGTCCTTATGAAGGGTAAATAGAAGTTGACAAATCACGTTGTGGCTTTAACGTAGGTAAGAAAACGTTCTTGCTAGAACCCTAATTCAGCCACGTAAAACTTGCAACAACAATTAGAGGACGTCTAACTTGTTTTTGCAGCAAGTGGTTTGTGATATGATATGGCCAAAGTTGTGATGAATGATGAATGATCTATATGTGATGTATGAGATGTTCATGCTATTGTAATAGGAATCACGACTTGCATGTCGATGAGTATGACAACCGGCAGGAGCCATAGGAGTTGTCTTTATTCTTTTATATGACCTGCGTGTCATCAAGAAACGCCATGTAAATTACTTTACTTTATTGCTAAACGCGTTAGCCATAGTAGTAGAAGTAATAGTTGGCGAGCAACTTCATGGAGACACGATGATGGAGATCATGATGATGGAGATCATGGTGTCAAGCCGGTGACAAGATGATCATGGAGCCCCAAGATGGAGATCAAAGGAGCTATGTGATAATGGCCATATCATGTCACGCTTATTATTTGATTGCATGTGATGTTTATCATGTTTTGCATCTTGTTTACTTAGAACGACGGTAGTAAATAAGATGATCCCTCACAATAATTTCAAGAAGTGTTCCCCCTAACTGTGCACCGTTGCGACAGTTCGCTGTTTCAAAACACCACGTGATGATCGGGTGTTTTATTCAGACGTTCACATACAACGGGTGTAAGACAGATTTACACATGCAAACACTTAGGTTGACTTGACGAGCCTAGCATGTACAGACATGGCCTCGGAACACAGAAGACCGAAAGGTCGAGCATGAGTCGTATAGTAGATACGATCAACATGAAGATGTTCACCGACGTTGACTAGTCCGTCTCACGTGATGATCGGACACGGTCTAGTTAAACTCGGATCATGTAATACTTAGATGACTGGAGGGATGTCTAATCTAAGTGGGAGTTCATTAATAATTTGATTAGTTGAACTTAATTATCATGAACTTAGTCTAAAATCTTTGCAATATGTCTTGTAGATCAAATGGCCAACGTAGTCCTCAACTTCAACGCGTTCCTAGAGAAAACTAAGCTGAAAGACGATGGCAGCAACTATACGGACTGGGTCCGGAACCTGAGGATCATCCTCATAGCTGCCAAGAAAGATTATGTCCTACAAGCACCGCTTGGTGACGCACCCGTTCTCCCTGCAGAACAAGATGTTATGAACGCTTGGCAGGCACGTTTCGATGACTACTCCCTCGTTCAGTGCGGCATGCTTTACAGCCTAGAGCCGGGGCTCCAAAAGCGTTTTGAGAGACATGGAGCATATGAGATGTTCGAAGAGCTGAAAATGGTTTTCCAAGCTCATGCCCGGGTCGAGAGATATGAAGTCTCCGACAAATTCTTCAGCTGTAAGATGGAGGAAAACAGTTCTGTCAGTGAGCACATACTCACTATGTCTGGGTTGCATAACCGCTTGACTCAGCTGGGAGTTAATCTCCCGGATGATGCGGTCATTGACAGAATCCTCCAGTCGCTTCCACCAAGCTACAAGAGCTTTGTGATGAACTTCAATATGCAGGGGATGGAAAAGACCATTCCTGAAGTATTTGCTATGCTGAAATCAGCAGAGGTAGAAGTCAGGAAGGAACATCAAGTGTTGATGGTCAATAAAACCACTAAGTTCAAGAAAGGCAAGGGTAAAAAGAACTTCAAGAAGGACGGCAAGGAGGTTGCCGCGCCCGGCAAGCAAGCTGCCGGGAAGAAGCCAAAGAATGGACCCAAGCCCGAGACTGAGTGCTTTTATTGCAAGGGAAGCGGTCACTGGAAGCGGAACTGCCCTAAGTACTTAGCGGATAAGAAGGCCGGCAAAACAAAAGGTATATGTGATATACATGTAATTGATGTGTACCTTACTAGTGCCCGTAGTAGCTCCTGGGTATTTGATACCGGTGCAGTTGCTCACATTTGTAACTCAAAGCAGGGGCTGCGGAATAAGCGGAAACTGGCAAAGGACGAGGTGACGATGCGCGTCGGAATGGTTCCAAGGTCAATGTGATCGCCGTCGGCATGCTACCTCTGCATCTCCCTTCGGGATTAGTTTTAAACCTTAATAATTGTTATTTAGTGCCAGCTTTGAGCATGAACATTGTATCGGGATCTCGTTTAATTCGAGATGGCTACTCTTTTAAATCTGAGAATAATGGTTGTTCCATTTTTATGAGAGATATGTTTTATGGTCATGCTCCTATGGTGAATGGTTTATTCTTTATGAATCTCGAACGTGATGCTACACATGTTCATAATGTGAGTACCAAAAGAAGTAAGGTTGATAATGATAGTCCCACATACTTGTGGCACTGCCGCCTTGGTCACATAGGTGTCAAACGCATGAAGAAGCTCCATGCTGATGGACTTTTAGAGTCTCTTGATTATGAATCATTTGACACGTGCGAACCATGCCTTATGGGTAAAATGACCAAGACTCCGTTCTCAGGAACAATGGAGCGAGCAACCGACTTATTGGAAATCATACATACTGATGTGTGCGGTCCAATGAGTGTTGAGGCTCGCGGTGGCTATCGTTATGTTCTCACCCTCACTGATGATTTAAGTAGGTATGGGTATATCTACTTAATGAAACACAAGTCTGAAACCTTTGAAAAGTTCAAGGAATTTCAGAGTGAGGTTGAAAATCAACGTGACAGGAAAATCAAGTTTCTACGATCAGATCGTGGAGGAGAATACTTGAGTCACGAGTTTGGGGCACACTTAAGAAAATGTGGAATAGTTTCACAACTCACGCCGCCTGGAACACCTCAGCGTAATGGTGTGTCCGAACGTCGTAATCGCACTCTGTTAGATATGGTGCGATCTATGATGTCTCTTACCGATTTACCGCTTTCCTTTTGGGGCTATGCTTTAGAGACTGCCGCATTCACTTTAAATAGGGCTCCGTCGAAATCCGTTGAGACGACACCGTATGAATTATGGTTTGGGAAGAAACCTAAGCTGTCGTTTCTAAAAGTTTGGGGATGCGATGCTTATGTCAAGAAACTTCAACCTGAAAAGCTCGAACCCAAGTCGGAAAAAATGGTCTTCATAGGATACCCAAAAGAAACTATTGGGTACACCTTCTACCTCAGATCCGAAGGCAAGATCTTTGTTGCCAAGAATGGGTCCTTTCTGGAGAAAGAGTTTCTCTCGAAAGAAGTAAGTGGGAGGAAAGTAGAGCTTGATGAAGTATTACCTCTTGAAACGGAAAATGGCGCAACTCAAGAAAGTGTTCCTGAGGTGCCTGCACCGACTAGAGAGGAAGTTAATGACAATGATCAAGATACTTCTGATCAAGCCCCTACTGAAATTCGAAGGTCCACAAGGACACGTTCCGCACCAGAGTGGTACGGCAACCCTGTCTTGGAAATCATGCTGTTAGACAACGGTGAACCTTCGAACTATGAAGAAGCGATGGCGGGCCCGGATTCCGACAAATGGCTAGAAGCCATGAAATCCGAGATAGGATCCATGTATGAAAACAAAGTATGGACTTTGACTGACTTGCCCGTTGAGCGGCGAGCCATAGAAAATAAATGGATCTTTAAGAAGAAGACAGACGCGGATGGTAATGTGACCATCTATAAAGCTCGGCTTGTCGCTAAGGGTTATCGACAAGTTCAAGGGGTTGACTACGATGAGACTTTCTCACCGGTAGCGAAGCTGAAGTCCGTCCGAATCATGTTAGCAATTGCCGCATTCTATGATTACGAAATATGGCAAATGGACGTCAAAACGGCATTCCTTAATGGTTTCCTTAAGGAAGAATTGTATATGATGCAGCCGGAAGGTTTTGTCGATCCTAAGAATGCTGACAAAGTGTGCAAGCTCCAACGCTCGATTTATGGGCTGGTGCAAGCATCTCGGAGTTGGAACATTCGCTTTGATGAGATGATCAAAGCGTTTGGGTTTACACAGACTTATGGAGAAGCCTGCGTTTACAAGAAAGTGAGTGGGAGCTCTGTAGCATTTCTCATATTATATGTAGATGACATACTTTTGATGGGAAATGATATAGAACTCTTGGACAGCATCAAGGCCTACTTGAATAAAAGTTTTTCAATGAAGGACCTTGGAGAAGCTGCTTATATATTAGGCATCAAAATCTATAGAGATAGATCGAGACGCCTCATAGGTCTTTCACAAAGCACATACCTTGATAAGATATTGAAGAAGTTCAATATGGATCAATCCAAGAAGGGGTTCTTGCCTGTGTTACAAGGTGTGAAATTGAGCTCAGCTCAATGTCCGACCACGGCAGAAGATATAGAAGAGATGAGCGTCATCCCCTATGCCTCAGCCATAGGTTCTATTATGTATGCCATGCTGTGTACCAGACCTGATGTTAACCTTGCCGTAAGTTTGGTAGGAAGGTACCAAAGTAATCCCGGCAAGGAACACTGGACAGCGGTCAAGAATATCCTGAAGTACCTGAAAAGGACTAAGGAAATGTTTCTCGTTTATGGAGGTGACGAAGAGCTCGTCGTAAAGGGTTACGTCGACGCTAGCTTCGACACAGATCTGGATGACTCTAAGTCACAAACCGGATACGTGTATATTTTGAATGGTGGGGCAGTAAGCTGGTGCAGTTGCAAGCAAAGCGTCGTGGCGGGATCTACATGTGAAGCGGAGTACATGGCAGCCTCGGAGGCAGCACATGAAGCAATATGGGTGAAGGAGTTCATCACCGACCTAGGAGTCATACCCAATGCGTCAGGGCCGATCAAGCTCTTCTGTGACAACACTGGAGCTATTGCACTTGCCAAGGAGCCCAGGTTTCACAAGAAGACAAGGCACATCAAGCGTCGCTTCAACTCCATTCGTGAAAATGTTCAAGATGGAGACATAGATATTTGTAAAGTACATACGGACCTGAATATAGCAGATCCGCTGACTAAACCTCTCCCTAGAGCAAAACATGATCAACACCAGAATTCCATGGGTGTTCGATTCGTCACAATGTAACTAGATTATTGACTCTAGTGCAAGTGGGAGACTGTTGGAAATATGCCCTAGAGGCAATAATAAAAGCATTATTATTATATTTCCTTGTTCATGATAATTGTCTTTATTCATGCTATAATTGTGTTATCCGGAAATCGTAATACATGTGTGAATAACAGACACCAACATGTCCCTAGTGAGCCTCTAGTTGACTAGCTCGTTGATCAACAGATAGTCATGGTTTCCTGACTATGGACACTGGATGTCATTGATAACGAGATCACATCATTGGGAGAATGATGTGATGGACAAGACCCAATCCTAAACATAGCACAAGATCGTATAGTTCGTTTGCTAGAGTTTTCCAATGTCAAAGTATCTTTTCCTTAGACCATGAGATCGTGTAACTCCCGGATACCGTAGGAGTGCTTTGGGTATGCCAAACGTCACAACGTAACTGGGTGACTATAAAGGTAGACTACGGGTATCTCCGAAAGTGTCTGTTGGGTTGACATGGATCAAGACTGGGATTTGTCACTCCGTATGACGGAGAGGTATCAGTGGGCCCACTCGGTAATGCATCATCATAATGAGCTCAGAGTGACCAAGTGTCTGGTCACGTGATCATGCATTACGGTACGAGTAAAGTGACTTGCCGGTAACGAGATTGAACGAGGTATTGGGATACCGACGATCGAATCTCGGGCAAGTAACATATCGATAGACAAAGGGAATAGCGTACGGGATTGATTAAATCCTCGACATCGTGGTTCATCCGATGAGATCATCGTGGAGCATGTGGGAGCCAACATGGGTATCCAGATCCCGCTGTTGGTTATTGACCGGAGAGTCGTCTCGGTCATGTCTGCTTGTCTCCCGAACCCGTAGGGTCTACACACTTAAGGTTCGGTGACGCTAGGGTTATGAAGATATGTATATGCAGAAACCCGAATGTTGTTCGGAGTCCCGGATGAGATCCCGGACGTCACGAGAAGTTCCGGAATGGTCCGGAGGTAAAGAATTATATATAGGAAGTGCTATTTCGGGCATCGGGACAAGTTTCGGGGTTATCGGTATTGTACCGGGACCACCGGAAGGGTCCCGGGGGGCCACATGGGCTGTAGGGGGTGCGCCTTGGCCTGGATGGGCCAAGGGCACCAGCCCCTATAGGCCCATGCGCCTAGGGTTTCCACCATGGAAGAGTCCATGTGGTGGAAGGCACCCCTAGGTGCCTTGGGGGGGAGGGAAACCTCCCCTTGGCCGCCGCCCCCCCTAGTAGATGCCATCTACTAGGGCCGGCGCCCCCCCTTGGCACCCCTATATATAGTGGGGGGGAGAGGAGGGATTTTACACCAGCCCCTGGCGCCTCCACCTCCCCCCGTTACGTCTCTCCCTCGTAGTCTCGGCGAAGCCCTGCTGCTGTGACGCCCTGCATCCACCACCACGCCGTCGTGCTGCTGGATCTTCATCAACCTCTCCTTCCCCCTTGCTGGATCAATAAGGAGGAGACGTCTCCCGTCCCGTACGTGTGTTGAACGCGGAGGTGCCGTCCGTTCGGCGCTGGTCATCGGTGATTTGGATCACGTCGAGTACGACTACATCATCACCGTTCTTTTGAACGCTTCCGTGCGCGATCTACAAAGGTATGTAGATGCATCTAATCACTCATTGCTAGATGAACTCCTAGATGATCTTGGTGAAACGAGTAGGAAATTTTTTGTTTTCTGCAACGTTCCCCAACAGGATCCACCTTTTCATCCACACCTTCTTCCTCCTTTGCCTATCCATTTCCGCGCACTCGAGCTCCAGCGCCCAAGTCCTCACACCCCACCTCAACCTTCTCCAGCCATGTCCAGAGTGGGAGGCAAGTGGATGGTCTCCTCCATCACAGAGGGACACATCAAAAGACTGAGGAAGGCCGGATACTTGTCTAACGACATTGCGCACCGGCTTCCCGAAGAGGGGCAGCTCATCCCCACCTCTAGGCCCCATGAGAGGGTGGTGTTCCTCCCTCATTTCCTCCATGGACTGGGCTTCCCTCTCCACCCATTTGTCCGGGGGCTCATGTTCTACTATGGCCTGGATTTCCACGATCTGGCCCCGAATTTTGTCCTCGACATCTCGGCGTTTATCGTCGTGTGCGAGGCTTTCTTCCGCATCCGCCCCCATTTCGGCCTATGGCTCAAGACTTTTAATGTCAAACCGATGGTGGTGCGCGGCACCCAAGCGGAGTGCGATGGAGCCATGGTGGGCAAGATGCCCAACGTCCTATGGTTCGAGGGCTCCTTCATGGAGTTCCTAAAGGGGTGGCAGTCGGGGTGGTTTTACATCACCGAGCCGCGCGACCCTGAATGGGTCGCAGCCCCCGAGTTCCGATCCGGACCCCCTACGCGGCTCGCCTCCTAGAAAGAGATGGGCCTGTCGTGGGGTAAAAAAGGAGAGCTGACTGGACTCCAAACATGCGTCCAAACCCTGGTGGACAGGAATCTCAAACTTGTCAACGTAGTCGAGGTTATGCTCATCCGCCGGATCCTCCCGTGTCAACAACGGGCTTTCAACCTGTGGGAATTCGACCCGGCGCGGCACCGAACTCTGAGTAGGCTCTTCAACACAATGTACGAAGATGCCTGGAAGGTTCTTTTCAAGGGCGCCAAGGCTCCCGCGTCCGCTACCGAGGATTGCGGATTCAGCACGCAGCGTCACGCTCGTGCGGTAAGCTGTTTTCACCTTTTACAGGGTATTAGTTTTTCATAGTGTGACTCCATGCGGGATCTAAGTCCCCTTACCTTTGACAGGATTGGCAGGAAACGTCCGGACAGATCAACTATCCGGCTCCTTTGCCCGAAGGCCCAGCGGACGCTCGCTTGGCGAAGTTGTGATACGTCTCCAACATACACTACAAGAAACTGGAGATTTGTCGTCAGTATTGTCTTTGCCGTCAGCATTTTGTCGGGGCAGACGGCAAAAAAAGGGTTTGCTATCATCAACAAACGGCAAAGAAAAACTAACGGCAAAATATACTTTGCCGTCTGCGAAAAAATAAATAGATGGCAAAAAGCTCACTTTGCCATCTGCAAAGCAAACTACAGACGGCAAAGATCTTCGCCGTCTACGGTTTTTACTACAGACGGCAAAATATGCCCTTTGTCGTAAACGCAGACGGCAAAGAGCATATTTTGCCGTCTGTAGTATAAATCACAGACGGCGAAGATCTTTGCTGTACGTAGTTTTTTCGCAAACGGCAAAGCAAAGAAGCACACCTCGCGGATCCATGTCACGGATCGATGACATGGCACGATCCGCGGTGCGGTGCCTCTCTTTCCATCCACCACGCCCGACCCCACCCACCACCTTATCCCCACGTCCCCACCAACCCACCCATCGAACCAACCACTCTCCCACTCCGACACCATCTCTCCCCCTCGATCTCGTCTTCTCTGCTATCGCACTGCATCGCCGCCGCCGCTCGGTCGCCCCCGCCTCCCCATCCACGTCCCCCCGCTGCCTGGTCCTGCCTCGCCACCGCCGCCGCCCGGTCGGCCCGGCCTCCTCATCCGCGCTGCCTGGCCCTGCCTTGCCGCCGCCTCCCAATCCGCGTCCCCACGCCGCCTAGTCCTGCCGCGCCGCCACCGCCCGGTCGGCCCGTCCTCCTCATCCACGACACCCGCACTGCCTGGTCCCGCCTCACCGCCGCCGCCGCCCGGTCGGCCCCGCCTCCCCATCCACGTCCCCGCGCCGCCTGGCCCAGCCTCACCGCCGCCTTCGCCCGGTCTGCCCGGCCTCCTCATCCGCGACCCCGCGCCGCCTGGCCCTGCCTCGCCGCCGCCGCCGCCTGGTCGGCCCCGCCTCCCCATTCGCGACGCCCGGCTTCACGCGCCGCCGGCCTCCCTCCGAGCACCCGCAGTCGCCCCCTCCACCTCTGCTCCTCTCCTTCGCCCTCGCCTTCACACGTCGCGGGCCTCTGCCTCCTCTGCTCTCCTCTGCTGGCGGCGGGGCTTGGCGCACAGAGTTGGCGGGGTCAAGTGGATCCAGCGCCCAGACAAGAGTGGCGAGCTCCGGCACAGCGGCAGACGGCTTGAGCTCCTCGGATGTTGGTGTGTTCCTATGCATGGTGAAAAGAAGGAGAAGGGAGAGAGGCGCAGCTGCTGCTCCAGCGATGCGTGGGCCGGTGGGAGTATAGATCCAACTCCTGTATTGTAACATAGTGTAATCTGTTCGGGTGTAATCCGTTGATCTTGTTAAACAGATTAGTTTTGTTTTGTCTTGTGAAATCCGTTCGTTCGTGTATGATTCTTAAAACAACAGTGTTGATGGATATTGTGGAGTTCTTCGTCCGTTTGTTCCTGGTCGCCTCTGGACTTGTTTGTACGATATATATATTTTTTTAATTTTTTTTCTTTGCCGTCTGTGATGTTTGTGGATGACGGCAAAGCTGGATTTTGGCTGACGGCAAAGCACTAACACCGTCCGTCAAGGCCACGGGTCTGTTAGGTCGCTTGTTTTGCCCTCTAGTTTGTATCACTAACGGCAAACACAATTGCCTGACGGCAAAGTCTTTGCCGTCATCCAGAAAGAATAGCAGATGGCAAAGTATTCTTTGCCGATTAATCTTTGCCGTCTGACTTTGCCGTCTACTTACTAACGGCAAACTCTTTGCCGTCTATGATACACAGACGGCAAATTACCTGTTTCCTGTAGTGGTATCTATAATTTTTGATTGCTCCATGCTACTTTATCTACTGTTTTGGACTATATTGGGCTTTATTTTCCACTTTTATACTATTTTTGGGACTAACCTATTAACCGGAGGCCCGGCCCAGAATTGCTGTTTTTTTTTGCCTATTTCAGTATTTCGAGGAAACAGAATATCAAACGGAGTCCAAACGGAATGAAACCTTCGGGAACGTGATCTTCTCACCGAACGTGATCCAGGAGACTTGGACCCTACTCCAAGAAGTTTCCGGGGAGGTCACGAGGGTGGAGGGCGCGCCCTCCCCCCTGGGCGCGCCCCCTGCCTCGTGGGGCCCCTGTAGCTCCACCGACGTTCTCCTTTCACCCATATACCGTCGTACCCTAAAACTTCCAGAACAGAGATTAGATCGGGACTTTCGCCGCCGCAAGCCTCCAGAACCACCAAAAACCAATCAGGACCCCTTTCCGATACCCTGCCGGAGGGGGGATCCATCTCCGATGGCCATCTTCATCATCCCGGCACTATCCATGATGAGGAGGGAGTAGTTCACCCTCGGGGCTGAGGGTATGTACCAGTAGCTATGTGTTTGATCTCTCTCTCTCTCGTGTTCTCTCTCGTGTTCCCTCTAAGGCACGATCTTGATGTATCCCGAGCTTTGCTATTGTAGTTGGTTCTTATGATGTTTCTCCCCCTCTACTCTCTTGTGATGAATTGAGTTTCCCCTTTGAAGTTATCTTATCGGATTGAGTCTTTATGAGAACACTTGATGTATGTCTTGTCGTGATTATCTGTGGTGACAATGGGATATCATGTGCCACTTGATGTATGTCTTGGTGATCAACTTGCGGGTTTTGTGACATTGGGAACCTATGCATAGGGGTTGGCACACGTTCTTGATTCTCCGGTAGAAACTTTGGGGCACTCTTTGAAGTACTTTTATGTTGGTTGGATAAATCTGAGATTGTGTGATGCATATCGTATAATCATGCCCACGGATACTTGAGGTGACAATGGAGTATCTAGGTGACATTAGGGTTTTGGTTGATTTGTATCTTAAGGTGTTATTCTAGTAAAAACTCGAGGGTTGTTTGTGACACTTATAGGAATAGCCCAACGGATTGATTTGAAAGAATAACTTTGTGGCTGTTTCGTACTCGACCATAATCTCTACGTTTGTTCTCCACTATTAGTGGCTTTGGAGTGACTCTTTGTCGCATGTTGAGGGCTTGTCATATGATCTATCTATGTTATTATTGTTGAGAGAACTTACACTAGTGAAAGTATGAACTCTAGGCCTTGTTTCCTATCATTGCAATACCATTTACGCCCACGTTTATCACTTGTTACCTTGCTGTTTTTATTATTTCAGATTATAAAAACCCATATCTACCATCCATATTGCACTTGTATCACCATCTCTTTGCCGAACTAGTGCACCTATACAATTTACCGTTGTATTGGGTGTGTTGGGGACACAAGAGACTTTTTGTTATTTGGTTGCAGGGTTGTTTGAGAGAGACCATCTTCCTCCTACACCTCTCGCGCATTGATAAACCTTAGGTCATCCACTTGAGGGAAATTTGCTACTGTCCTACAAACCTGTGCACTTGCAGGCCCAACAACGTCTACAAGAAGAAGGTTGTGTAGTAGATATCAAGCACTTTTCTGGCGCCATTGCCGGGGAGGCTAGGTAAGTGAAGGTATATCTTTAGATCTTGCAATCGAATCTTTTTGTTTCTTGTTTTAGCACTAGTCTAGTTTATAAAGGAAAACTACAAAAAAATGGAATCGAGTTTGTCTCATATGCTTCTCCTTTTTAATATCTTTTGTGAGTATGATGGAAAGGATAATTGTGCTCAAGTGCTAGAAGAAGAAATCTCTAAATTGTTTGGCACTAAATATTTGAATGATGAGCATGATTGCAATGTTGTTAGTACGAATTCCTTGAATATCCATGATGCTAATGATATGCAAAGCCAGAAGCTTGGGGAAGCTATGTTTGAGGAAGATGATATTTTTTGTCCCCCAAGTTTTGATGAGCAAATTTACTATGATGAAAGCATGCCTCCTATCTATGATGATTATTGTGATGACACGTATGCTATAAAAAATAATGATAACCATGAAACTTGTCATCTTGATCTTAATTTTCAATCACATGATAGCTATTTTGTTGAGTTTGCTCCCACTATTATTCATGAGAAGAATTTTGCTTATGTGGAGAGTAATAAAATTTCTATGCTATTAGATCATGAAAGGAATGCTTTAGGTGCTGGCTATATTGTTGAATTCATTCATGATGCTACTGAAAATTATTATGAGGGAGGAACATATGCTTGTAGGAATTGCAATAATATCAAGTTTCCTCTCTATGTGCTTAAAGTTTTGAAGTTATGCTTGTTTTACCTTCCTATGCAAGTTGATTATTGTTCCCATAAGTTGTTTGATCACAAAATCCCTATGCATAGGAAGTGGGTTAGGCTTAAACGTGCTAGTCATATTCTTCATGATACTCTCTTTATGTTTCAATTCTTATCTTTTATGTGAGCATCATTGAAATCATAATGCCTAGCTAGGGGCGTTAAACGATAGCGCTTGTTGGGAGGCAACCTAATTTTATTTTAGTTTCTTTCTTTTTGGTTCTGTTTAGGAATAAATAATCCATCTAGCCTCTGTTTAGATGTTGTTTTGTGTTTTAATTAGTGTTTGTGCCAAGTAGAACCTTTGGCAAGACTTGGGGAACGTCTTGTTGATCATGCTGTAAAAAAAAACAGAAACTTTAGCGCTCACGAGAACTGCTGCCATTTTTATTTGGAGAGTGCTATTTAGTTAATTCTTTTTGAATATGATTAATAGATAAATTCCTAAGGTCTAGCAATTTATTTGAGAATTTTATGAGTTCCAGAAGTATACGTTTGATACAGATTACTACAGACTGTTCTGTTTTTGACAGATTCTGTTTTCGATGTGTCGTTTGCTTATTTTGATGAATCTATGAGTAGTATCGGAGGGTATGAACCATAGAGAAGTTGGAATGCAGTATATATTACACCAATATGAATTTAGAATGAGTTCATTACAGTACCTTATGATGGTGATTTGCTTTCTTATACTAACGGAGCTTACGAGTTTTCTACTTTAAGTTTTGTGTTGTGAAGTTTTCAAGTTTTGGGTAAAGATTCGATGGACTATGGAATAAGGAGTGGAAGGAGCCTAAGCTTGGGGATGCCCAAGGCACCCCAAGGTAATATTCAAGGACAACCAAGAGCCTAAGCTTGGGGATGCCCCGGAAGGCATCCCCTCTTTCGTCTTCATTCATCGGTAACTTTACTTGGAGCTATATTTTTATTCACCACATGATATGTGTTTTGCTTGGAGCGTCATTTTATTTTCTTTAGCTTTGCTTGCTGTTTGAATAAAGTATCAAGATCTGAAATTATTAAATGGGAGAGTCTTCACTTGGTTGCATAATTATTCGACTACTCATTGATCTTCACTTATATCTTTCGGAGTAGTTTGTCATTTGCTCTAGTACTACACTTATATCTTTTAGAGCATGGCGGTGGTTTTATTTTATAGAAATAGATAAACTCTCATGCTTCACTTATATTATTTTGAGAGTCTTAAGTAGCATGGTAATTTGCTTAAAATCTTAATATGCTAGGCATACAAGATTTGTAAGAGTTCTTATGAGTGTGTTGAATACTACGAGAAGTTTGATGCTTGATGATTGTTTTGAGATATGGAGGTAGTGATATTAAAGTTGTGCTAGTTGAGTAGTTGTGAATTTGAGAAATACTTGTGTTGAAGTTAGCAAGTCCCGTAGCATGCACGTATGGTTAAAGTTGTGTAACAAATTTGAAACATGAAGTGTACCTGGCTTTTGCATCCTTATGAGTGGCGGTCGGGGACGAGCGATGGTCTTTTCCTATCAATCTATCCCCCTAGGAGCATGCGCGTAGTACTTGGTTTTTGATGACTTCTAAATTTTTGCAATAAGTATTTGAGTTCTTTTGACTAATGTTGAGTCCATGGATTATACGCACTTTTACCTTTCCACCTTTGCTAGCCTCTTCGGTACCGTAAATTGCCCTTTCTCACCTTGAGAGTTGGTGCAAACTTCGCCGGTGCATCCAAACCCCGTGATACGATACGCTCTATCTATCATGGCATTTCCATAGCCATTCCGAGATATATTGCCATGCAACATGCATCATCATTATTATGACATACATTACTTTTGTCATATTGCCATTGCATGATCATGTAGTTGACATCGTATTTGTGGCAAAGCCACCATGCATTATTTTCCATACATGTCACTCTTGATTCATTGCACCATCCCGGTACACCACCGGAGGCATTCATATAGAGTCATACTATGTTAATCATTGAGTTGTAAATAAATAGAAGTGTGATGATCATCATTCAATAGAGCATTGTTCCCCCGCCCCAAAAAAAGAAAAAAGAGAAAGGCCAAAGAAAAAAAGAAGGCCCAAAAAAATAAATAAAAAATAAAAAAATAAAAGGGGCAATGCTACTATCCTTTATTCCACACTTGTGCTTCAAAGTAGCACCTTGTTCTTCATGTAGTGAGTCTCATAAGTTGTCTTTTCATACTAGTGGGAATTTTTCATTATAGAACTTGGCTTGTATATTCCAATGATGGGCTTCCTCAAAATGCCCTAGGTCTTCATGAGCAAGCAAGTTGGATGCACACCCACTAGTTTTCTTTTGTTGGGCGTTCTTAGCTCTAGTGCATCCGTTGCATGGCAATCCCTACTCCTTGCATTAACATCAATTGATGGGCATCTCCATAGCTCATTGATTAGCCTCGTTGATGTGAGACTTTCTCCTTTTTTGTCTTCTCCACACAATCCCCATCATCTTCTATACCACCCATAGTGCTATGTCCATGGCTCGCGCTCATGTATTGCGTGAAGGTTGAAAAAGTTTGAGATTATTTGAGTATGAAACAATTGCTTGGCTTGTCATCGGGGGTATAGAAGTTGGGAACATCTTTGTGTGACAAAAATGAAGCATAGCCTAACTATATGATTTTGTAGGGATGAACTTCCTTTGGCCATGTAATTTTGAGATGACATAATTGTTTGATTAGTATGCTTGAAGTATTATCATTTTTTATGTCAATATGAACTTTTGTCTTGAACCTTTCAGATCTGAATATTCATACCATGATTAAGAAGATTTACACTGAAATTATGCCAAAGTATCACTCCGCATCAAAAATTCTCTTTTTATCATTTACCTACTCGAGGACGAGCAGGAATTAAGCTTGGGGATGCCTGATACGTCTCCAACGTATCTATAATTTTTGATTGCTCCATGCTACTTTATCTACTGTTTTGGACTATATTGGGCTTTATTTTCCACTTTTATATTATTTTTGGGACTGACCTATTAACCGGAGGCCCAGCCCAGAATTGCTGTTTTTTGCCTATTTCAGTATTTCGAGGAAACAGAATATCAAACGGAGTCCAAATGGAATGAAACCTTCGGGAACGTGATCTTCTCACTGAACATGATCCATGAGACTTGGACCCTACTCCAAGAAGTTTCCAGGGAGGTCACGAGGGTGGAGGGCGCGCCGTCCCCCCTGGGCGCGCCCCCTGCCTCGTGGGGCCCCCGTAGCTCCACCGACGTTCTCCTTTCACCCATATATACCGTCGTACCCTAAAACTTCCAAAACAGAAGATAGATCGGGAGTTCCGCCGCCGCAAGCCTCCAGAACCACCAAAAACCAATCGGGACCCCTTTCTGGTACCCTGCCGGAGGGGGGGATCCATCTCCGGTGGTCATCTTCATCATCCCGTCGCTATCCGTGACGAGGAGGGAGTAGTTCACCCTCGGGGCTGAGGGTATGTACCAGTAGCTATGTGTTTGATCTCTCTCTCTCTCTTGTGTTCTCTCTCGTGTTCCCTCTAAGGCACGATCTTGATGTATCCTGAGCTTTGCTATTGTAGTTGGATCTTATGATGCTTCTCCCCCTCTACTCTCTTGTGATGAATTGAGATTCCCCTTTGAAGTTATCTTACCAGATTGAGTCTTTATGAGAACACTTGATGTATGTCTTGCCGTGATTATCTGTGGTGACAATGGGATATCATGTGCCACTTGATGTATGTCTTGGTGATCAACTTGCGGGTTTCGTGACATTGGGAACCTATGCATAGGGGTTGGCACACGTTCTTGTTTCTCCGGTAGAAACTTTGGGGCACTCTTTGAAGTACTTTTATGTTGGTTGGATAAATCTGAGATTGTGTGATGCATATCGTATAATCATGCCCACGGATACTTGAGGTGACAATGGAGTATCTAGGTGACATTAGGGTTTTGGTTGATTTGTATCTTAAGGTGTTATTCTAGTAAAAACTCCAGGGCTGTTTGTGACACTTATAGGAATAGCCCAACGGATTGATTTGAAAGAATAACTTTGTGGCGGTTTCGTACCCGACCATAATCTCTACATTTGTTCTCCGCTATTAGTGGCTTTGGAGTGACTCTTTGTCGCATGTTGAGGGCTTGTCATATGATCTATCTATGTTATTATTGTTGAGAGAACTTGCACTAGTGAAAGTATGAACCCTAGGCCTTGTTTCCTACCATTGCAATACCGTTTACGCTCACTTTTACCACTTGTTACCTTGCTGTTTTTATATTTTCAGATTACAAAAACCCATATCTACCATCCATATTGCACTTGTATCACCATCTCTTCGCCGAACTAGTGCACCTATACAATTTACCGTTGTATTGGGTGTGTTGGGGACACAAGAGACTTTTTGTTATTTGGTTGCAGGGTTGTTTGAGAGAGACCATCTTCCTCCTACGCCTCTCGCGTAAACCTTAGGTCATCCACTTGAGGGAAATTTTCTACTGTCCTACAAACCTGTACACTTGCAGGCCCAACAACGTCTACAAGAAGAAGGTTGTGTAGTAGACATCAAGCTGCTGGCTCCGGCACCTTACGTGGTGCCGGAGAAGAAGGCCAAGAAGAAGGCCACAGGGACTCGAAAGAACGCCCGGCGCCAGGAGGTGTCGGATTCACCATCCGACGACTCCAAGGCGCACTCCTCCCATGAAGACGAGGAGGAGGAAGAAGAGACCTCTCCCCCTCCAGCGGGGGGAGGGAAGAAAAGGAAGGCCGCCCCAACCGGGGAGGCCGAAGGGTCCAAGACGGGGAAGACCCCTCCTTCGGACTACTCCACCAACGCCGACGATGGCGAAGAGGAGTGGCCGCACAGGGCCAAGCCCCTGGCGAGATCATAAGTATCCGGATACCCGAGTGATTCATAGTATTCCCCCATTGCACAACTTTTCCTTACGTCGAACATGATTGTGCAGTCCGCCCAAGGCCGGGCTCGACGAGTCGTCGAGCGGCTCCCTGGATTCGTCGGATGTGAATTCGCTTCCGACGGCTTCCTCCCCCCACCCTACGGACGGCGCCGAGGTGGCGTTCCAACAGGTTCGAAGCCATGAGGAGGTGGTCCTGGAGGCGCCGCAAGGCAACCTCCCGGACTCCAGGCGTAAAGGGGATAGAACCCCCAAGGGCTCCAAGTCCGGCCTTGAGCCGAACACCGCGCCGGAACCTTCAACAGTTCCGGACTCCGGTAGGCAGCCTCCTTTCAAGAGGAGCAAGCCTACCGAGCCGGTGACCTCCGTCCAACCGGAGGCACCGGACAATTTGCTGGAGACGCTTAACGGCGCCTCCATCGACGAGGGGCACCGCACTATTATGAGTGCGGTGACCTAGAAGGTTCAGTCCACCAAGAGCGGACTGACTGAAGCCTGTGCCAGCCTTCTAATAGGCTTTGAGGTAAGTAAAGAATATGTAAAAATATTACCGCATAGACAGTAGCCCCTGATGCTTTTTTCGGCGTTCGAAAAGAAAAGCCGAATAGAGGATCTAACAATCGCAGGAGTCTAACATAATCAAGTCGATATGCGTATGCAGGCTTCGATGCTGGCCTCCGCCGCACTGACTGCGAAGGTGGATACGCTGAAGCAGAACCTCGAGCGGTCCGAGCAAGAGCTTGGCCTAGCCAAGCAGCAGCTCGAGGAGAAGGAAGGTAAGAAATACCTTATTGAAATATGTGAAAGGTGCAATTGCAAATAGTGACAGGATTAACGCGGCTATTGTAGGGGCCACAACTAAGGTGGCGACCCTTAAGCAAGCGCTGTCCGAGGCCGAAAAGAGGGCGGCCACGGAGCGCACCGAGCGGGAGAAGCATGAGACGCAGGTTGGCGAGGTGCGGCAAGAGCTCCAGGCTCTCATGAAAAAACATGAGAGTTTGGAGCTTGACTCGAAGACGCGAGAGTCTGAGCTCGCGGCGGCCATTGAAGATGCCAAGTCTGCCAAGGCCGAAGCCCGGAAGGCCCTCCAGGAGGTTGAGGCAGTAAAAAAGATAGCGGCGGGTAAGACATTCTTTATGCAAAGCAAGCACGTAAAAGTGAATTACTTGTCACTTACCCAAATCCGGAGCTCTCCAGGAGCATTCGCAGACTTGCCCCGTAGCGTGTCGGATGCCGCCGCCTTCTACCGCGCCGAGGAGGGAAGCTCGGCGGAGAAGGTGTTCTGGTCTCAGTATGCTGAGGCCGAACACCCGGTGCCCTTAAGCGACCAGCTGAAACAGCTGGTCGAGCTCCATAAGGTGGCCGAACAGGCCATGAAGGGCCTCATAGTCCGGCTGTGGCCTGGAGAGGCCATGCTTGGGAGCTACTTCGGGCTGGTGAGGCGGCTGGTGGAGGCCTGTCCAAGGCTCGATGTCATCAAGCGCTCTGTATGCATCGAGGGTGCCCGTAGGGCGCTTGCCCGTGTGAAGGTGCACTGGGGCAAGCTGGATGCTGAGAAGCTTGTGAAGGACGGGCCACCACCGGGCAAGGAGCATCGCAAGCCCGAGATGTATTATGAGGGCGTTCTGAAGGGTGCCCGCCTTGTGGCGGATGAATGTTCCATGAATGTAATTTTTCAGTGAACTCGCTCGTTTTGTCCTGTGCGCTGAAAACTTGTTCATGTGCGCTAAGCAATGCTTTTTGAATTTAAAATATTACCTCCTATGCGGCCGTTTATCAAATTTGAGAGATGGCGAGTCGTCGGCTTCTGCCCCCATGGCACGAGTGCTGGGGTGTTCGGGATAAACATGAGCGCTCTTTTTCCCATTCTTGGGTCCTTCGAGGGAGGCGCTCAACACAACGAACAAGGAAATCGGACTATAGTGCTTGAACACTCTCACTTAGCCATAGAATTCTATAATTTTAAATTTCGGCGAAGCCCCTAGTGTTCGGAAGACCGAGTTCGGGGCGCTATCCACGCCTAGGCCGGACAAAGCCGACTCCTCGCTCTAGGCGGCATAAGTCTTTAGGGACTCAAAAACCTCTCGAACAGCGACTAGCTCTCGCCTCATCATGACGGTCAGTTTTAGCTTTCTCTACTGAGGTGCTTAGCCCAGCTCAACTAGGGCACAATCGTAGTAGTTCTCCTAGTGCTACCTTAGCCGATAAGACGGAACGTAAGGTACCAAAACATAGGAGCCGGGCAAACCCAACTATTGACCCAAGACATGATTCGGAGCCGATGCATATAATGCTATAAGTTCGGGGTGCCGCACTTGTGGTAGTGTTCGGACTTCTCACACCATGTTGTGGGGTACTTAAGCCCCTGGCATATTGGCCATACCAAAGTGTATGGGTGCAACATGTCATTAATGAACATATATTCGTAAAAAAGGTAATGCAATAATAGACAGAAACTATGCATTTTTTATTTTAAAAAAACTGCTATCAAAGCCGAACGATACAAATAGTGCGATAAGCAAAAGATGGGACTATCAAATATGTCCTTTCCAGGGGCGAGCTGCGGAATGTTATGTGAAACAGGTTACTGCTCGTTATAGAGACCACCTTAGAGTTCCGTAGTGCGGCGTAGCTTTCTACTTCCCTGGTTGTATCGTTTGTGCGGCAATTGTACTACCGGACAAGCCTTCCGAAGAATGGAGTCCTAAAAATAAGAGAAAATTAAGAAATCGGCAGCCCCTAGTGCGGTTTAGGCCGCGTTTCGGGCGTGCCATGATGGTGCCCCTCCCCCTGTGCCCATGGTATTTCTAGAGCGTAGTTATGTACACGCAACACTGGTTTCGCAAGTTCGCGAGGGCTGGGGTTGGGGCTGCATTGCTACGCTTGCTTGGAACATGCCAGGCGGTCTTGTTGTAGGTTATTCCGGGCGCGCTTGACGGTGTCCGGAAGTTTAATGGCCGGACTAGAGAATTGCCTTGAGAGGCTGCTTTGTACTTCCGCTGCGATAGCCGCCGTATGCTCCTCCGTTCGGAGAGAGTGTTCGGTGTTTCCATTGACAGTGATGATGCCTCGAGGGCCTGGCATCTTGAGCTTGAGGTATGCGTAGTGCGGCACCGCATTGAATTTGGCAAGTGCGGTTCGCCCGAGCAGTGCGTGATAGCCACTCCGGAACGGGACTATGTCAAAGATTAACTCCTCGCTTCGGAAATTATCCAGAGATCCGAAGACCACTTCAAGTGTAACTGAGCCTGTACAGTTGGCTTCTACACCTGGTATGACGCCTTTAAAGGTCGTTCTGGTGGGTTTAATCCTCGAGGGATCGATGCCCATTTTCCACACTGTATCCTGATAAAGCAGGTTTAGGCTCCTGCCGCCGTCCATAAGGACTCTAGTGAGGTGAAATCCGTCAATAATTGGGTCTAGAACCAATGCGGCGAATCTGCCATGGGTGGTCCCTTCGATCAAAAGTGATCGGGCAGGAAGACCATGGGTTGAACTTTGGGGCGACTGGCTCCATCGCGTATACGTCCCTTAGCACATGCTTCCGCTCCCTCTTGGGGATGTGGGTTGCATATATCATGTTCACCGTCCGCACATGTGGGGGAAAACCTTTCTGTCCACTGTTGTTCAGCGGCCGGGGATCCTCCTCGTCATCGTTATGCAGCCCCTTGTCTCCGCTTTCGGCATTTAACTTGCTTGCCTGCTTGAACACCCAACAATCCCTGTTGGTGTGATTGGCTAGTTTTTCGGGGGTGCCATGTATCTGGCATGAGCAGTCGAGTATTCGGTCCAAACTGGACGGGCCCGGAGTATTTCTTTTGAATGGCTTTTTCCGCTGACCGGGTTTAGAGCCTCTGAATCCGGCATTAACTGCCATATCCTCGGCATTGTCGCCATTAATGCGGCGCTTTTGCTTGTTGCGACGCGACCTGCCACTGTTGTCCTTGGTATCCGAATTACCAGGGCTCTTGGTCATGTTATTGCTGCGAGCTAGGCAGCTGTCTTCTCCCGCGCAAAAGCGGGTCATAAGTGTCGTGAGGGCTGCCATAGACTTCGGCTTTTCCTGTCCTAGGTGCCGTGCAAGACACTCATCACGGATGTTATGCTTGAAGGCTGCTAAGGCCTCTACGTCCGGACAATCGACAATTTGATTTTTCTTGGTTAGGAACCGTGTCCAGAATTGTCTGGCCGATTCCTCTGGCTGCTGAATTATGTGGCTTAGGTCATCGGCGTCTGGTGGTCGCACATAAGTGCCCTGGAAATTGTCGAGGAATGCGGCTTCCAGGTCCTCCCAACAACCAATTGATTTTGATGGCAAGCTGTTAAGCCAATGCCGAGCTGGTCCTTTAAGCTTGAGTGGGAGGTATTTGATGGCGTGTAAGTCATCACCGCGGGCCATGTGGATATGAAGGAGATAGTCCTCGATCCATACCGCAGGATCTGTTGTGCCATCATATGATTCGATATTCGCTGGTTTGAAACCCTCGAGGATTTGATGATCCATTACTTCATCTGTGAAGCGTAGTGGGTGTGCGGCGCCTCTATACTGGGCTATGTCACGACGCAGCTCAAACGAGCTTTGTCTACTGTGTTCTACCCGGCCGGATTTACTATATCCGGCGTGATGAGTACCGTCTCGTGCCGTGGGGCGCCCACGTGATCCGTAGATCAATCTTGTTTGCCTTGCCTTGTCCTCCAATATGTCTCGCAGGTCTGGCGCATTTTCCCATGCCTTGGTAGTTTTTGAGCGGCGCCGGGGTGCGACTTGAGTGGAGGGCCGAGAGGCCTCTCTGTCGCGGCCACGGGGTGGCCGGTCGGCCGCATCATGCGCTGGTGATGTAGGTTTAAGTGCCTCCTCCTCTAATTGGGGTAGCAACCTGCGCTTTGGGTATCTCTTGGAGGGGCGTTCGAGTTCATACTCTTCGGCCGCAAGGACTTCAGTCCATCTGCCGGCTAGAAATCCTCATCAGCTCTAAGCTGTTGCTGTTTTTTCTTGAGGCTGTTTGCCATGGCCATAAGCCTGCATTTGAAACGCTCTTGTTCGACGGGATCCTCCGGCACGACAAATTCGTCGTCGTCGAGGCTTGCCTCGTCTTCGGAGGGAGGCATATAATTATCATCCTCAACCTCTCTGTCTGCCGCTCTCTCATGAGGGCTGGCTTCTCTATCCTCCTGTGCTGAATCTTGCTGGAGGTGGTTGTCTTCGGCACTGTCCGGGGTGTTATTATCCCCCGTGCCGGAATCACCGTTTTTGTTTTGGCGGGATTTAGAGTAGCGCCGCTGACACCGGCGCTTACGCTGCTTCTTGGAGGGGTCATCCTCCGCTGTTCCATCGCGATTGCCTTCTTTTGGGGTGTCCACCATGTATATATCATACGACGAGGTGGCTTTCCAGTGCCCTATAGGCGCTGGATCTTGATCGTCTCCTGCATCGGCGTCCATATCGTCGATGTCTTCGGAGTCGAAGTCGAGCATGTCGGTTAAATCATCGACAGTGGCTACGAAGTGGGTGGTGGGTGGGCTTTGAATTTCTTCATCATCCGCATCCCAACCTTGTCGACTATAGTCCGTCCAGGGCTCTCCTAACAAAGAGAGAGACTTTAGTGAATTCAGAATATCGCCGAAGGGCGAGTGCTGAAAGATGTCCGCGGCGGTGAACTCCATGATTGGCGCCCAATCGGGTTTGATCGGTCGGGGCGCAGAGGGCTTGGAGTCCGGAGAGGAGTCCGGCTCCTTGGAGTCATGGGCTTCGCAGAGAATAGGGCTGGTGTTCGGCTCGATCGCCATAGAGATTGCAGCCCCCGAGGCGGTGTCTAACCACCCATCCTCGATTGGTGTGATCGGCTCCGAGCTAGGGGTCGGAGCGGACACAGGTGCGGCCTCCAGGGCACTGTTCGGCAGTAGAGCTAAATCATGCCCATCGTGATAGTGCGGCGCGCTCGGCTATGGCTCGAATCCGTCGAAGATCAAGTCTCCGCGGATGTTGGCCGTGTAGTTCAAACTTCCAAATCTGACCTGATGGCCAAGGGCGTAGCTTTCGATCTGCTCCAGATGACCAAGCGAATTGGCCCGCAGTGCAAAGCCGTCGAATACGAAGATCTGTCCGGGGAGAAAAGTCTCACCCTGGAACGCATCGCTATTGATAATCGGAGAAGCCATCGGGCCTAAAAGCGATGACACAGAGGAACTCTCAATGAAAGCACCAATGTCGATGTCAAAACCGACGGATCTCGGGTAGGGGGTCCCGAACTGTGCTTCTAGGTCGGATAGTAACAGGAGGCAGGGGACACGATGTTTTACCCAGGTTCGGGCCCTCTTGATGGAGGTAAAACCCTACGTCCTGCTTGATTAATATTGATGATATGTGTAGTACAAGAGTAGATCTACCACGAGATTAGAGAGGCTAAACCCTAGAAGCTAGCCTATGGTATGATTGTCGTTCGTCCTACGGGCTAAAACTCTCCGGTTTATATAGACACCAGAGAGGGCTAGGGTTACACAGAGTCGGTTACAATGGTTGGAGATCTACATATCCGTATCACCAAGCTTGCCTTCCACGCCAAGGAAAGTCCCTTCCGGACATGGGACGAAGTCTTCAATCTTGTATCTTCATAGTCCAGGAGTCCGGTCGAAGGTATAGTACAGCCATCCGAACACCCCCTAATCCAGGACTCCCTCACAGGGCCTCCTGCCCCAGCTGCTGTTGCTGCTGCTGAACCAGAGATCATTGCTGCTACGGTTGAAGAATGTTGTGCTGATTGTGTACCGGCCATGAAGATCACAACTCGGCTCGGCGGATCAAGGGGGTCCGGAATACTGTCGCCATCGAAACAGCCCCCAAACCGGCCGTCTTGCAGTCGGTACAATGACTCGGTTTCTCCGGTAGATGACTCGTCACCAGAATAAATGACGATTTCACCACCAGATACCGATCTATCCTCAAATTCCGCTCCATGGATGACTCCCACGAAGGCACACTTCAGGGCAGGCTAAACCCGGGCGGATCTCGCACGCTGAGCCGTTTCGACGATGTCGGTGCAGATGTCCGGCTCAGGGCCCGGTTCGCCAATCTTGCCAATGAAGACATGAATACCACCAAAGGGGACCCGATATCCGTACTCAATTGAACCGGCCTCGGGGCCCCAACCTGCGTTGTTGATGTAGAGCTTGCAGCGGCGACTCTTGGTCATCCGGCCCACAACGTATCCCTTGAGTCCTTCGAAGATGCCCTCTAAGAACTTGAAACCATCGTGTGATAGCCCCATGGTGGGCGCCTACTGTCGTGGGATTGTCACGACGGATGTCCTAATGTGAGGACTTAGTCATGGAGCCATCGCAACGTAGTTAGCTTAAAGGGGTTAAAGCGAATAAAGGACACAAGGATTTTTACTGGTTCAGCCGCTTGTGGTGAGGGTAAAGCCTACTCCAGTTATGATGGTATTGCTAGGGTTTCGAAGACCAGGGAGTGAATATGCTTTTCCTGGCTCTCGAGTTGTTGTTCTCTGTCCCCTAAACCGCCGCCGGGTCGTCCCTTTATATACACAGGTTGACGCCCGGCGGTTCACAGAATCTCGACCGACTCATAAATGTATCCGGCTCGGTTTCTATCCTTTCCTATCTTACAACACAAGTCACACACCTCATGGCGGTTTATGTCTATGGGCCCTAATCCACCTTTGGGCCCTGGGCTTTTAGATCTCTTATAGTAAAGCATCGTGCTCCTTGTCTTCATGGGCTTCAACATGGATAACTCCTTATGGGTATAACCCGGCCCCTCCTGGGCGGTTTATATTCAGTATTTATATCCCCAACACTAAGTGTTCCTCCAGTATTCGGGAGTTGAATAATCTCATAGTCATAGGAACATGTATAAGTTATGGAGAAAGTAATAACGATAAACTAAACGATCAAAGTGCTAAGCTAACGGATGGGTCAAGTCAATCACATCATTCTCTAATGATGTGATCCCATTCATCAAATGACAACTCTTTCCATGGCTAGGAAACTTAACCATCTTAGATTAACGAGCTAGTCAAGTAGAGGCATACTAGTGACACTCTGTTTGTCTATGTATTCACATGTATACTAAGTTTCCGGTTAATACAATTCTAGCATGAATAATAAACATTTATCATGATATAAGGAAATATAAATAACAACTTTATTGCCTCTAGGGCATATTTCCTTCACTTTGACCCAACGAGAGAGAGGTTAATTTGACCATCAAGGAATGATTCTTTTTTGGTTTATGCTATACAATAGAAGTACATATATACCACACGTTGAATGGGGGCGTACATATAGCACATACCACGCATCATGAACCTCACGCTCTCTGTGGGGACTTTTTGGTTTCCTATATATGTGGTGCCTCATCAAAGTTGTGCATTGTGTATTCAAACCTCACACAAACACCTCTTTGGGCCACATGCAGATGGTGGTACATAGTCCTATATAGGATGATCACCCGCGTGCGACGTACGCTTCGCTTATGTGCTGGGCCCGCGAGTTCGTCGTCCATCACTTTGACCCAGCGAGAGAGAGGTACATTTGACGAACAAGGAGGATTGATTCTTTTAGGGCTAAGTTACTATGTGTATAGTATGTTGATGACCCACAAGTATAGGGGATCTATCGTAGTCCTTTCGATAAGTAAGAGTGGCAAACCCACCGAGGAGCAGAAGGAAATGACAAGCAGTTTTCGGTAAGGTATTCTCTGCAAGCACTAAAATTATCGGTAACATATAGTTTTGTGATAAGGTAATTTGTAATGGGTAACAAGTAACAAAAGTAAACAAGGTGCAGCAAGGTGGACCAATCCTTTTTGTAGCAAAGTACAAGCCTGGACAAACTCTTATATAAAGGAAAGCGCTCCCGAGGACACATGGGAATTATCATCAAGCTAGTTTTCATCATGCTCATATGATTCGCGTTTGTTACTTTGATAATTTGATATGTGGGTGGACCGGTTCTTGGGCACTGCCCTTCCTTGGACAAGCATCCCACTTATGATTAACCCCTCACAAGCATCCGCAACTACAAAAAAGAATTAAAGTAAACCTAACGATATCATGAAACATATGGATCCAAATCAGCCCCTTACGAAGCAACGCATAAACTAGGGTTTAAGATTCTGTCACTCTAGCAACCCATCATCTACTTATTACTTCACAATGCCTTCCCCTAGGCCCAAACAATGGTGAAGTGTCATGTAGTCGATTTCACATAACACCACTAGAGGAAAGACAACATACATCTCATCAGAATATCGAACGAATACCAAATTCACGTGACTACTTATAACAAGACTTCTCCCATGTCCTCAGGAACAAACGTAACTACTCACAAATCATATTCATGTTGATAATCAGAGGGGTATTAATGTGCATAAAGGATCTGAACATATAATCTTCCATCGAATAAACTAACTAGCATCAACTACAAGGAGTAATCAACACTACTAGCAACCCACAGGTACCAATCTGAGGTTTTGAGACAAAGATCGGATACAAGAGATGAACTAGGGTTTGAGAGGAGATGGTGCTGATGAAGATGTTGATGGAGATTGACCCCCTCCCGATGAGAGGATCGATGGTGATGATGATGGTGACGGTTTCCCCCTCCCGGAGGGATGTTTCCCCGGCAGAAGAGCTCTGCCAGAGCCCTAGAATGGTTCTGCCTTGAGACGGCAGTGCTTCTTCCCGAAAGCTTCCTTATGATTTTTTCCTGGGAAAAAGACACCTTATACCAGAAGATGGGCATCGGGGGGCTTCCAGGTGGCCCACGAGGCAGGGGGCGCGCCCTCCACCCTCGTGGACTGTGGGTGGCCCCCCTCTGGTGGTTTCTTCGCCCAATATTTTTAATATATTCCAAAACTGACTTTCATGGAGTTTCATGACTTTTGGAGTTGTGCAGAATAGGTCTCTAATATTTGCTTCTTTTCCAGCCCAGAATTCCAGCTGTCGGCATTCTCCCTCTTCATGTAAACCTTGTAAAATAAGAGAGAAAAGGCATAAGTATTGTGACATAATGTGTAATAAAAACCCATAATGAAATAAATATCGATGTGAAAGCATGATGAAAAATGGACGTATCATAGGTGTCAAAGGGGGGGTGATCTCTCCATATATATGTTCTGGCACACGTGCAATCGCGATGGTTGTTGTCCTACATATGGCACTCACTCACGCGGTTATTGGCGATGCTTCCATCTGTCGGCCCGCTTGGTCCATCACTTTCACCGATAGCGCGAGAGAGGTTAACTAATTTGACTTAGGAGGGGTTACTTTTTTGTTTGTCTCATGATATAGATCATGATGTGAGATTACATATATATAATAGCTCATGTGTACACATGAATCCATCCCGCGGGATCGAAGGGGGGGCGAGCACACGACAAGTCATGAATGACCTCTTGCTTTGTGTGGGGACCTCTGCGATTTTCAACGCATGCACCACATCAATGTTGTGCATTGGGTCGGGTATATTCAACACATATGCATGCATCACACACCTCCATAAATATGTTCGGGACACACGCATGCAATAGTTGTCTTTGGACACACTCTCACTCGCTTGGTTATGGGCGGGAAGCCTATATATATTTGTGGGCCCGCGTGGACGTCCATCATTTCGACCAACGACGAGAAACTTTACCAATGTGGATTCTTCTTCTTTGCTTCGAGTTACCGTATAGTAGGTCGACCATTCCAAACCTAATTAAGTTTGAGCGCATGCTACAAGTCGTGAACCCTCGCTCAGTGTGGGGATTTTACGGTTCCAAAGCATGGTGCCACATCAAATTTGCACATTGGGTATTCAAACACCATAGACACCACTTCTATATACATAATTGGGCCACATGCACAGAGTGGGTTTATCTTCATACAATACTCCCTTGCGAGGTTATCGACGACAAGCTAGCCCATTTTGTGGGGCCGTGTGGACGTCCATCACTTTGACCAACAACGAGCGGGAGAGGTTGTACGACCAAGTTGGATTCTGCTTGGTCCATGTTACAGTACGTCCTGGTGAGATGCCCTCCCACCGACGTGTGTGTATGCGGGGGGGGGGGGGGGTACTTCGCACTACCTACAACCTCCGTGTGGTCGGGGAAGTCCGGTTAATTTGCAAGGCACATGTGCCACATCAAAGTTGTGAATGGTAGTTAAATATCACACCACACCCTTTTCATACATATAGTAGGGCCACCCGCATGTGGTCCGCATGTGGTCTCACCCATCTCGCGCCACAAGCACACGTTTGTGGGTCGGCACACGGTCCACCTTTCTCGGGAAGCGAAAGGGGAAGTTTGACGATATATATATATGATGGACTCCTATAGGTTTTGTGTTATGTAGGGTGATATTTCATACCTAGCTATTTGGGGGCATTAATTCGTAGCTAGGATTCTCTTACCGCTGACACGAAGTGGGGTTCGTAGGGGGTGGCTGACTAGCAATACTATGCTTTTGTGCGATAGTTGCCACATCAAAGTTGTGCATTGAGTATTCGAACATCAAACCACCCTTTTCATACATATATTTGGTCCACATGCAAGTGTGTTCGTGTTCTGACCCTCTCCCACGTTATTCTTTTTGCCAAATTTATAAAGAGCACACGAGTTGGATGTAGAAACCGTCTGCGGTTGGGTATGCAACAGACACGGTTCGGTCAGATTACCCGTGTGCCACACTCGTGCCCTACAGTCACTCACATCAGCATAGTAGATTGGGCTCCACGAGCCTTGCCTCCCGGTCTCGAAAATATCTACTGCCTCGTAATCTCAAAAATATCTACCGTCTAGGAGGTTTTAATGTTTGATATCACACAATTAGTATGCACGGACTATGTGTGATGTGTGTTACTCCCGCTCTGCTTCAATCCATTGATTCAAATTTTTAGTAGCCCCGGCATTTTACTCCTGCCTCTGCATCCCTCGCAATCTCAAAAATATCAGCTCACCCTTGATTCAAATTTTTAGTAGCCCCGCCTTGTTTCTCCCGCCTCTGCATCCCTGGGAATCTCAAAAATATTTGCTCGCCCTTGATTCAAATTTTTAGATGCCCCGGCATTTTACTCCCGTCTCTTCATCCCTCGCAATCTTAGAGATATCTGCTCTCCCTTGATCCAAATTTTCAGTAGCCCCACCTTGTTACTCCCGCCTAGTAAAATTTTTAGTTGTCGTGGTATTTCCTCAAACACCTCCCCCCTCCACACACACACAACACACTCCCCAAAACCTCTGCTCACATGGACACACACCACCCCTCCCTCGCTCGAAACCATTCATAGGTCGCTGCCGCTGCCGCTTCCATCCTCAACCTCTGCATGTGTGCCTGGGAGCTCGAGGAGCCAATGGCCAAAAAGAGGTTTATCGCGGCCTCTTCGCCCGACACTGGCGAGGTGGCCCCGAGGTGTCCCTGCCGTCCTCCACGGGCTCTTTATCAATCCGCCATCGTCGGCCGATCGATCCGCCCGCCGCGCCCCCACGCCGGTTCAAAGACTTCCCCATCCTCCCTCGGGCCTAACCACCGACGAGGTCCTACCTTGGGGTCCAGCAGCGGCTGTGGGGGATGTGGGTCGCCGAGATTACGGATTGGGAGACCAACACCCACTGGTAGCTCGGTAGCTTCCACACGGCCGAACTCGCGGCCATGGAGTATGACCGCTGGAAGGTTCGCTACCATAGTGCGACGGCTAGGCTCAATTTCCCCTTCGGCACATGTCCGGTCGACCTCGTTCCGTCGGAGCCAGGGGTGGTGGGCTCGGCTATGGTGTGGGAGAACCACGAGGCGTGGGAGCGCCTCGAGGCCGAGGCCGCCGCCGAGGCCTACATGCAAGAGCTCCGCCGGCAGCACCCGGAGCTTGTGAAGGTGGAGCGGGTGATCTTTGTCGGTGCGGAGGGTGGCGAGGTTATCGTGCTCTCCTCTGATGACGAGGTCAAAGGCGGCGAGGACTGCGGCGCGGAGGGCGTCGAGGTGGGCGTCGAGGACGAGGAGATCGACGTCGACGAGTGGAGGAGTGTCTTCCCCAACGACGGCACCGGCCCGGACCCAGCTCGCGGCACACCGTACTTGATGAGGAAGGATTGGCTCGACCTCCACTTCGAACTAAAGTAGTTTAGCTTAGTTTAAATTTAGGTTTTATGTTCGGTTATGCAAAACTATCTATGTTTATGTTTGAATGCATGCTACTTTCAGTTGAACCTACTTTGAACTTGCTCAAATTGAAGTTTACAACTAGAAACAGCGAAAAATTGCTGGAGTATATATATATATCCACTAAGGGTTTTAGTCCGTTAACTTTTAAAGGATCGGCTAGAGATGGCCTTATGCCTTGTTTATTTCAGTTCTTCACAATGTGATGCTCTATATGTGCAACTATTTGCCATGCAGTTCAATTTCATCAATAACAGTTTCAACAATACCACTATGAATTATGATATTTGGTTGTTGTTAAGGATGTTGAAGTTAACATGCCTTTTCATTTTTTAACAATAACTAGTGTACTTTAGACCCGCACAATACCAGTTTGAATGACTATTTGCTTGTTTTTAAATGTTATGCCTGACGTACTTAACACACCTTTCTACTTCTTGTTTTGCTTAACTAGCGTGCTTAAACCTGCACACCAAAGCTATCATTTGTAGATTATGTTGTCTACCATGGATACATTTGGTTGATGTTTAGCCTGTTGTGCTTAACATGCCTTCATATGTACTCATACAGAACAGTATTGAGAACAATGATGTTTTCCATCGAGGTTAGTTTCATCGCATTGCTTATATGTACTCACCGTTCAGGATATCGGTAGCTGGTACCATATAGCATGGGGGCTGAAAGGGATTAATCGTCGAATTGGACATTTCTCTGAATATATATGTAACCCATTTATCAGTAGGTCAACTAGGTCCATATTTAATATATCTGAGGCTACATAGCAACATGCATTGTACTGGATGACTAAATATGCAATCCCAGGCTACATAGCAACAAGCAAGAGTGTTACCTTAATGTTCTGATGATGTCTAGATATACATGTATTAAAATCTTATATAATGGGATGGAGGGAGTGTTGTACTACATCATTTTGCAATTGTTGTTTAGCTTCTGATATTAACTTGGTGCTTTTAGGTACATATGCCATTGCCAAAGATCCACACTTCGCCCCTTTCTGTGTATGGGGCAATGAGATATCCATGAACCAGCATCAAGTGAGGAAAATGATAAAGATTGTTACTAAAGTGGGTCAAAAGATGTCAATCGAACTATTTGTTTACACTTTGTGCAAGACAACATTGAACTACGGGATGGTAAGTAAGAACTCTATAGCCTTCTTTTTAATGCGTGTAATGAGTTGTGTTTGATGATAATGTATGAATCATTTTTCCCTTGCAGTGCATCTTGAAGCAGTTTACTCAAGATTACCTCTCAAACTACATGATTGGTGGCCGGCCATCACAAGGGGTTGGACTAGAGTCGTGCGTGCCTTCTGCATCCATGAGAGCACAACAGGGCCATTCCGCTTCACCTTGTTTAGCAACCAAAATGTATGTCGCATCTTTATTTACCATCTGTAATAGTACACGCATAGAACCCTGGTTCATCATTCTTTATTTGGTGCTTATGTAATTCTTGAACATATATACATGTGAATTGAATAATGCATTGGTTGTTTGAACCTGATGGATTTGAATAAAGCTATAGCCTACTTTCAAGTTCAAATTAGCTACAATTTTAAATAGAAACAATTAAATTAGGGTGAGATTATGGTGTGCAAGTAAGTACGGCGCACACGGTCTATAAAGCACAGCGTGTGCGATATACATCATAATCCGACACGGTTCACAGAGAGGAAACGTGTGTAACAATGCACATAGTTGTCGTTTACAAAGCGTGTGTGATGTCAGATGCTATCACAAATGGTGAGGGAAAACTAAATGTGTGTGATTGTCTACCTATCGTACATGGTTTACAATCATGAACTGTTTGTGATGTGCCAGGCATCGTAAACGTAGAGGCAGTTTGGTACGTGCTTGGAAAACTCCTGAGCCTGGAATGTGCCTAGTTTTCGGTAAAACCACGAAACTCCGACTGTGATGGCAATGCGAGCACAAACAAGTAGCAAGGATAAAACGTTTGGGATATTCGAGATATCAGAAATGGTTATATAGGGACAACCGTATGCATCAAGGCTCCCTATCCCTGACGGTTTCTGGGTCGTGTGGGAAGGACCCCCCCTATCGCCCACACTCACTTGGTGATGGTTCTAAATGTCATCACGGAATGGGGTTAAAAACCATTTGTATAGCACCTTGTTGTACCAGTGGTAGGTGGTGATATGGGATGAAGAGATAAGTGAGGGGGCCCACGTGGGGCCCACAACCCGCTAGGGGGCGCTTGGGGGTGCTGGCGCGCCCAGGTGGGTTGTGCCCACCTGGTGCACCCCCTCTGATGTTATTTGCATAAAAATCTTAAATATTCAGAAAAAAATCATATTAAATTTTCAAAGCATTCTGAGAATTTTTATTTTGGGGTCATCTTTTTATTGCACAGGAAATTCAGAAAACAAAAAACATGGCATTTTATTTTATTTGACTAATAAAAATAGAAAACAAAAGGTGGGGATAGAAGGTAGTGCTCACTAAATTCATCAACTTCACACCTCTCAAAAATGATCCATTAATAAGGTTGATCAAGTCTTATTAACAACCACTTTTGATTAGCATGAAACCGAAGAACTTTCATAAATCACTAAGTTACCTCAACGGGGATATGAATGTCCCCTACAATAAGCATTTCATATTTCTTTTTGGCAATAGGTAGAGGTAGTTGAAAACTTCCAATAGTGATTGTCGAAGATTTTTCATTAACATAAATACCATTCACTTGGAATTGTTTCTTTGGAAATTGCACCATATGTTCATTACCATTGATATAAGAAGTGACCTTGCTTTTATTGCAATCAATAACAGCCCCTTCAGTATTCAATAAGGGTCTACCAAGGATAATTGACATGTTGTCATCCTCGGGCATCTCAAGTATAACAAAGTCAGTTAAGATAGTAACATTAGCAACAACAATGGGCACATCCTCACAAATACCGATAGGTATGGTAGTTGATTTGTAAGCCATTTGCAAAGATATTTCAGTAGGTGTGAGTTTGTTCAAATCAACTCTTTTATATAAAGAGAAAGGCATAACACTAACACCAGCTCCTAGATCACATAAAGCAATTTCACATAGTTTCTTTTGATGGAGCAAGGTATAGTGGGGATTCCCAGATCTCCAAGATTTTTAGGTACTCCATCCTTAAAAGTGTAATTAGCAAGCATGGTGGAGATTTTAGCTTCCGGTATTTTTCTCTTGTTGGTGATGATGTCTTTCATGTACTTTGCATAAGGAGGCATTTTCAAGATATCAGTCAAGCGAGTACGCAAAAAGACTGGCCTAAGCAGTTCAGCAAAGCGTTCAAATTATTCATCATATTTCTTCTTAGTTGATTTAGGTGGAAACGGCATAGGTTTTCGAATGCATGGTTCTCTTTCCTTACCATGTTTTCTAGCAACAAAGTCCCCTTTATCATATCTTTTATTCTTGGGTTGTGGGTTATCAAGATCAACTACTGGTTCTATCTCAACATCATTGTCTGGTTCTTTCTTATTTCTTTGAGTGTCTTCATGAACCTCATCAGTATCTCTTTCATTATCAAAGGGTGAATGTTCAGTACCAGATTGAGTTTCAGCATCAGAGATAGAAACTTCATTATCATTATCACGAGGTTTTTCTAGTTGAGGTTCACTAGAGGCATGCAAAGTCCTATCATTTTTCTTCTTCTTTTTCTTTTTAGAAGGACTAGGTGCATCAATGCTAACTCTTTGAGAGTCTTGTTCAATTATTTTTGGGTGCCCCTCGGGATAAAGTGGTTCCTGAGTCATTCTACCTCCTCTAGTCATTACTCTAACAACATGATCATTGATATTATTGTTCATTTCATCAAGCAATTCTCTTTGAGATTTAGCAAATTGTTCCAATTGAGTTTGAACCATAGATTCATCTTTACCTACACCTCTAACATCATTTGAAATTCTAAATAACAAGTCAATCAAGTGAGCAATCATATCAGAATTGTATTTCAATTGTTTCATAACATTTGCATTGAAGTGATCTTTCTTTCTAATGTAGTTATCGAACTCATATAGGCATTGACTAGGATGTTTATTATAATTGTCATTGAATTTCACTAGAGAATTTACCTCTACCACCTTAGGTGGTGGTGATGTATCAAGCCCATGGATTTGTTCAATAGGAGGTAAATTTTTGACATCCTCAGCTTTAATACCTTTTTCCTTCATAGATTTATTTGCCTCTTGCATATCTTCAAGACTGAGATATAATATACCCCTCTTCTTCGGAATAAGTTTGAGCAGTGGTTTGGGAAGGGTCCAATCATCATAATTTTTCAATATGTTATTCAATAATTCTTCAGCTTGTCCAATAGTTCGTTCCCTGAAAACACAACCAGCACAACTATCGAGGAAAGCCCTAGAAGCATCAGTTAGTCCATTATAAAAGATATCAAGTATTTCGTTTTTCTTAAGAGGATGATCAGGCAAAGCATTAAGCAATTGAAGAAGCCTCCCCCAAGCTTTTGGGAGACTCTCTTCTTCAATTTGCGCAAAGTTAAATATTTCCTATAAGGCAGCTTGTTTCTTATGAGCAGGAAAATATTTTTCAGAGAAGTAATAAATCATATCCTGGGGACTACGCACACAACCAGGAGCAAGAGTATTATACCAAGTCTTAGCATCACCCTTTGATGAAACGGAAATAATTTGAGAATATAATAGTAGCAAATTTTCTCATCATGAGCAAAAAGCGTGGCTATGTCATTCAACTTAGTAAGATTTGCCACAACAGTTTTAGTTTCATAACCATGGAAAGGATCAGATTCAACCAAAGTGATTAACTCTGGATCGACAGAGAATTCATAATCCTTATCATCCACAAAGATAGATGAAGTAGCAAACTTAGGATCACATTTCATTCTAGCATTCAAAGATTTCTTTCATTTTGCATAATAATTTCTTAAGATCATCTCTATCATTGCAAGCAAGAAAGTCTCTAGTTGTCGCCTCATCCATAACATAACCTTCTGGTATATTTGGCAATTCATATTTAGGAGAACTAGTTTTAATAGGTGTTTCAAGATTTTCAGTTTCAAGCTCTTCATCAATTTCAGCATTCTCAAAGGCTTTAGTTCTAGCAAGTTGTTCATCAAGAAATTTACCTAGTGGCACATTATCATCAAGCAAGGTACTAGCATCATCATAAATATCATTCATAGCAGAAGTAGCATCATCAATAACTTGCGACATATCAGGATTAATAGCATGTGGTGGTGTTGCAAGTTTACTTATAACAGAAAGTGAATCAAGTGCAGAGCTAGATGGCAAGTCCTTACCTCCCCTTGTCTTGTAGGAAAAAATCTTAGTTTAGCATCCTTCAGATTCTTCATAGTGATAATTTGATAATAATCCCACGTGACTCAACAAATATAGCCATGCTCCCCATCAACGCGCCAGAAAAAGGCCTTGATAACCCACAAGTATAGGGGATCGCAACAGCTTTAGAGGGTAGAGTATTCAACCCAAATTTATTGATTCGACACAAGGGGAGCTAAAGAATATATGCAAGTATTAGCAGCTGAGTTAATTCCACCACACCTGGAGATTAATTATCTACAGCAAAGTGATCAGTGGCAGAGTAGTATGATGGTTTTGATAGTAGTAGCAATAGTAACAGTAACAGTGATAGCAATGATTTTGTAACAAGTGCAATAGTAACAGAAGCAGTTGTAACTTAGCGGAAACAATATAAGTGAAATTCATAGGCATTGGATCGATGAATTTTTTGCATGATATCCATCATATAATAGTCATAACCTAGGGCAATATGGCACTAACTCCAGTTCATAAACATAACGTAGGCATGTATTCCGTAAATAGTCATACATGCTTATGGAAAGAACTTGCATGACATGTTTTGTCCTACCCTCCCGTGGCAGCGGGGTCCTACTGGAAACTAAGGGATATTAAGGCATCATTTTAATAGAGAACCGGAACAAAGCATTAACACATAGTGAATACATGAACTCCTCAAACTACGGTCGTCATCGGGAAGTGTCCCGACTTTTTTCACTCCAGGGTTGCCGGATCATAACACGTAGTTGGTGACTATAACTTGCAAGATCGGATCTAGAACATATATATAATGGTGACAACATAAACGGTTCAGATCTGAAATCATGGCACCCGGTCCCAAAGTGACAAGAATTAAGCATGGAAAAGTCATAGCAACATCAATCTCAGAACATAATGGATACTAGGGATCAAGCCCGAACAAAACTAACTCGATTACATGATGAATCTCATCCAACTCCTCAACGACCAATGAGCCTATGAAGAAATTACTCACTCCTAGTGGGGAGCGTCATGGAATTGGCGATGGAGAAGAGTTGGTGATGACAAAGATCAAAGATCCCCCTCTTCGAAGCCCCCAAACGGACTCCAGATCTGGCCTCTTGATGAATAACATGAGGTGGCGGCGGCTCCGTCTCATGAAATGTGATGATTCTTTCTTCCTCATTTTTTCCACCAAATATGTGATTTTATAGTATGAGGGTTGAGGCCTGCGGGGCCACTGGGTGGGGCCAAGTCATGTGGGCGTGCCTGGAGGGGGGCTAGTGGGTTGTGCCCACCCAGGTCCCCCCTCAGGGGGTTCTTGGCTCCAGAAATTCCTATTTATTGAATAAAAAATCCTTGCAATTTTTTTTTCCAATCCGAGAACTTTTATTTCCGCACAAAAACAACTCCATGGTAGTTCTGTTGAAAGCAGCGTCATTCCAGGTTAGTTTCATTCAAATCATGCAAATTAGAGTCCAAAACAAGAGGAAAAGCATTAGGGCAAGTAGATACGATGAAAACGTATCAGGTGCATGTGGGCCCTGGCGCGCCTGGGGGCCCTGGAGCCAGCTCTGGTGCCTAGTGGGTCCCTTTGGGCCCCTCTAGTGCACATCTTGGGCCTCCTGGGTGTCTTCTGGGCAGAAAAAATCTCCAAAAAGCTTCGTTGCATTTGGACTTCATTTGATATGGATATTCTGCGAAGTAAAAAACAAGCAAAAGACAACAACTAGTACTGGGCACTATATCAATAGGTTAGTCCCAAAAAATGATATAAAGTTTCTAGTAAATGAATACAAAACATCCAAGAATGATACTTTAATAGCATGGAACAATAAAAATTATCGATACGCTGGAGACGTATCAACATGTCCAAGCTTAATTCATGCTCGTCCTTGAGTAGGTAAATGATAAAAACAGATTTTTGATGTGGAATACTACCTATCATATTTATCACATATACTTTTCTTTTGTAGCATGGACATTAGGACTTTGGATGATTCAAAACAATATTCTATAATTTGACATGAAGACCTCAATACTCAAGCATATCAATAAGCAACCATGTCTTTCAAAATATCAACAATAAAGAAAGCTATCCCTAGCCCATTATGCTCAATCATTGATCCATTCATGAAACACACTCAAATATTAGCTACATCCACTGCTCAAGCATGATAATAGTGGTCCCTATTTGGTGCTTTATAAGAGAAGATGGAAGCAGAGATTTGTAGAGGTGCGAGAGCTCAAAGCTTAAATTGAGAGATAAAATTGTTTTAAGAGGCATGCTTTTCCTGTCAATGAAAACGACCAAGAATTCCCAATACTTTCCATGCTAGATACATCAGAGGTGATTCCCAAACATAAAGTAAAGTTTATTCCTTTTTCCACCATTCTTTCACAATCCATGGCTAGCCATATCCACGGGTGCCTTCCATACCAATACTTTTCAAGGAATTTATTATTGACAACATAAAGTAAATTTCTTTTTCAATTCGGGACTGGGCATCCCTATTACCGGCCACACTTTTTTGCACTGACAAGAGAATAAACACTTATCTTGAGAATAACACATCTAGCATGGAAAAATATTGGCCACCCCCTGCTGCTTCATGAGCGGTACAGGAACACAAAAAGTAAATTCATTTTGAAAATTAGAGTTGGCACATATAAATTTACTTGGAATGGCATGGAAATACCGCATATAAGTAGGTATGGTGGACTCATTTGGCACAACTTAGTTTAAGGATTTTGGATGCACATGCAGTATTCCCGCTTGGTACAAGGGAAGGCTAGCAAATAGATTGAGAAGCAACCAACCAAGAAAGGAAAACGATCATAAGCGAGCATTAAACAAAACTAACATCGAATAATGCACCATAAGTAGGATGAAACTTTATTGCATAACTGTTTACTTTCGTGCTTGCATAGGGAATCACAAATTTTAACACCAGTATTCTTACTAAAGCATAATTGCTCACCAATATGACTCACATATTATTATCTCCATATCACAAAACTATTCCAAGGAATCAAGTTTTAATATCCAATGATCTTCATGATAGTTTTAATTATCCATCTTGGATATCTATCACTTTGGGACTAGTTTCATATATTACCCTTGATTTAACAAGCTCTCAAACAAATTTAAGTGAAGAACAAGAGCATAAAGATTTCTTCAAAATTTTCAATCTCTCAAAATAATATAAATGAAGCATGAGAGGATATTTCTTGAAAAATCTACTAACTCTCAAATTGATCTAAGTGAATCATGAGATTATATTTCTTCAAAAAATTAACAACCACCATGCTCAAAAAGAAATAAGTGAAGCACTAGAGCAACTCCATAGCTCAAAAAATTTGAATGAAGCACATAGTGCAATTCTAAAAAAAGCATGGCATCATTATGGCTCTCTCAAATAGGTGTGTCCAGCAAGGATGATTGTGACAAACTAAAAAGCAAAACAAGCAAAGACTCATATAATACAAGAAGCTCTAAGAAAAAATCATGATATGTAACAACTAAAAATATAGCTCTAAGTAAAATTACCGATGGTTGTTAGTAGAAAGAGGGATGCCTTCCGGGGCATCCCTAAGCTTAGTTGCTTGGTTCTCCTTGAATATTACTTTGGGGTTCCATGGGCATTCCCAAGCTTAGGCTCTTTTCACTCCTAATTCCTTCATCCATCGTGATCGCACCCAAATCTTGAAAACTTCAATCACACAAAACTTAACAAAAACCTTCATGAGATCCGTTAGTATAATAAAGCAAATCACCACTATAAGTATTGTTGCAAACACATTCATATTTTATTATTGCATTATACCTATTATACTCTAACTTTACCATGGCTTATACCCCCCCCAATATACTCCATAGACTCATCAAAATAAGCAGACAATGCAACGAAAACAAAACCTATCAAAAACATAACAATCTATAATAATGTGGACTTTGAGCATACTTCTGTAACTGCAAAAATTCTGGAAAATTAGGACAAGGTAGGCAATTTGTATACCAATCTTGTGTAGAAAATTCAGAATTTTATCACGCTTCTATTATTTTGAACAATTCTGCTACTGGGCGCAAAAGTTTCTGTTTTCCAACAAGATCAAATCAACTATCACCCAACATGATCCTAAAGGCTTTACTTGGAGCGAACACTAATTGAAACATAAAAACACAATCATAACAGTAGCATAATTGTGTCAACACAAAAAACAGGAAGAGAAAGTGAAAAAACATTTTATTCATTGGGTTGCCTTCCAACAAGCGCTATCATTTTGTGCCCCTAGCTAGGCTTAATGCATAGATTCAAGTATTGTCATCTTCAGTTTTTGCTACTTTTGTAAGAGCTTTATCAAACCTGGGAGGTTCTTTACGCTTCCCATTATTTTCATGAAAAGATACCGCCTTAAGACCTAAAATATCCAACTGCTTATTACACAGAGTAATCAAAGTATTCATGCGATTGAAGTTCCCTCTAATACGTTTGAGGGGTTCGTTAGACTTTTGCAACTCAACCAAATTTTTCAATAGATCACCCAATTTTTCTAATATTTGAATCCCTTCTTTCGTAAAAGTACATCCCTTTCTTGGTGGTGGAACTCCCAATATCCCCACTACTATTTCATAGGCAACATTAGCATCAATCTCACTAAAATTCCCTTTAGCATCAAAATCCAAGAGTTGTCTATGATGCATAGTTAAACCTATATAAAAATTAGTAAGCAAAATCTTTGCATCTCCTTTTATATTGCAAATGTGGTTGGATTCCATTAACCTATACCTAGCATCTTTAAAATTTTCTCCTTGCTTCTATTTGAAGTATAGAACTTCAAAATCCGGTGACAAAGGAGGGGTAGTCATGCTAGTCATAGCAAAAAGTAGGCAAACAAGATCACAAGCAAACAAAAGATCGAACGAGAAAAAGGCAAACGAAAAATATTTTTGTATTTCTGCAAAAACGTTTTAGAAGTGGGGGGCATGAAAACAAGAGGCAAATGATAAATAAAGTAATTGCAAGGAGATGAGAGTTTGTGCGTAGGAATCTCATAGATGTTTGTGATGCTTCCCCAGAAATGGTGCCAGAAATTTTTCCTGATTGCTTGTATCTGCATTGGCAATTCCCTGAAGAGGAGAGGATGATGCAAAAAAACAACGGTAAGTATTTTCCTCAGTTATGAAATCAAGGTTATCAATCTAGTAGGAGAACCAAGCAACACTATGTAAACAACACCTGCAGACAAACCACAAAAACTTGCAACCCAACGCGTAAGAGGGGTTTGACGATGACACGTACCTAGGTCAGGGTAATAGGCATGACCTAGGTGCCCTTCCCAAGGACGTTGCCCTAGAGTCAAAGGCATTCAAAATACAACAGAAGAAACCGATTGAGTTCACCCTGGAGTGCAATCCACTCGACTGTCTACTTCACTCGGATACCCCAATTCCATTCGACCAAGATAAGAGTCACTCGACCACACGAAGAATGACTCGGAGGCGGAGGGCCTAAAGCCACTCAGGATGACAATGGTCAAGCGTTCACTCTGCAGTCTTTAAGATCATTTATAGCTCTTTATAGCTGGCGTTACCAGTAACGCCCTATCTTAATGTAAATTGAACCCCGTGTAACGTGGGATGGCTGGGGTCTTGACGCACTCTATGTAAGCCACCCCCTCCTATGGCACAAGGGTTCGCACCCCCTGTAACTCTCACGCATAATCCAGTCGACCAAGCCTCCGGGCACCGAGACGTAGGGTTGTTACTTCCTTCGAGAAGGACCTAAACTCGTAAATCTTGCGTGCACAACCTCATCGTAGCTAGGATCTTGCCTCCTCCTACGTACCCCCTATTCTATTGCCAGACTTGTTCCCACGACAGTTGGCGCCCATCGTGGGGCAGGTGTCTTAGCGACTTCCAGTGAGGTTGCAGTTTTTCCGATCTCCATCAACATGGTTTCTTGCGGTGGTTTGGCTTTGGGCCGCGAGATCCGACTCGATGCGCTCATCTTCATCGCCGATGACTCCGCCTGGCTCCAAGAGGGCCCCCTTGATGTTGAGGCCCTTCCCATCCGTGGGGCGGCGCACTTCCATGCGAGTGCCTACGGCGTCCTTCTACGGCAGCCGTCGACTCAGTATCGGTTGGCTCCCGTATCGTCCATCCTTCCAACTATACGCCATCACAAGAGATCTGGTCGATCGCGGCTTCAGCGCTGGGTGAAGCATGATGTGGCCTGCCAGTCGGCCACCCCTTAAGTCGTGGCAATCGATCCTGACGAATCTCTCTACGTACTATTCGACCTGTCGAGTGGTTCCGCCAAGACTCTGTCCGAGTGCGGGAGCAGCGACCCGGCGGCGGAGGTCCTGATGGTCAACAAGCCATGCAGCCCGCCTGGTTTCCGCCACAGTGGCGGCACCAATGGTGGCGGTGGTTCATCACGCGGTCATGACGAGTATCATCCCGAAGCCCTCACATCGGAGCAGAGGGAAGAGCTGCACCGTCGCAACAGGGAAGCCCTCCACACCCCCATCATCGGGGAAACCTCTGAGGCTCGGGCCTTGGAGGCTGCACGCCTGGCCACCTTGGCTGAGCGCGCACATTTAGAGAATCTCCAACATTTACTCGATGAACGCACTCATCAGCAGATCCCTGAATCCAGTCGATGTGATCGACAATTGTTTCCACCTGAACCTCAGGTATATCGCACACCAGTCCAGAATCTTGCAGCTGCAACCCATATAGCAGAGTCGATTCAGCCATCCCGTTCAGAGGCTGGTAGAGGTTTGATGCAGATTCGAGTGTTGCTTCAGGTGGCCGGGGAGCAAAACTCAGTTGTTTCTCGGTTGCGCAACAGGATTCATAGCAGGTCCGTCGTGGCGGACACAGTCCAGTCAGCTCACAGCCCAAGATCGCCTCCGCGGCATGAGGGTCGTGGGCATCACCAGGAGCAATACCTGGGTCGAAACCACGGGCAGTATGATCATCGACTAGGCTGTGATGCCCGCCGTCGAGTCCCTACGCCCCCTCTGAGGGGCATATCGTATGTGCCCCAGCAGTACGATGACAGACGCCCTTATGGCGATGAGCGAAGGGCCCCAATCAACCCAAGAGAGCCCAGGTTTGATGCAAGATCAGTTCTTGTGCCAGGTCTGGTCGACAGAGGCCGGGCACACAGAGAAGGACTAGACAAATATCATCCGATTGGTAGCAGAGTGCATGTTTCTGGTCCTGAATGTTTCAACAGAGCCATCAGAGCTGCTGAGATCCCTCCCAACTTCAGGTTGGCAACGGGAGTGAGTAAGTTCATCGGTGAGTCGAAGCCAGACACTTGGCTAGAGGGTTACTAAGTGGCTGTGCAGATTGGTGGCGGCAATGATGATGTAGCCATGAAGCACGCCCCTGATGCTGGAGGGTTCAGCCAGAGCTTGGTTGAATCAATTGGTTCCTGGCAATATCTTCAGTTGGGAAGAATTGGCCCGAGTGTTCGTCAGGACATTCGAGGGCACTTGCAAACGACCTGCAGGGCTGACTGAACTACATCATTATGTTCAGAAACCGAATGAAACATTGAGAGATTACATCCAGAGGTGGACCACCCTTCATCATACCGTGGATAAAGTGTCTGAGCAACAGGCTGTTTGCGCCTTCAAGGAGGGTGTTCGGTACAAAGAGCTTAACCTGAAATTCGGTCAGATAGGAGATATGTCCCTGGCTCGGATGATGGAAATAGCCACTCGGTATGCTAACGGCGAGGAAGAAGACTGACTCCACAGTGGCAAGAACAAACCAGACGCCCAGGATACTAGAGGTGGAAATTCCAGTCGGAAGCAGAAGCGAAGAGCTGAACCCGCGGGTCCCGGTGAGGCCGTAGTTTTGAACCAAGGGAAATCAAAGGAAAGCCTAAGGGGCCATGGATCCCCAAGAAAGTAAAAGATCAAGCGGGAAATTACGTGCTTGATTTGCCATGTCACATACACACCAAGAAAGATGAAGAGGGAAACCTGATTTACCCCAAGCATACCACTCGACAGTGTCGACTCATGATTCAGAGCATACGAGAGGATCAACCTAGTGAAAAGGAGAAGGAATATAATAAGGACGAAGACAAAGAAGAAGATGATGGTTACCCCAATGTTAATGCCACTTTAGTGATTTTTGCTGACGTTGAGAGAAAAGTCGACTGAAAGTTATCAATCGAGAAGTGAAAATGGTTGCTCTGGCAACTACCACATACTTGAAGTGGTCAAAAACTCCCATTACATTCGACCAGTCCGACCATCCAGTGCAAGTTGCTAACCCTGGGTGGCAAGCATTGGTGGTCGACCTTGTCGTTGGGGGCACTTGGCTGACCAAGGTTTTGATGGACGGTGGCAGCGGTTTGAACATTTTGTATGCTGAGACCCTCCGAGGGATGGGCATTCCGATGTCCAGACTCAACGAAGGAACATGCGACACCATTGAATCATCCCAGGAAAGAAAGTCGATTCACTCGGTCACATCACTCTCGATGTGGTTTTCGACGAGTCGAAAAATTACCGCAAGGAAAAGTTGACATTTGAGGTCGTGGACTTTCACAGTGCCTATCATGCTATTTTGGGCAGGCCTGCGTACGCTCGTTTCATGGCTTGACCATGTTACGTGTATCTCAAGTTGAAGATGCCTGGCCCCAAAGGTGTGATTACAGTCACTCAGAATCGGCAGAGAGCACAAGAGTGCCTCCAGAAGGGCTCAAAAATTGCCAATGAACAGATGGCAGCAGTAGAAATGGAAGAGTACAAGAAGACTGTAGATCCGAGTGATTTGTTGCGCGCTAAGAAGCCTGCTTCAGAGTCTTCATTTCAGTCGTCTGGTGAAACAAAGCCCGTTCACATTCACCCGACCGATCCCAATGCTGCTCCGACTCATATATCAACAACACTCAACAGCAAATAGGAAGAAGCGCTCATCCAGTTCCTCCTTCAGAACTGGGACATCTTTGCATGGAAACCATCTGACATGCCAGGTGTACCCAGGGGACTGGCTGAGCACCCAAAAGCAAAACCCGTTAAAGAGCATCTCCGTCTGTCCGCTGTGGAGAAGAGGAAGGCAATTGGCGAAGAGGTGGCTCGGCTTCTGGCAGCTGAGTTCATCCGAGAGATATACCACTCCGAGTGGCTCGCCAATGTCGTCATGGTCCCCAAGAAGGATGATTCACTTCGTATGTGTATCGATTTCAAGAACATCAATTGGGCCTTCCCGAAAGATCATTTCCCTCTACCCCGCATCGACCAAATTGTCGAGTCGACTACGGGATGTGAGTGTTTGTCCTTTTTGGACGCGTATTCTAGGTATCATCAGATCCGACTGTATGGACCCGACAAAATAAAAACAACCTTCATCACCCCATTTGGGTGGTTTTGCTATGTTACCATGCCTTTTGGTCTCAAGAATGCTGGCGCCACATTCATGCGCATGATTCAGAAGTGTTTGCTCACTCAAATCAGTCGGAATGTGGAAGCATACATGGATGACATCATGGTCAAGTCACGTAAAGGTTCTGACCTACTGACTGGCCTCGTTGAAACCTTCGCCAACTTGAGAAGATATGATATTAAGATCAACCCGTCAAAGTGCACATTCAGAGTCCTAGGTGGAAAGTTACTCGATTTCCTTGTTTCCGAACAAGGGATCAATGCAAACCCGGAAAAGGTTGGTGCAAACCTCCGAATGAAACGGCATGTGTGTGTGCATGACGTTCAAAAGCTTACTAGTTGTTTGGCTGCTTTGAGTCGATTCATCTCATGTCTCGGTGAAAATGGCATTACCTATTTACTGACTGATGAAGAAGTCTGACAAGTTCAAGTGGACTCCTGAAGCCGAAGCAGCGTTTGTAGAGCTCAAAGCCCTGCTTTCCACCTAGACGGTGCTTGCTGCCCCAATTAGCAAGGAGCCTCTACTACTATATATTACAGCCATTGGACAAGTTGTTAGCACAGTGCTCACAGTCAAGCGGGAAGAAGAAGGTAAAGCCTACAAAGTTCAATGCCCAGTGTATTATATTTCTGAATTCTTGACTCCGTCCAAGCAGAGATATCCGCATTATCAGAAGCTTGTTTATGGAATTTACTTGACCACGAAGAAAGTTGCACACTACTTTTCAGACCACTCGGTTTTAGTTGTCAGTGATGCTCCATTGTCAGAAATTCTGAATAATAGAGAAGCAACTGGTCGAGTGGCAAAGTGGGCAATTGAGCTCCTTCCGTTGGATATCAAGTTTGAGGCAAAGAAAGCAATCAAGTCCCAAGCAATAGCAGATTTCCTCGCCGAGTGGATTGAAAAGCAGCAACCGACTCAAATTCACTTGGAGCATTGGACTATGTTCTTTGATGGGTCCAAGATGTTGAATGGCTCTGGTGCTGGTGTAGTTCTGGTATCTCCCAGAGGTGACAAGCTCAGCTATCTCCTTCAAATTCACTTCGATTCTTCAAACAATGAAGTTGAGTATGAGGAACTTTTGTATGGGTTGCGTATGTCTATCTCATTCGGCATCCATCGCCTAATGGTCTACGGCGACCCAGACTTGGTGGTCAATCAAGTAATGAAGGAACGGGATATCATGAGTCCAGCCATGACTGGTTATTGCAACGCAGTAAGGAAGCTAGAGAAGAGGTTTGAGGGGTTAGAACTCCACCACATACCCCGAATCAAGAATCAAGCTGCTGATGATCTGGCAAAGTTAGGTTCCACTTGGAAACCTATACCCAGCAATGTGTTCTTGGAGCATCTCCACACCCCGTCAGTCCAAGAAGACCCTTTCAGAGAGGAGCCCCCGCAACCGATAAGCTCAACCGATCCGACTGAGATTGAAGTCCCGGCCATAGTCGACCTAATCATGGAAGTTTTGGTAATCACCCCCGACTGGATGGTACCATACATTGCATATCTGCTCAGGAAGGAGCTTCTGTAGGATGAAGATGAGGCCCGTCAGATTGTCTGTCGATCCAAAGCCTTCATGGTGATAGGTGGTCAGCTTTACAGAGAAAGTGTCACTGGGGTCGCTCAGTGTTGTATCTCCCCAGAAGAAGGTCGAATGGTCCTAAATGAGATCCACTCGGGGACCTATGGTCACCATGCATCCTCTCGGACCATTGTGGACAAAGCATACCAAGCAGGATTCTACTGGCCGCATGCAAATGAGATGGCAAAAGATATAGTCGACAAGTGCGAAGGCTGCCAGTTCTACTCGAACATGTCTCACAAGACTGCATCTGCCTTGAAGACCATTCCACTCGTCTGGTCGTTTGCAGTTTGGGGGTTGGATATGGTTGGACCCTTCAAGACCGGCAGAAGTGGTTTCACTCATTTGCTTGTGGCAGTCGACAAATTCAGCAAATGGATTGAAGCCAAGTCTATCAAGAACCTTGATTCAAGTACTGCCATCAGTTTCATCGGAGAGTTGATATTCAGATATGGAGTCTCTCACAGCATTATCACAGATAATGGCTCCAACTTTGATTCTGATGAATTCAGAGCCTTTTGTGCTTCCCAAGGCACTCGAGTCGATTACGCATCTGTCGCGCACCCGCAGTCGAATGGGCAGGCAGAAAGGGTGAATGTCTTGATCCTTCAAGGGCCGAAACCCCGACTGATGCGCGATCTCAAACATGCTGCTGGAGCCTGGGTGACTGAATTGCCATCCGTCCTGTGGGGACTAAGAACAACTCCCAACCGGTCGACTGACCGAACTCCTTTCTTCATGGTGTATGGTGCTGAAGATGTGCTTCCGAGTGACTTGCTGCACAACGCCCCCCAAGTGGAACTCTTCCCAGAAGCTGAAGCAGAGCAGGCACGCCAAGATGCAGTTGATCTCCCGGAGGAAGAACGTGAGATGGCTCTCCGGTCGACCATCTATCATCAGGACCTGTGTCGATTCCATGCCCGTAATGTCAGAGGTCGAGCATTCCAAGAAGGAGACCTTGTGCTCCGAGTGCATCAGAAACGACCTCACAAGCTCGCTTTGGCCTGGGAGGGCCCCTTCATCATCACCAAGGTGCTCCACAATGGGGCATATCACCTCTACAACATAGCCAAGAAAGAAGACGAGCCACGCTCGTGGAATGCGGAGCTGCTCCGCCGTTTCTATACCTAATCACTCGGATCGACGAGTTGTAATAAGAATCCTTTAGTTTGCTTATCAAAGACAAGGTTTTTGCGGTATCTGAATGATTGCTATCCCATAAACATGCGCGTTCAAATCCCCCAATGGGTGTCTTAGCCGCCAATCCGATTCGCCTAAGTTTCAAAAAACACTCCGAGTGAAGAGCAATCCACTCACTTGGAGGCTTAGCTGCGAACCCGATTCGCCTAAGTTTCAAAAACACTCCGAGTGAAGAGCAGCCCTCTCACTCGGGGGCTTAGCCGCGAACCCGATTCGCCTAAGTTTCAAAAACACTCCGAGTGAAGAGCAATCCTCTCACTTGGGGGCTTAGCCGCGAACCCGATTCGCCTAAGCTTCAAAAACACTTTGAGTGAAGAGCAGCCCTCTCACCCGGGGGCTTAGCCGCGAACCCGATTCACCTAAGTTAAAAAACCACTCCGAGTGAAGAGCAGCCCTCTCACTCGGGGGCTTAGCTGCGATCCTGTACTCGCCTAAGTTAAAAAACCACTCCGAGTGAAGAGCAACCCTCATACTTGGGAGCTTAGCTGCGATCTCGTACTCGCCTAAGATACAAAAACACTCTCAGTGAAGAGCAACCCTCTCACTCACGGGCTTAGCTGCGATCCCGTACTCACCTAAGTACAAAAACACTCCATTTGAAGAGCAATCCTCTCACTCGGGGGCTTAGCTACGACCCCGTACTCGCCTAAGTTACAAAAACACTTCGAGTGGAGAGAAACCCTCTCACTCGGGGGGCTTAGCTGCGATCTCGTACTCGCCTAAGTTACAAAAACACTCCAAGTGAAGAGCAACCCTCTCACTCGGGGCTTAGCCGCGATCCCGTACTCGCCTAAGTTAAAAAAACCTCTCCGAGTGAAGAGGAACCCTCTCAATCAGGGGCTTAGCTGCGACCCCGTACTCGCCTAAGTTAAAAATCACTCCAAATGAAGAGCAACCCTCTCACTCGGGAGCTTAGCTGCGATCTCGTACTCGCCTAAGTTAAAAAAACCACTTCGACTGAAGAGCAACCCTCTCACTCGGGGGCTTAGCTGTGACCCTGTACTCGCCTAAGTTAAAAACCACTCCAAGCGAAGAGCAACCCTCTCACTCGGGAGCTTAGCTGCGACCCCGTACTCGCCTAAGTTGAAGAACCACTCCGAGTGGAGGGCGACCCTCCCACTCGGGGACTTAGCTTCAGTCCCGTACCCGCCTAAGTTACGAAACTACGTCTAGTGAGGAACAATCCTCCCACTCGGTGGCTTAGTCACACTCGGAGCTGTGCCACAAATACAACATACGGTTGCACTCGGAGCTGCGCCACAAGTACAACGTAATAGTGGCACTCAGAGCTGCACCACAAATACAATAACTGGTTGCTCTCGAAGTTGCGTCACAAGTACAATGTGCGGTCGCACTCGGAGCTGCGCCACAAGTACAACGTAATAGTGGCACTCAGAGCTGCACCACAAATACACTGACTAGCTGCTCTCGGAGCTGCATCACAAGTACAACGTCCGGTTGCACTTGGAGCTACGCCACAAATATGATGACTGGCTGCTCTCGGAGCTACATCACAAGTACAACATCTGGTTGTACTCGAAGCTGCGCCGCAAGTACAATGTCAACTATGAGTGGAGAGCGACCCATTCACTCAGAGTTTCAATTGTTATTCCCAATTCACTCGAAGTCAAAAAAACTCAAAGGTGATGAAGACAAAGCAACTGCATTCAGAAGGAAAAAACCAAGTTCGGATAAAATCCATGAAAGTTCTGAACCACCAGCAGAAGTACTCGAGCGTCAAGCCCAAAAGAGTTTTAACGATTACAAAATCACTCGGCATCCCAAGGCAAATTAAATCAAGCTATCAAGTTTTTCACTTGGCAGGAGAAGGACTAGCTGGCTCGACCAACTCGTCCAGGTTGATTCCATCGGCGATGCGAGTAGCAGCCTCAATGAAGGTCTCCTTGAAGGACTGGAATTGAAGCCTCTTGGTATTGGTGACCTTGAGAGCCACCATCTTCTCTTCTCTAACTTCTTTGCAATGAACATAGACCAAAGACAGAGCCACGTCAACGCCGCAACGAGCAGAGGACTTCTTCCACACCCGCACTCGACCAGGGATTTCATTGAGCCGAGTCATCGGAGACTCGAGGTCATTTTGGAACGTCACTCCTGGCCAGAGCTCTGTGTCGATCCGTGACACCGCCACTTTTAGTCGTGCAAGATACTCCATAACGCTAGCGAGGCAAGATTCCAGTCGCAGCATGTTCATCGCAGCTTCGTCCTTGACGGGGGAATTAATGGGTCCAGGCTCGTCTCAATCCACCCAGTCTCTTCCTCGAAATTTTGACAGAATTCTACATATACTGAACAATAATAAGTCGATAGTCATATGATGAGTCAGCGGTTATGAATTAGTCGGACAAGGAAAAGTACCTTCGAGCGTAAGGAACATCTTCTTGGCAAGGCCTCCCAAATAAGTCTCCAGATTGTCTCTCCTCCAAGTGAGATCTTTGACTTTGTCAGTCAAGGCCACCTTGTCCTTCTTCAGCTGCACGACTTCTTTGTTTACTTCATCGATGGCAGTCTTCAGCTTGGCATTTTTTTTCTTCCAACTTGCCGACTGAAGCTAGCTTCTTGTCAGCAAGTTCGGTTTTCTCTCGCGCCGTCTTTTGTGCTGCTGCGAGGTCAAGATCCTTCTGCTCCAGAGCCTGCTAAATTTTGTCCAAAGAAAAAACATTCTTCAGATGAGCTTGGAATTGACGATTTTCACTACACACATCTATTCGAGTGGAGTCACTCAGTTTAAAGATTGAAAAGAAAGGATGACAAGGTTAACAGTCGACATAGTTATTACCTCCCATGATGGTTGCTTCGTCTTGGGACTTCTTTAGATTTTCTTTGGCCGGTTCCAGATCAAGGTTGAGCCGAATTTGTTTCTTCTCCAATTCATCAAACTGGGCCCCGAGCTCACAAGATTTCTATAGTCAACAGACAGTCATTCGACAGAAACAAAGATCGATTGCTGCAGAGCGATAAGATACAAGTTCAAGTTATTATGGAAAAAGAGTTCTAAGACTACTGCCGAATCAAATATTTGATAGTAGTCTCGGGGACTACACCTAGTGGGTGCACTTGATGTGCCCCCACTGGAACAACTTCCCACTCGACATGGTCCGTCCAGTCCTAGTGGAAGGGGTAAAACGGCAACAACATTTACACTTAGACCACCGCTGACTGCCCGCAGTCGATCGCGGTCTCGGGGACTACACCCAGTGGGTGCACTTAGCATGCCCCCACCGGCTCAGAATTCACTCGACGAGATCCGTCCAAAGCCGAGTGAATATGCTACAAACAGATTCTAAGACTCCCGTGGCAAAACAACTCTTTGGAAAGACCCCCGCCAAATCAAAAATTCGACGGCGGTCTCGGGGACTACACCTAGTGGGTGCACTCAGCGTGCCCCCACTGGTTCAAGAGTTCACTCGACAAAGATTGGGCGAGTCAACTGACAAAGCTACAAAGTGAAAAAGACACCCAGTGGGTGAGCAGATGCAAGGTACAGACTCATGATAGATGCACATTAAAGGTTTCAAAATGCTCATCCATGGACATCTTACGAATAGTAAAGCAGCAGTTTTCAAGTACCATATCCTAACAGAGCAAAGATCAAGCTGAAAGATCAGTCAGAAATCAACTTACCTGGGCATTGGTTTGAAGAGGAGAGCTGGCATCGTAGGCAGCCTTGCTAGCTTCGTGCACCACCTTCATTTGCTCCATCATAAGGCCTGCTTGGCGTATAACTTCCTTAGCAACGCTCACTTGGTCCTCTGGGACATGATGGGTAACAAAGAGCGGAGTCGGTGGAACAGTCGAAGCAGCCAGGGGATCTGAGGCATGGAGTTGCATGGAGGGAGCAAGGACTTGGGCGGTCGACGCCGAAGGACGTTCAATCGACACAGGCTCCGCAAAAGAAACAGAAGCCCGAATCGGATCACTGGATCATTGGGCGACTAGTTCTGACGCTAGAGTCGAGTGTGACGCCTTGCTGGCAGACACCTTCGTGCTCGAAGTCCTGCCCCTTCTTCATGTGTGATCGTTGACCCCTCCGGCGAGTGCTAGAGAAGGCCTCTAGATTGGATCTCGTGGTTCTGGAACTTGCGGCGGCTGGAATTGTGTTCCGATGACTCCCCTAGGGTTTCTGGAGTATTAGAGTATTTATAGAGGTGAGAGGCAGTGGAGGGGGTTCCTGTGGGCCCCACTACCCACCAGAGCGCGCATGGGGGCCCTGGCGTGCCCTGGTGCCTAGTGGGCCCAGCTGGGGCCCTCTGGTGCACATCTTGGGTCTCCTAGGTGTCTTCTGGGCAGTAAAAAAATCTTCAAAAAAAATCACTGCATTTGGACTTCGTTTGATATGGATATTCTGCGAAGTAAAAAATAGATAAAAATAGCAACTCGCACTGGGCACTATGTCAATAGGTTAGTCCCAAAAAATGATATATAAAGTGATACGTCTCCGTTGTATCTACTTTTCCTAATGCTTTTCCTCTTGTTTTGGACTCTAATTTGCATGATTTGAATGAAATTAATTTGGACGGACGTTGTTTTCACAAGAACTACCATGGTGTTGTTTCTGTGCAGAAATAAAAGTTCTCGGATTGGAACAAAACTTTGCAAAGATTTTTTAGTCAATAAATAAGAATTTTGGGTGCCAAGTGAAGGAAATATGCCATAGAGGCAATAATAAAGTTGTTATTTATATTTCCTTATATCATGATAAATGTTTATTATTCATGCTAGAATTGTATTAACCGGAAACTTAGTACATGTGTGAATACATAAACGAAATAGAGTGTCCCTAGTATGCCTCTACTTGACTATCTCGTTAATCAAAGATGGTTAAGTTTCCTGACCATAGACATGTGTTGTCATTTGATGAACATGATCACATCATTAGAGAATGATGTGATGGACAAGACCCATCTGTTAGCTTAGCATAAATGATCCTTTAGTTTTATTGCTATTGCTTTCATCATGACTTATACATGTTCCTCTGACTATGAGATTATGCAACTCCCGAATACCGAACACCTTGTGTTCCATCAAACATCACAATGTCACTCGGTGATTATAAAGATGCTCTACAGGTGTCTCCGATGGTGTTTGTTGAGTTGGCATAGATCGAGATTAGGATTTGTCACTCCAATTGTCGGAGAGGTATCTCTGGGCCCTCTCGGTAATGCACATCACTATAAGCCTTGCAAGCAATGTGACTAGTGAGTTAGTTGCAGGATGTTGCATTACGGAATGAGTAAAAAGACTTGCCGGTAACGAGATTGAACTAGGTATGATGATACCGACGATCAAATCTCGGGCAAGTAACAAACCAATGCCAAAGGGAACAACATATGTTGTTATGCGGTTTGACCGATAAAGATCTTCGTAAAATAAGTAGGCGTCAATATGAGCATCCAGGTTTCGCTATTGGTTATTGACCGAAGATGTGTCTGATACGTCTCCATCATATCTATAATTTTTGATTGTTCCATGCCAATATTATACAACTTTCATATACTTTTGGCAACTTTTTATACTATTTTTGGGACTAACATATTGATCCAGTGCCCAGTGCCAGTTCCTGTTTGTTGCATGTTTTTTGTTTCGCAGTAAATCCATATAAAACGGAGTTCAAATGGGATAAAAACTGACGGAGATTTTTTTTGGAATATATGTGATTTTGGGGGAGAAGAATCAACGCGAGACGATGCCCGAGGGGGCCACGAGGCAGGGGGCATGCCCCAGGGGGTCAGGCGCGCCCTGGGCCCTTGTGGCCACCTCGTAATGCGGTTGATGCCCTTATTTCGCCGCAACAAAGCTAATATCCGGATAAAAATCGTATCCAAAATTCAGCTCAATTGGAGTTACGGATCTCCGGGAATTTAAGAAACGGTGAAAGGGCGGAATTAGGAAACGCAGAAACGGAGAGAGACAGAGAGACAGATCCGGAGGGGCTCTCGCCCCTCCCATGCCATGGAGACCATGGACCAGAGGGGAAACCCTTCTCCCATCTAGGGAGAAGGTCAAGGAAGAAGAAGAAGAAGGAGGGGGATCTCCCCCCTCCTTTCGTTGGCACCGGAGTGCCACCGGGGCCATCATCGTCACCGCAATCTTCACCAACAACTTCACCGCCGTCATCACCAACTCTTCCCCCCTATGCAGCGGTGTAACCCCTCTTTTACCCTCTGTAATCTCTACTTAAACATGGTGCTCAATGCTATATATTATTTCCCAATGATGTATGGATATCCTATGATATTCGAGTAGATCCGTTTTGTCCTATGGGTTAATTGATGATCGTGATTGGTTTGAGTTGCATGTTTTATTATTGGTGCTGTCCCATGGTGCTCTCTGTGTCACGCAAGTGTGAGGGATCCCCGTTGTAGGGTGTTGCAATACGTTCATGATTTGCTTATGGTGGGTGGCATGAGTGACAGAAGCACATACCCAAGTAAGTAGGTTGTTTGCATATGGGAGTAAAGAGGACTTGATACTTTAATGCTATGGTTGGGTTTTACCTTAATGATTTTTGGTAGTTGCGGACGCTTCCTAGAGTTCCAATCATAAGTGCATAGGATCCAAGTAGAGAAAGTATGTTAGCTTATGCCTCTCCCTCAAATAAAATTGCAATAACGATTACTGGTCTAGTTATCGATTGCCTAGGAACAGATAACTTTCTTGTGACAAAAAGCTCTCTACTAAACCTAACTTAGTTGTGTCTTTATCTAAACATCCCCTACTTTTTATTCACGTGCTCTTTATTATCTTGCAAACCTATCCAACAACACCTACAAAGTACTTCTAGCTTCATACTTGTTCTAGGTAAAGCGAACATTAAGCGTGCGTAGAGTTGTATTGGTGGTCGATAGAACTTGAGGGAATATTTATTCTACCTTCAGCTTCTCATTGCGTTCGACACTCTTACTTATCGAAAGAGGCTACAGTTGATCCCCTATACTTGTGGGTTATCAAGACCTTTTTCTGACGCTGTTGCCGAGGAGCAATAGCGTGGGGTGAATATTCTCGTGTGTGCTTGTTTGCTTTATCACTAAGTAATTTTTATTTGCTATTCTTAGTTGTTTTCTATCTTTAGTTATGTATATGGAACACGGAATACCAAAAAAATTAGGTGTACCTGCTATTCATGGAGATGGGGGACCTCCTAAAACCCTCGATGCTGGTTATGTGAAAAATATTATGTACTACGTTGATAGTCCTGAGAAAACCCCATTCAATTATGTAATGGGAGACACGTTGGATCAACACGAATACTTTAGGAATTATCACTTGACTCAAAAAGGGAAACTATTATGGGATCGAATTCATATGTTGCATTGGTATGCTCGGGAACTATGCTTGAGATATGACTATACTTGTTGCTCTAGGATGAAGGCTCCACACCTGCCCTTTTCATGCAAATTTAATGATGATAAAACCTTGGCTTCTTATGCTAATGGTATATATGATTACTATGATGTGGAACAAATAGAAGAATTTGTTGCTTTATGGGTGCTTATGAAATTGAATCTTTGTTTAAAGAGTGTGAAAATCTTGATGATGCTGTTTACAGACCTATTTTTTTGCTATACATAAATATTGCTACGAGAATTATGAATTCAATTGTGATATTGATGATTTTATTGAGAGAGTCTCCGCTGTCCAAGAAGAGATTAATATTTTGCAGGAGTCTATGGAAGAAGGAATTGATGAAACTGTGAGCTCATTGGATGAAAAAGATGATGAGGAGAGCGAAGAACAAAAGGAGGAAGATCAGATTAGCTACCCGTGCCCACCTTTTAATGAGAGTAACTCTCCAACTCATACATTATTTAATGTCCCTTCGTTCTTACCGAAGGATGATTGCTATGATGATTGTTATGATCCCATTGATTCTTTTGAAATACCCTTTTTTGATGAACTTGATGCTTGCTATGCTTGTGGCCATGATGCCAATATGAATGATGCTTATGGTGATGAAATTGCTATAGTTCCTTATGTTAAACATGAAATTGTTGCTATTGCACCCACACAAAATAGTCCTATTATCTTTTTGAATTCTCCAAACTACACTATATCAGAGAAGTTTGCTCTTATTAAGGATTATGTTGATGGGTTGCATTTTACCATTGCACATGATGATTTTGATTAATGTAATATGCATGTGATTGCTGCTCCTACTTGCCATTATTATATGAGAGGAACTACATCTCCACCTCTCTATGTTTCCAACACGATAAAATTGCAAGAAACTGTTTATACTATGCATTGGCCTTTACTATATGAGCATGAATTGTTATTTTATGACATGCCGATGCATAGGAAGAGAGTTAGACTTTGTAATTGCTTGATATATCTTGCTTTATACTCACTACTAAATGCCAAATCATTGCTAATTCAAATTGGCTTTGATATACCTTGGGATCCGGGTGGATCCATTACTTGAGCACTATATGCCTAGCTTAATGATTTTAAAGAAAGCGTTGCCAGGGAGACAACCCGGAAGTTTTAGAGAGTCATTTATTTCTGTTGAGTGCTTTTATAAAGTTTAAAAACAAAAAATAAAGAGGGGAACCTAAAACTTTTTCAAAAAGAAAAGTGAAAGTGAGAAAGACGAGCATGTTAAAATGGGAGCTAGCCTTGAACTTTGTTCATGCCCATGGAAACTTTGTGACCCTTCATTACAGAAACTTTTCAACAAAAATAATTATCCCCTTGTAAAATTCCTTTGTATTATAAAAATAATGTGCCAAGATTTGCCTTTAGGATGTTTACATTGCTTGTTGGTTTGTGCGGTGCAGAACAAAAACTTTGGCTGTAGTGCGTGATTTTACATTTTTTTTACTAGAACGCCAAACGGTTCTGAAACTTTTTGCACTGTCTTTCTATACAAATTTTTTATTTTTCCTATTTTTGCAGAATTGTTTGAGTAACAGATGTATGGTGAATGTTCAGATTACTACAGACTGTCATGTTTAAGACAGATTCTGTTTTTGATGCATTGTTTGCTTGTTTTGATGAAACTATCGATTTCTATCAGTGGATTAAGCCATGGAAAAGTTATATTACAGTATCTACAGTGCAAAAACAAAATATGAATTGGTTTGCAACAGTATTAGAGTAGTGATTTGCTTTATTATACTAACGGATCTTACCGAGTTTTCTGTTGAGTTTTGTGTGGATAAAGTGTTCGAAGATCGAGGAGGTCTCGATGTGAGGAGAAGGAGGAGAGGCAAGAGCTCAAGCTTGGGGATGCCCAAGGCACCCAAGTAAATATTCAAGGAGACTCAAGCGTCTAAGCTTGGGGATGTCCCGGAAGGCATCCCATCTTTCTTCAACAAGTATCGGTATGTTTCTGGATTCGTTTCGTTCATGCGATATGTGCAAATCTTGTAGCGACTTTTGCATTTAGTTTTTACTTTTCATTTATGCACCATGCTGGTAGGAGATAGTCTTTGGTTGATTTATAGAATGCTCATTGCACTTCACTTATATCTTTTGAGTATGGCTTTATAGAATGCTTCATGTGCTTCACTTATATCATTTGAAGTTTGGATTGCTTGTTTCTCTTCACATAGAAAACCGCCATTTATAGAATGCTCTTTTGCTTCACTTATATTTATTAGAGCGTGGGCATATATTTTGTAGAAAGAATTAAACTCTCTTGCTTCACTTATATCTATTTAGAGAGATGGCAGGAATTGGTCATTCACATGGTAAGTCATAAAATCCTACATAAAACTTGTAGATCACTGAATATGATATGTTTGATTCCTTGCAATAGTTTTGTGATATAAAGGTGGTAATATTAGAGCCGTGCTAGTTGAGTAATTGTGAAATTGAGAAATACTTGTGTTGAGGTTTGCAAGTCCCGTAGCATGCACGTATGGTAAACATTGTGTGACAAATTTGAAGCATGGGGTGTTCTTTGATTGCTTTCCTTATGAGTGGCGGTCGGGGACGAGCGATGGTCTTTTCCTACCAATCTATCCCCCTAGGGGCATGCGTAGTAGTATATGAGTTCTTTATGACTAATGTGAGTCCATGCATTATACGCACTCTCACCCTTCCATCATTGCTAGCCTCTTCGGTACCGTGCATTGCCCTTTCTCACCTTGAGAGTTGGTGCAAACTTCGCCGGTGCATCCAAACCCCATGATATGATATGCTTTTTCACACATAAACCTCCTTATATCTTCCTTTAAACAGCCACCATACCTACCTATCATGGCATTTCCATAGCCATTCCGAGATATATTGCCATTCAACTTCCATCATCATCATATACATGACTTGAGCATTTATTGTCATATTGCTTTGCATGATCGTAAGATAGCTAGCATGATGTTTTCATGGCTTGTCCGTTTTTTGATGTCATTGCTACACTAGATCATTGCACATCCCGGTACACCGCCGGAGGCATTCATATAGAGTCATACTTTGTTCTAGACATCGAGTTGTAATAATGAGTTGTAAGTAAACAAAAGTGTGATGATCATCATTATTAGAGCATTGCCCAAGTGAGGAAAGGATGATGGAGAGTATGATTCCCCCACAAGTCGGGATGAGACTCCGGACGAGAGGCCAAAGAAGCCCAAATAAAAAAAGAGGCCAAAGAGCCCACAAAAAAATGAGAGAAAAAGAGAGAAGGGGCAATGTTACTATCCTTTTACCACACTTGTGCTTTAGAGTAGCACCATGTTCTTCATATAGAGAGTCTCTTGAGTTATCATTTTCATATACTAGTGGGAATTTTCATTATAGAACTTGGTTTGTATATTCCGATGATGGGCTTCCTCAAATGCCCGAGGTCTTCATGAGCAAGCAAGTTGGATGCACACCCACTTAGTTTCTAGTTTGAGCTTTCATACACTTATAGCTCTTAGTGCATCCGTTGCATGGCAATCCCTACTCCTCACATTGACATCAACTGATGGGCATCTCCATAGCCCGTTGATTAGTCGTGTCGATGTGAGACTTTATCCTTTTTGTCTTCTCCATGCAACCTCCACCATCATATTCTATTCCACCTATAGTGCTATGTCCATGGCTTGCGCTCATGTATTGCGTGAGGGTTGAAAAGGCTGAAGCGCGTTAAAAAGTGTGAACCAATTGCTCGGCTTGTCATCGGGGTTGTGCATTGTGGGAGCATTTAGTGTGACACAAATGAAGCATGGCCAAACTATATGATTTTGTAGGGATGAGCTTTCTTTGGCTATGTTATTTTGAGAGGACTTAATTGCTTGGTTAGTATGCTTGAAGTATTATTGTCTTAATGTCCAATGATAGACTATTGCTTTGAATCACTCAGGTCTTAATATTCATGCCATGATTAGATACATGACCAAGAATATGCTAGGTAGCATTCCACATCAAAAATTATCTTTTTTATCATTTACCTACTCGAGAAAGAACAGGAATTAAGCTTGGGGATACTGATACGTCTCCATCGTATCTATAATTTTTGATTGTTCCATGCCAATATTATACAACTTTCATATACTTTTGACAACTTTTTATACTATTTTTGGGACTAACATATTGATCCAGTGCCCAGTGCCAGTTCTTGTTTGTTCCATGTTTTTTGTTTCGCAGTAAATCCATATCAAACGGAGTCCAAACAAGACAAAAATTGACGGAGATTTTTTTTTGGAATATATGTGATTTTTGGGAAGAAGAATCAACGTGAGACGATGCCCGAGGGGGCCATGAGGCAGGGGGCGCCCTGGGCCCTCGTGGCCACCTCGTAACGCGGTTGGTGCCCTTCTTTCGCCGCAAGAAAGCTAATATCCGAATAAAAGTCGTTTCCAAAATTCAGCCCAATCGGAGTTACGGATCTCCGGGAATTTAAGAAACGGTGAAAGGGCATAATTAGGAAACGCAGAAACTGAGAGAGACAGAGAGACAGATCCAATCTCGGAGGGGCTCTCGCCCCTCCCATGCCATTGAGACCATGGACCAGAGGGGAAACCCTTCTCCCATCCAGGGAAAAGGTCAAGGAAGAAGAAGAGGAGGGGGGCTCTCTCCCCCTCGCTTCCGGTGGCACCGGAATGCCACCGGGGCCATCATCGTCACCGCAATCTTCACCAACAACTTCACCGCCGTCATCACCAACTCTTCCCCCCTATGCAGCGGTGTAACCCCTCTTTTACCCGTTGTAATCTCTACTTATACATGGTGCTCAATGCTATATATTATTTCCCAATGATGTATGGCTATCCTATGATGTTTGAGTAGATCCGTTTTGTCCTATGGGTTAATTGATGATCGTGATTGGTTTGAGTTGCATGTTTTATTATTGGTGCTGTCCTATGGTGCTCTCCGTGTCGCGCAAGCGTGAGGGATCTCCGCTATAGGGTGTTGCAATATGTTCATGATTTGCTTATGGTGGGTGGCGTGAGTGACAGAAGCACATACCCGAGTAAGTAGGTTGTTTGCATATGGGAGTAAAGAGGACTTGATACTTTAATGTTGTGGTTGGGTTTTACCTTAATGATCTTTAGTAGTTGTGGACGCTTGCTAGAGTTCCAATCATAAGTGCATATGATCCAAGTAGAGAAAGTATGTTAGCTTATGCCTCTCCCTCAAATAAAATTGCAATAACGATTATCGGTCTAGTTATCGATTGCCTAGGGACAAATAACTTTCTTGTGACAAAAAGCTCTCTACTAAACCTAACTTAGTTGTGTCTTTATCTAAACAGCCCCTACTTTTTATTCACGCTCTCTTTATTATCTTGCAAATCTATCCAACAACACCTACATAGTACTTCTAGTTTCATCCTTGTTCTAGGTAAAGCGAACGTTAAGCGTGCGTAGAGTTGTATCGGTGGTCGATAGAACTTGAGGGAATATTTATTCTACCTTTAGCTCCTCATTGGGTTTGACACTCTTACTTATCTAAAGAGGCTACAATTGATCCCCTATACTTGTGGGTTATCAGTGTCTCGGTCATGTCTACATAGTTCTCGAACCCGAAGGGCCCGCACGCCTAACGTTCGATGACGATTTGTATTATGAGTTATGTGATTTGATGTACCGAAGGTTGTTCGGAGTCCCGGATGAGATCACGGACATGACGAGGAGTCTCAAAATGGTTGAGACGTAAAGATCGATATATAGGAAGACTATATTCGGACATCGTAAAGGTTCCGAGTTATTCAGGTATTTTTTGGAGTACCGAATACGGGAATTCGCTGGGGGAAGTAGTGGGCCTTAATGGGCCATACGGGAAAGTAGAGAAGGGACTCAAGGGTTGGCCCCCCCATGGCAAGTCCAAATTGGACTAGGGAGGGGGCGACGCCCCCCTCTCTTTCCTTCTCCCTCTCCGACTCCTTCCCTCTCTCCCCTCTTGGAAAAGGAAGGGGACTCCAACTAGGATTGGGAATCCTAGTTGGAATCCCCCTATAGACGCACCCCTCCTAGGCCGACCTCTTATTCCCTCCTCCTTTATATACATGGGCAAGGGGGCACCCCAAAGGCACTCCAATATTTTCCTTAGCCGTGTGCAGTGCCCCCCTCTACAGTTTCCACCTCGGTCATGTTGTCGTAGTGCTTAGGCGAAGCCCTGCGTCGGTAACTTCATCATCACTGTTAACACGCCATCGTGCTGACGAAACTCTCCCTCGGCCTTAGCTAGATCTAGAGTTCAGGGACATCACCGAGCTGAACGTGTGCTGATCGCGGAGGTGTCATGCATTTGGTACTTGATCGGTTGGATCGCGAAGATGTTCGACTACATCAACCGCGTTACTCAATGCTTCCGCTTTCGGTCTACGAGGGTACGTAGACACACTCTCCCCTCTCGTTGCTATGCATCTCCTAGATTGATCTTGCGTGATTGTAGGATTTTTTTTTTGAAATACTGTGTTCACCAACAGTGGCATCCGACCCAGGTCTATGCAAATATGTTATATGCACGAGTAGAACACAAAGGATTTGTGGGCGTGGGTATATACATATTGCTTGTCGTCACTAGTTGTTTCTTGATTCGGCGGTATTGTTGGATGAAGCAGCCCGGACCGACATTACATGACCGCGTTCATGAGACTGGTTCTACCAACGTGCTTTGCACACGGGTGGCTGGCGCGTGTCAGTTTCTCCAACTCTAGTTGAATGGGATTCAATGAATAGGGTTCTTTCTAAAGATCAAAAAACAATCACTATACCGCGTTGTGGTTTTCGATGCATAGGTAAGAATGGTTCTTGCTAAGCCCATAGCAGCCACGTAAAACTTCCAATAGCAAAGTAGAGGACGTCTAACTTGTTTTTGCAGGGCATGTTGTGATGTGATATTGTCAAGACGTGATGAGATATAAATTATTGTATAAGATGATATGTTTTGTTAAAGTTATCGGCAACTGGCAAGAGCCTTATGGTTGTCTCTTTATTGCATTAGATGCAAGTGCCATATAATTGATTTACTTTATCTCTATGCAATGACAATAGTTGCAAAAGCAATAGTTGGTGAGATGACCATGTGACGACACGTTGATAAAGATCAAGATGATGGAGATCATGGTGTCATGCCGGTGACAATAGAGATCATGAGTGTACCTTGGAGATGGAGATCAAAGGCACAAGATGATGATGGCCATATCATGTCACATATTTTGATTGCATGTGATGTTTATCTTTTATGCATATTATTTTGCTTAGTATGATGGTATCATTATGAGATGATCCCTTACTAAAATTATAAGTGTTCTCCTTGAGTATGCACCATTGCGACAGTTCTTTGTGCTGAGACACCACGTGATGATCGGGTGTGATAAGCTCTACGTTCACATACAATGGGTGCAAGCCAGTTTTGCACATGCAGAATACTCGGGTTAAACTTGACGAGCCTAGCATATGCAGATATGGCCTCGGAACACTGAGACCGAAGGGTCGAGCGTGAATCACATAGTAGATATGATCAACATAGTGATGTTCACCATTGAAAGCTACTCCATCTCACGTGATGATCGGACATGGTTTAGTTGATTTGGATCACGTGATCATTTAGATGACTAGAGGGATGTCTATCTAAGTGGGAGTTCTTAAGTAATATGATTAATTGAACTTTAATTTATCATAAACTTAGTCCTGATAGTATTTGCATTACTATGTTGTAGATCAATAGCTCGCGATGTACTCCCCGTTAATTTTTTGATATGTTCCTAGAGAAAAACTATGTTCAAAGATGATAGTAGCAATGATGCGGACTAGGTCCGTGATCTAAGGATTATCCTCATTATTGCACAGAAGAATTATGTCCTTGATGCACCGCAAGGTGACGGACCTATTGCAGGAGCAGATACTGACATTATGAACATTTGGCAAGCTCAATATGATAACTACTTGATAGTTTAGTGCGCCATGCTTTATGGCTTAGAACCGGGACTTCAAAAAACATTTTGAATGCCACGGAGCATAAGATGTTCCAAGAGCTGAAATTGGTATTTCAGACTCATGCCCGAGTCGAGAGGTATGAGACCTCTGACAAGTACTTTGCCTACAAGATGGAGGAGAATAGCTCGGCCAGTGAGCATGTGCTTAGAATGTCTGAGTACTACAATTACTTGAATCAAGTGGGAGTTAATCTTCCAGATAAGATAGTGATTGACAGAGTTCTCTAGTCACTATCATCAAGTTACTAGAACTTTGTGATGAACTATAATATGCAAGGGATAACGGGAAAGATTCCCAAGCTCTTCGCGATGTTGAAATGGGCGAAGGTAGAAATCAAGAAAAAGCATCAAGTGTTGATGGTTGACAAGACCATAGTTTCAAGTAAAAGGGAAAGGGAAATAAAGGGAACTTCAAGAAGAATGACAAGCAAGTTGCCACTCCAATGAAGAAGCCCAAAGCTAGACCCAAGCCTGAAACTGAGTGCTTCGACTGTGAAGGAAATGGTCACTGGAAGCGGAACTGCCCCAAATACTTGGCGGATAAGAAGGATGGCAAAATGAACAGAAGTATATATGATATACATGTTATTGATGTGTACTTTACTAGTGTTCATAGTAGCCCCTGGGTATTTGATACTGGTTCAGTTGCTATGATTAGTAACTCGAAATAGGAGTTACAAATGAACAAAGACTAGTTGAGGGCAAGGTGATAATGTGTGTTGGAAGTGATTCCAAGGTTGATAAGATCACCATCGCACACTCCCTTTACCTTCGGGATTAGTGTTGAACCTATAAATGTTATTTGGTGTTTTCGTTGAGCATAATATGATTGGATCATGTTTATTGCAATACAATTATTCATTTAAGTCAAAGAATAATTGTTATTCTATTTAGATGAATAATACCTTCTGAGGTCATACACCCAAGGTAAATGGTTTACTGAATCTCAATCGTAGTGATACACATATTCATAATATTGATGCCAAAAGATGCAAAGTTGATAATGATAGTGCAACATATTTGTGGCACTACCATTTAGGTCATATTGGTGTAAAACGCATGAAGAAACTCCATGCTAATGGGCTTTTGGAATCACTTGATTATGAATCACTTGATGCTTGTGAACCATGCCTCATGGGCAAGATGACTAAGACTCTGTTCTCCGGAACAATGGATCGAGCAACTGACTTATTGGAATTATACATACTGATGTATGTGATCCAATGAGTGTTGAGGCTCGCGGCGGGTATCGTTATTTCCTGACCTTCACAGATGATTTGAGCAGATATGGGTATATCTACTTAATGAAACACAAGTCTGAAACATTTGAAAAGTTCAAAGAATTTCAGAGTGAAGTAGAGAATCATCGTAACAATAAAATAAAGTTTCTACGATCTGATCGCGGGGGCGAATATTTGAGTTACGAGTTTGGCCTTCAATTAAAACAACGTGGAATAGTTTCACAAACTCATGCACCTGGAACACCATAGCATAATGGTGTGTCCGAACATCGTAACTGAACTTTATTAGATATGGTGCGATTTATGATGTCTCTTACCAATTTACCACTATCGTTTTGGGGTTATGCATTAGAGACAGTTGCATTCACGTTAAATAGGGCACCGTCTAAAATCTGTTGATATGACACCGTATGAACTGTGGTTTAGCAAGAAACCTAAGTTGTCGTTTCTTAAAGTTTGGGGTTGCGATGCTTATGTGAAAAAGTTTCAGCCTGATAAGCTCAAACCCAAATCAAAGAAGTGCGTCTTCATAGGATACCCGAAAGAAACTGTTGGGCACACCTTCTATCATAGATCCGAAGGCAAGATCTTTGTGGCTAAGAGTGGATCCTTTATAGAGAAGGAGGTTCTCTCGAAATAAGTGAGTGGGAGGAAAGTAGAACTTGATGAGGTAATTGTACCTTCTCCTGAATTGTAAAGTAGTTCATCACAGAAATCAGTTCCAGTGATGCCTACTCCAATTAGTGAGGAAGTTAATGATGATGATCATGAAACTTCAGATCAAGTTACTACCGAACCTTGTAGGTCAACCAGAGTACGTTCCGCACCAGAGTGGTACGGTAATCCTGTTCTGGAAGTCATGTTACTAGACCATGGCGAACCTACAAACTATGAGGAAGCGATGATGAGCCCATATTCCGCGAAATGGCTTAAAGCCATGAAAGCTGAGATGGGATCCATGTATGAGAACAAAGTATGGACTTTGATTGACTTGCCCGATGATCGGTGAGCCATTCAGAATAAATGGATCTTCAAGAGGAAGACGGACGCTGATAGTAGTGTTACTATATACAAAGCTCGAATTGTCGCAAAAGGTTTTTGACAAGTTCAAGGTGCTGACTACGATGAGATTTTCTCACTCGTATCGATGCTTAAAAGTCTGTCTGAATCATGTTAGCAGTTGTCGCATTTTATGAAATCTGGCAAATGGAAATCAAAACTACATTCCTTAATGGATTTATTAAAGAAGAGTTGTATATGATGCAACCAGAAGGTTTTGTCAATCCTAAAGATGCTGACAAAGTGCACAAGCTCTAGTGATCCATCTATGGATTGGTGCAAGCATCTCAGAGTTGGAATATACGCTTTGATGAGTTGATCAAAGCATATAGTTTTATATAGACTTGCAGTGAAGCGTGTATTTACAAGAAAGTGAGTGGGAGCACTACAACCTTTCTGATAAGTATATGTGAATGACATATTGTTGATCGAAAATGATGTAGAATTTTCTAGAAAGCATAAAGGAGAATTTGAAAGGAGTTTTTCAAAGAAAGAATTACATGTAAAGCTACTTACATATTAGGCATAAAGATCTATAAAGGTAGATCAAGAAGCTTGATAAGACTTTTGATGACTACATACCTTGATAAGATTTTAAAGGAGTTCAAAATGGATCAGTCAAAGAAGGAGTTCTTGCCTGAGTTGTAAGGTGTGAAATTGAGTAAAGACTCAAAACCCGGCCACGGCAGAAAATAGAAAGAGAATGCAAAGTCATTCCCTATGCCTCAGTCATAGGTTCTATAAAGTATGTTATGCTGTGTACCAGACCTATTGTATACCTTAGCATGATTTTGGGAAGGGAGTACAATAGTGATTTAGGAGTAGATCACTTGACAGGGGTCAAAACTATCCTTAGAGAACTAAGGAAATATTTCTCGGTTATGGAGGTGATAAAAGAATTCGTCGTAAGGAGTTACGTCGATGCAAGCTTTGACACCGATCTGGATGACTCTAAGTCTCGATCTAGATACATATTGAAAGTGGGAGTGATTAGCTAGAGTAGCTCCATGCAGAGCATTGTAGTCATAGAAAATTTTCAAAATACATATGGTTCTGAATGTGGCAGACCCGTTGACTAAACTTCTCTCACAAGCAAAACATGATCACTCTTTTGGTGTTAATCACATAGCGATGTGAACTAGATTATTGACTCTAGTAAACCCTTTGGGTATTGGTCACATGGAGATATGAACTAATCACATAAAGATGTGAACTATTGGTGTTAAATCACATGGCGATGTGAACTAGAATATTGACTCTAGTGCAAGTGGGAGACTGAAGGAAATATGCCCTAGAGGCAATAATAAAGTTGTTATTTATATTTCCTTATATCATGATAAATGTTTATTATTCATGCTAGAATTGTATTAACCGGAAACTTAGTACATGTGTGAATACATAGACAAAACAGAGTGTCCCTAGTATGCCTCTACTTGACTGGCTCGTTAATCAAAGATGGTTAAGTTTCCTGACCATAGACATGTGTTGTCATTTGATGAACGAGATCACATCATTAGAGAATGATGTGATGGACAAGACCCATCTGTTATCTTAGCATAAATGATTGTTTAGTTTTATTGCTATTGCTTTCATCATGACTTATACATGTTCCTCTGACTATGAGATTATGCAACTCCCGAATACCGGGGGAACACCTTGTGTGCTATCAAACGTCACAACGTAACTGGGTGATTATAAAGATGCTCTATAGGTGTCTCCGATGGTGTTTGTTGAGTTGGCATAGATCCAGATTAGAATTTTTCACTCCAATTGTCGGAGAGGTATCTCTGGGCCCTCTCGGTAATGCACATCACTATAAGCCTTGCAAGCAATGTGACTAATGAGTTAGTTGCGGGATGTTGCATTACGGAACGAGTAAAGAGACTTGCTGGTAATGAGATTGAACTAGGTATGATGATACCGACGATCGAATCTCGGCAAGTAACATACCGATGACAAAGGGAACAACGTATGTTGTTATGCGGTTTGACCGATACAGATCGCCGTACAATATGTAGGAGCCAATATGAGCATCCAGGTTCCGCTATTGGTTATTGGCCGGAGATGTGTCTCGGTCATGTCTACATAGTTCTCGAACCCGTAGGGTCCGCACGCTTAACGTTCGATGACGATTTGTATTATGAGTTATGTGCTTAGATGTACGAAAGGTTGTTTGGAGTCCCGGATGAGATACAGACATGACGAGGAGTCTCGAAATGGTCGAGACGTAAAGATCGATATATTGGAAGGCTATATTCGGACATCGGAAAGGTTCCGAGTGATTCGGATATTTTTCAGAGTACCGGAGATTTACGGGAATACGCCGGGGGAAGTAGTGGGCCTTAATGGGCCATACGGGAAAGGAGAGAAGGGCCTCAAGGGTTGGCCACACGCACCCCCATGGGAAGTCCAAATTGGACTAGGGACGGGGCGGCGCCCCCCTCTCTTTCCTTCTCCCTCTCCTACTCATTCCCTCTCTCCCCTCTTGGAAAAGGAATCCCCCTATAGACGCACCCCTCCTAGGCCAGCCTCCTCTTCCCCCTCCTTTATATACGTGGGCAGGGGCACCCCAAAGGCACTCCAAGATTTGTCTTAGTCGTGTGCAGTGCCCCCCTCCACAGTTTTCCACCTTGGTCATATTTTCGTAGTGCTTAGGCGAAGCCCTGCTTCAGTAACTTCATCATCACCGTCAACGCACCGTCCTGCTGACGAAACTCTCCCTCGGCCTCATCTGGATCTAGTGTTCGAGGGACGTCACCGAGCTGAACGTGTGCAGATCGTGGAGGTGTCGTGTGTTCGTTACTTGATCGGTTGGATCGCAAAGACGTTCGACTACATCAACCGCATTACTTAACGCTTCCGCTTTCGGTCCACGAGGGTACGTAGACACACTCTACCCTCTCGTTGCTATGCATCTCCTAGATAGATCTTGCGTGATCGTAGGATTTTTTTTGAAATACTGCATTCCCTAACACCAAGAACCACCGGAAGGGGGCACCTGGGTGGGACAACCCACCAGGGCGCGTGCCCCTGCAGGCGTGCCCAGGTAGGTTGTCCCCACCTGGTGGCCCCACAGGCCTCAACCCTAATACTATAAAATCACATATTTGGAGAAAAAATGAGGGAGAAAGAATTATCACGTTTCACGAGACGGAGTCGTCGCCACCTCCTATTTTTTATCGGGAAGCCAGATCTGGAGTCCGTTTGGGGCTCTGGAGAGGGGGATCTTCGATCTTCATCATCACCGACCCTTCTCCATCGCCAATTACATGATGCTCCCCACCAGGAGTGAGTAATTCCTTCGTAGGCTCATCGGTCGGTGCGGAGTTGGATGATATTCATCATGTAACCGAGATAGTTTTGTTAGGGCTTGATCTCTAGTATGCATTATGTTCTGAGATTGATGTTGCTATGCCTTTGCCATGCTTAATGCTTGTCACTTTCGGCCCAGGTGCCATGGTTTCAGATCTGAACCATTTATGTTATCACCATTATATCTATGTTCTAGATCCGATCTTGCAAGTTATAGTCACCTACTACGTGTTATGATTCGGCAACCCCGGAGTGACAAAAGTCGGGACACTTCTCAGTGATGACCGTAGTTTGAGGATTTCATGTATTCACTATGTGTTAATGCTTTGTTTCAGTTCTCTATTAAAAGTAGGCCTTATTATCCCTTAGTTTCCAATAGGACCCCGCTGCCACGGGAGGGTAGGACAAAACATGTCATGCAAGTTCTTTCCATAAGCACGTATGGCTATTTACGGAATACATGCCTACATTATATTTATGAACTGGTGTTAGTGTCGTATCGCCCTAGGTTATGACTGTTATATGATGAATATCATCCAATGAATTCACCGATGCAATGCCTACGAATTTTTCTTATATTGTTTTTGCTAAGTTACAACTGCTTCTGTTACTATTGCACTTGCTACAAAATCATTGCTATCACTGTTACCGTTACTATTGTTGTTGCTACTACTATCAAAACTATCATACTGCTTTGCTACTGATCACTTTTGAAGGAAATATGCCCTAGAGGCAATAATAAAGTTGTTATTTATATTTCCTTATATCATGATAAATGTTTATTATTCATGCTAGAATTGTATTAGCCGGAAACTTAGTACATGTGTGAATACATAGACAAACAGAGTGTCACTGGTTTGCCTCTACTTGACTAGCTCGTTGAATCAATGATGGTTATGTTTCCTAACCATAGACATGAGTTGTCATTTGATTAACGGGATCACGTCATTAGAGAATGATGTGATTGACTTGACCCACCCGTTAGCTTAGCACGATGATTGTTTAGTTTGTTGCTATTGCTTTCTCCATAACTATACATGTTCCTATGACTATGAGATCATGCAACTCCCGAATACCGGATGTTATATGCATCACCATGATCTTGCGTGTGCGTAGGATTTTTTTTGAAATTACAGCGTTACCCAACAGTGGCATCCGAGCCAGGTTTATGCGTAGATGTTATATGCACGAGTAGAACACAAAGGAGTGGTTGGCGTGGGTATATAAATATTGCTTGCCATCACTAGTTGATTCTTGATTCAGCGGCATTGTTGGATGAAGCGGCCCAGACCGACATTACGCGTACGCTTACGCGTGATAGGTTCTACCGACGTGCTTCGCACACAGGTGGCTAGTGGGTGTCTATTTCTCCAGCTTTAGTTGAATCGGATTCAATGAACAGGGTTCTTTCTGAAGATTAAAAAGCAATCACTATATCGCGTTGTGGTTTTTGATGCCTAGGTAAGAACGGTTCTTGCTCAGCCCGTAGCAGCCACGTAAAACTTGCAACAACAAAGTAGAGGACGTCTAACTTGTTTTTGCAGGGCATGTTGTGATGTGATATGGTCAAGACATGATGCTAAATTTTATTGTATGAGATGATCATGTTTTGTAACACAGTTATCGGCAACTGGCATGAGCCATATGGTTGTCGCTTTATAGTATGAAATGCAATCGCCATGTAATTGCTTTACTTTATCACTAAGCGGTAGTGATAGTCGTAGAAGCAATAGTTGGCGAGACGACAACGATGTTTCGATGGAGATCAAGGTGTCAAGCCGGTGATGATGGTGATCATGACGGTGCTTTGAAGATGGAGATCAAAGGCACAAGATGATGATGGCCATATCATATCACTTATATTGATTGCATGTGATGTTTATCTTTTATGCATCTTATTTTGCTTAGTTCGGCGGTAGCATTATAAGATGATCTCTCACTAAATTTCAAGGTATAGATGTTCTCCCTAAGTATGCACCATTGCTATAGTTCTTCGTGCCGACACACCACATGATGATCGGGTGTGATAAGCTCTATGTTCACATACAACGGGTGCAAGCCAGTTTTGCACACGCAGAATACTCAGGTTAAACTTGACGAGCCTAGCATATGCAGATATGGCCTCAGAACACTGGAGACCGAAAGGTCGAGTGTGAATCATATAGTAGATATGATCAACATAGTGATGTTCATCATTGAAAACTACTCCATCTCACATGATGATCAGACATGGTTTAGTTGATATGGATCACGTGATCACTTAGATGATTAGAGACATGTCTATCTAAGTGGGAGTTTTTAAGTAATTTGATTAATTGAACTTTAATTTATCATGAACTTAGTACATGATAGTATTTTGCATGTCTATGTTGTTGTAGATAGATGGCCCATGTTGTTGTTTCGTTGAATTTTAATGCGTTCCTAGAGAAAGCTAAGTTGAAAGATGATGGTAGCAACTACACGAACTGGGTCCGTAACTTGAGGATTATCCTCATTGTTGCACAGAAGAATCACGTCCTGGAAGCACCGCTAGGTGACAAACCCGCTGCAGGAGCAACACCAGATGTTATGAACACCTGGCAGAGCAAAGCTGATGACTACTCGATAGTTCAGTGTGCCATGCTTTACGGCTTAGAACCGAGACTTCAACGACGTTTTGAACATCATGGAGCATATGAGATGTTCAAGGAGTTTAAGTTAATATTTCAAGAAAATGCCCCGATTGAGAGATATGAAGTCTCCAATAAGTTCTATAACTGCAAAATGGAGGAGAATAGTTCTGTCAGTGAACATATACTCAGAATGTCTGGGTACCACAACCACTTGACTCAACTAGGAGTTAATCTTCCTGATGATAGTGTCATTGACAGAGTTCTTCAATCACTTCCACCAAGCTACAAGAGCTTCGTGATGAACTATAATATGCAAGGGATGGATAAGACGACCACTGAGCTCTTCGCAATGCTAAAGGCTGCGGAGGTAGAAATCAAGAAAGAGCATCAAGTGTTGATGGTCAACAAGACCACCAATTTCAAGAAAAAGGGTAAAGGGAAGAAGGGGAACTTCAAAAAGAACAGCAAGCCAGTTGTTGCTCAAGTGAAGAAACCCAAGTCTGGACATGAGCCCGAGATTGAGTGCTTCTACTACAAAGGAACTGGTCACTGGAAGCAGAAGTGCCCCAAGTATTTGGCGGAGAAGAAGGATGGCAAAGTGAAAGGTATATTTGATATACATGTTATTGATGTGTACCTTACTAATGCTCGCAGTAGTGCCTGGGTATTTGATACTGCTTCAGTTGCTAACATTTGCAACTCGAAACAGGGGCTACGGATTAAGCGAAGATTGGCTAAGGACGAGGTGACGATGCGCGTGGGAAATGGTACCAAAGTCGATGTGATCGCCGTCGGCACGCTACCTCTACATCTACCTTTGGGATTAGCTCTAGACCTGAATAATTGTTATTTGGTGCCAGCATTGAGCATGAACATTATATCTGGATCTTGTTTAATGCGAGACGGTTATTCATTTAAATCGGAGAATAATGGTTGTTCTATTTATGTGAGTAATATCTTGTATGGTCATGCACCCTTGATGAATGGTCTATTTTTACTAAATCTTGATAGTAGTGATACACCTGTTCACAGTATTGAAGCCAAAATATGCAGAGTTGATAATGATACTGCAACTTATTTGTGGCACTGCCGTTTAGGTCATATTGGTGTAAAGCGATGAAGAAACTCCATTCTGATGGAGTTCTGGAATCACTTGATTATGAATCACTTGGTACATGTGAACCATGCCTCATAGGCAAGATGACTAAAACTTCGTTCTCCGGAACAATGGAGCGAGGAACAGAGTTATTGGAAATCATACATACTGATGTATGTGGTCCAATGAACATTGAAGCTCACGGCGGATATCGTTATTTTCTCACCTTCACGGGTGATTTGAGCAGATATGGGTATATCTACTTGATGAAACATAAGTCTGAAACATTTGAAAAGTTCAAAGAATTTCAGAGTGAAGTGGAAAATCATCGTAACAAGAAAATCAAGTTTGTATGATCTGATCGTGGAGGTGAATATTTGAGTTATGAGTTTGGACTTCATTTGAAACAATGCGGAATAGTTTCGCAACTCACGCCACCTGGAACACCACAGCGTAATGGTGTGTCCGAACGTCGTAATCGTACTTTACTAGATATGGTGCGATCTATGATGTCTCTCACCGATTTACCGCTATCATTTTGGGGTTACGCTTTAGAGACAACTACATTCACGTTAAATGGGGCACCATCTAAATCCATCGAGACGACACCTTATGAACTGTGGTTTGGCAAGAAACCCAAGTTATCATTTCTTAAAGTTTGGGGCTGTGATGCTTATGTGAAAAAGCTTCAACCTGATAAGCTCGAACCCAAATCAGAGAAATGTGTCTTCATAGGATACCCAAAGGAGACTGTTGGGTACACCTGCTATCACATATCCGAAGGCAAGATATTTGTTGCTAAGAATGGATCCTTTCTAGAGAAGGAGTTTCTCTCAAAAGAAGTGAGTGGGAGGAAAGTAGAACTTGATGAGGTAATTGTACCTTCTCCCTTATTGGAAAGTAGTTCATCACTGAAATCAGTTCTAGTAATTCCTACACCAGTAAGTGAGGAAGCTAATGATGATGATCATGAAACTTCTGATCAAGTTACTACCGACCCTCGTAGGTCAACTAGAGTAACATCCGCACCAGAGTGGTACGGTAATCCTGTTCTGGAAGTCATGTTACTTGACCATGACGAACCTATGAACTATGAGGAAGCGATGATGAGCCCAGATTCCGCAAAATGGCTTGAGGCCATGAAATCTGAGATGGGATCCATGTATGAGAACAAAGTATGGCTTTGGTTGACTTGCCCGATGATCGCCGTGCCATAGAGAATAAATGGATCTTCAAGAAGAAGACTGACGCTGATGGTAATGTTACTGTTTACAAAGCTCGACTTGTTGCAAAAGGTTTTCGACAAGTTCAAGGAGTTGACTAGAATGAGACCTTATCACCCATAGCGATGCTTAAGTCCGTCTGAATCATGTTAGCAATTGCCGCAATATATGATTATGAAATTTGGCAAATGGATGTCAAAATTGCATTCCTTAATGGATACCTTAAAGAAGAGTTGTATATGATGCAACCAGAAGGTTTTGTCGATCCAAAAGGTGCTAACAAAGTGTGCAAGCTCCAGCGATCCATTTATGGACTGGTGCAAGCCTCTCGGAGTTGGAATATACGCTTTGATAGTGTGATCAAAGCATATGGTGTTGTACAGACTTTTGGAGAAGCCTGTATTTACAAGAAAGTGAGTGAGAGCTCCGTAGCATTTCTGATATTATATGTAGATGACATATTGTTGATCGGAAATGATACTGAATTTCTGAATAGCATAAAAGGATACTTGAATAAGAAATTGTCAATGAAATACCTCGGTGAAGCTGCTTATATATTGGGCATCAAAATCTATAGAGATAGATCAAGACGCTTGATTGGACTTTCACAAAGCCCATACCTTGATAAAGTTTTGAAGAAGTTCAAAATGGATCAGGCAAAAAAAGGGTTCTTGCATGTATTACAAGGTGTGAAGTTGGGTCGGACTCAATGCCCGACCATTGCAGAAGATAGAGAGAAAATGAAAGGTGTTCCCTATGCTTCAGCCATAGGCTCTATCATGTATGCAATGCTGTGTACCAGACCTGATGTGTGCCTTTCTATAAGTTTAGCGGGGAGGTACCAAAGTAATCCAGGAGTGGATCACTGGATAGCGGTCAAGAACATCCTGAAACACCTGAAAATGAATAAGGATATGTTTCTCGTATATGGAGGTGACAAAGAGCTTGTCGTAAACGGTTACGTCGATGCAAGCTTTGACACTGATCCGGATGACTCTAAGTCACAAACCGGATACATGTTTTTATTAAATGGCGGAGCTATCAGTTGGTGCAGTTCCAAGCAGAGCGTCGTGGCGGGATCTACGTGTGAAGCGGAATACATAGCTGCTTCGGAAGCAGCAAATGAAGGAGTCTGGATGAAGGAGTTCATATCCGATCTAGGTGTCATACCTAGCGCATCGGGTCCAATGAAAATCTTTTTTGACAATACTGGAGCAATTACCTTGGCAAAGGAATCCAGGTTTCACAAGAGAACCAAGCACATCAAGAGACGCTTTAATTCCATCCGCGATCAAGTCAAGGAGGGAGACATAGAGATTTGCAAGATACACACAGATCTGAATGTTGTAGACCCGTTAACTAAGCCTCTCTCACGAGCAAAACATAATCAGCACCAAGACTCCATGGGTGTTAGAATCATTACAATGTAATCTAGATTATTGACTCTAGTGCAAGTGGGAGACTGAAGGAAATATGCCCTAGATGCAATAATATTGTTGTTATTTATATTTATTTATATCATGATAAATGTTTATTATTCATGCTAGAATTGTATTAACCGGAAACTTAGTACATGTGTGAATACATAGACAAACAGAGTGTCACTAGTTTGCCTCTACTTGACTAGCTCATTGAATCAATGATGGTTATGTTTCCTAACCATAGACATGAGTTGTCATTTGATTAATGGGATCACATCATTAGAGAATGATGTGATTGACTTGACCCATCCGTTAGCTGAGCACGATGATCGTTTAGTTTGTTGTTATTGCTTTCTCCATAACTATACATGTTCCTATGACTATGAGATCATGCAACTCCCGAATACCAGAGGAACACTTGGTGTGCTCCCAAACGTCACAACGTAACTGGGTGATTATAAAGGTGCTCTACAGGTGTCTCCGATGGTGTTTGTTGAGTTGGCATGGATCAAGATTGGGATTTCTCACTCCGATTATTGGAGAGGTATCTTTGGGCCCTCTCGGTAATGTACATCACTATAAGCCTTGCAAGCAATGTAGCTAATGAGTTAGTTACGGGATGTAGCATTACTAAATGAGTAAAGACACTTTCTGGTAACGAGATTGAACTAGGTATTGAGATACCGACGATCGAATCTCGGGCAAGTAACATATCGATGACAAAGGGAACAACGTATATCGTTATTCGGTTTGACTGATAAAGATCTTCGTAGAATATGTAGGAACCAATATGAGCATCCAGGTTCCGCTATTGGTTATTGACTGGAGACATGTCTCAGTCATGTCTACATAGTTCTCGAACCCGTAGGGTCCGCACGCTTAATGTTCAGTGACGATCGGTATTATGAGTTTATGTGTTTTGATGTACCGAAGGTAGTTCAGAGTCCCGGATTTGATCACAGACATGACGAGGAGTCTCGAAATGGTTGATACATAAAGATCTATATATTGGACGACTATGTTTGGACATCGGAAGGGTTCCGAGTGAAGTTCGAGCATATACCAGAGTACCGGGGGGTTACCGGAACCCCCCGGGGAGTTTAATGGGCCTTATGGGCCTTAGTGGAAAGATAGGAGGGTCTAACAGGGCAGGCCGCGCGCCCCCTCCCCCTCTGGTTCGAATTGGACTAGGAAAGGGGGGCGGCGCCCCCTTTCCTTCTCCTTCTTTCCTCCTTCCTTCTCCTACTCCTACTACATGGAAAGGGGGGATCCTACTCCCGATGGGAGTAGGACTCCCCATGGGGCGCGCCACAGGAGGGCCGGCCCTCCCCCTCCTCCACTCCTTTATATACGGGGGAGGGGGGCACCCCATAGACACATAAGTTGATCATTGATCTTTATCCGTGTGCGGTGCCCCCTCCACCATAATCCACCTCGGTAATATCGTAGTGGTGCTTAGGCGAAGCCCTGTTCTGGTAGAAACATCATCACCGTCATCACGTCGTCGTGCTAACGAAGCTCTCCTCAAAGCTCTACTGGATCGTGAGTTCGCGGGACGTCACCGAGCCGAACGTGTGCAGATCGCGGAGGTGTCGTACCTTTGGTACTAGATCAGTCGATCCTGAAGACGTACGACTACATCAACCGCGTTATCATAATGCTTCTGCTTATGGTCTACGAGGGTACGTAGACGATACTTTCCCCTCTCGCTGCTATGCATCACCATGATCTTGCGTGTGCGTAGGATTTTTTTTTGAAATTACTGCGTTACCCAACAACTTTGCTGCAGATAATTAATCTCCAGGTGTGGTTGAATTGACAACTCAGCTGCTAATACTTGCAAATATTCTTTGGCTCCCCTTGTGTCGAATCAATAAATTTGGGTTGAATACTCTACCCTCGAAAGTTGTTGCGATCCCCTATACTTGTGGGTTATCAGCACCCCCTCCACTGCCTCTCAGCTATGTAAACACTATAATATTCCAGAAACTCTAGGGGATTCGTCCAAACATAACTCCAGCTGTCGCAAGTTCCAGAACCACGAGATCTAATCTAGAGGCCTTCTCCAGCACCCTGCTGGAGGGGTCAACGATCACGGAGGGGTTCTTCATCATCACCATTGCCCCTCCGATGATGCGTGAGTAGTTCAACACAGGCCTACAGGTCCGTAGGCAGTAGCTAGATGACTTCTTCTCTCTTTTTGATCTTCAATACAATGTTCTCCTTGATGTTCTTGGAGATCTATTTGATGTAATGACTTTTTGCGGTGTGTTTGTTGGAGAGGCAAGGTCCTAGCTATGGAGAGTGGGGGGTAGGTATGGAGAGGCAAGGTCCTAGCTATGGAGAGGTTGTAAGCACAAAGGATGTACGAGTTCAGGCCCTTCTCGGAAGAAGTAACAGCCCTACGTCTCGGAGCCCGGAGGCGGTCGAGTGGATTATGAATGTATGAATTACAAGGTGCCGAACCCTTCTGCCTGTGGAGGAGGGTGGCTTATATAGAGTGCGCCAGGACCCTAGCCAGCCCACGCAGGAGAGGGTTTAAGGTGAGTTAAGTCTGGGGCGTTACTGGTAACGCCCCACATAAAGTGCCTTTACTATCATAAAGTCTACTTGATTACAGGCCGTTGCAGTGCAGAGTGCCTCTTGACCTCCTGGTGGTCGAGTGGGTCTTCGTGGTCGAGTCCTTCAGGCCAGTCGAGTGAATCCTCTTTGGTCGACTGGAAGGCGACCTCTTCTAAGGATGTCCTAGGGTAAGTTACTTGGATCAGGTCCATGACCCTACCCTAGGTACATAACCCCATCATTAGCCCCCGAATGGATTGAGGCTTCGAGTGAAGAAGGAGTTGATGTAGTTCCCGATTGACCTTTGTGCTCTAGTTGTGCGCTGTTCTGGACCAAAGAATCTCTTCGTTGACAGGGAGCAATTTGCCTTCAGTCGACTCGATCCATTCTGTTTTTGCGTCGAGTGATCTTTCGGGCTTCGACGATCTCCGAGCGACGGATCGCCGGAAACACCGCGTCTGACAGACTGATTTGTTGCTCGCGGATTCCGCGGGATGCGAAATTTGGGGGCGCGCGCGAAGCGGGGCGGACCGCGGCGTTCGGATGGGACGGGGCATAGACGCCTCGATCTCCGCGCCGCCTTTTTCGCCACGTATCCAGCCTGCATAACTGCTCTCAGATATGATTAGATCGACCGGGCCCACATGTCAGCCACTCGGAAGGGACCTTATAAATGCGCCCGGCGAGGATTTCTGTGCTGCGCCCCAGCATCCTCCCTCTCTCTCTGCTTCCTTCTTCCCAGCTCAGCGTGCTCGCTCTCGCCCCCGCACCACTTCCCTTCGCGCATCTCTCCGGCGACCATGGCCAAGGAGAAGACGGCGGCGCTGGAGCGCGCCAAGAAGGCGTCGGCGTCGGAGAAGGCGAAGGGGAGATCCACCAGCCGCGGAGGGTCCTCGTCCAGATCCCGCCTGCCGAAGGGCTGGGTCCAAGGAGACTGGATCCAGTCGACCATCACAGAGAAGGACCTCCTCGACATGGCCAACGAGGGCTTGATCCCTCACGGAGCTGCGAGGTTGCCGGGGAAGGAGTGGCAGCCACAGCTGGAAGAGGGTGAGTGTGTGCTTTTGGCCACTCATGTTGATCGTGGGTTTTCCTTGCCGCCAAGTATTTTCTTCCGTGGCTTCTTGAATTTCTTTGGAGCGCAGCTTCACCACTTTACCCCAAACTCCATTGCCTATCTTGCTGCGTTCGTGTCCATGTGTGAGGGTTTCTTGGGCTGTCGACCGCACTGGGGTTTGTTCAAACATATATTCACGTGTCGATCTCAGACCGTGAAGAAGGCGAGCCCCGGTGATGAGAGAACCCGAGTCGTCCAAATGTGCGGGGGCCTGGGGATTCAGGTGAGGAATAAGAGCACCTTCCCGCCCATGACCTTTCCCGAGTCCGTTAGAGGCTGGCAGTCGACTTGGTTCTACTGCCAGGTCCAGTCGACGCCAGGGCAGTCGAGTGGACTCCCTCCGTTCACCATGGACCGAGTGGGCAAGCCTTCCCCTCTGAAGCTGATTCCGGAGGAGAGAGCCGACGTGAAGATGTTGATGGAGCGCGTGGTGCAGTTGGTTCGGGAGGGAGTGACAGGCATGGACCTCTTGGAGGTTTTCCTCAGGCGTCGCATCCAGCCTCTCCAGTTCCGTAGCCACTGCATGTGGTTGTACTGTGGGACCGAAGACGAGACCAGAGTCCATCCAGAAGCAGTCGACGATGTCACTCTGGAAAGATGGATGGCGGCCGTCACCGGAAACAAGGACAACCCACGCGGAGCCAGAAGGATTCCTCCACTCGACCACAACAGCGATCCAGATAAGGTACACTTGCCCTGCTCTCCACTGCATTCTTGTCGCATTCATCTCTGTTTACTCTGCCGACTGGTCGACTGATCATTGTCTTGATATGTGCTAGGCCCTCACCGAGCTGTACTCGATGCCTAATGGGGCACAAACTCCGACTGAGGAGGGTGAGGCGAGTGGGGGCGAGAGCCAGGACGAGGAGGAATGGGACTCGGACATTGCAGGGGATGATGACGACGATGATGACGATGTCGGTGATGAAGACGACGTCGAGGACGAGGAAGAGGAGGAGGAGGAGGTCGTGCCACCGCGCTCGGAAAGGCGGTCGAAGCTCGTCCACGACCCTTCGACTGAACGTGGCAAGGGGGTTGCGACGCAGTCGACCAAGCGCCCTAGGACCACCTCTCCAGCGCCGACTGAAAAGGCGCCGAAGCAGCCCAGGGCGGCCTCGTCGAAGCCGATCAAACTCTTGCCGAAGATGAAGGTGTCCATCCCTACCATATCAGGGTAACCGTGCTGCTCATATTTTCTTATTTTGTGTGAACTTTATCTCTGGTCGACGCTGAAGTTAGTCGACTGATCCTTTGGAGTTGCAGTGCTGCTACTTCTGAGACCTCGGCCCGGGCTGATGACCACGAGATGGAGGATGCAGCAACTTCGAATCCAGGTACTGTGTTCTTAACACCGTTCTTAGTCGACTGACTCGCGATCTCTGATCCTGATCCTTCTCCGCAGCTCCACCCAACACTGTTATCAATCTCCCTGACGACGACGAGGATGAAGAACCACTGACACGCAGGAGGAGTCGGAAAGCGTCCGCCAGTAAGGTGCCTCAGGATGTGACGGCGCCTGAGATTCTGACTGTGGAAGAAGAGAACACCACTCGACACACGGTGTCTTTCGCAAGTCCACTGACGAGTGCTCAGCAGCCCTCCCTCTTCACGACGCACCACGTCCCAGAGGACCAAGCTGGCGCAGCGAAGGAGGCAATACGCCAGGCGGGACTCATGATGGAGCAGCTGAAGACCATCCGGGACGCGAGCCAGGCAGCTTATGACGCCAGCTCTGCCCTCCAAAGCAATGTCCAGGTCAGTCGACCGCTGTTTGTTCTGTTGGATATGCTACCAAAAACTTTTCTTTTCCGGAATTTATAGTAATCACCCACTGGGTGTGTCGAATAAACTCCGTGTTAGCGGGGGCACGCTGAGTGCACCCGCTGGGTGTAGTCCCCAAGGCTAAGGTCGACTGCTAGCAGTCGGCCTTAGGCTTTATGATGTCAATCTTTCTGTCAGTCGACTGGTCGACTGGATTTCACAAACCGGTGGGGGCACGCTGAGTGCGCCCACTGGGTGTAGTCCCCAAGGCTAAGGTCGACTGCTGGCAGTCGGCCTTAGGCTTTATAATGTCAATCTTTCTGTCAGTCGACTGGTCGACTGGATTTCACAAACCGGTGGGGGCACGCTAAGTGCACCCACTGGGTGTAGTCCCCGAGATTGTGGTCGACTGCTTGCAGTTGATCACAGTCTTAGAGAATGCATCTCGCACACTTTTTTTTTTGAGGTCGACTGGTCGACTTTGTCTTCAACAGGATTAGTGGGGGCACGCTGAGTGCACCCACTGGGTGTAGTCCCCGAGGCTATGGTCGAATGCTTGTATTCGGCTGTAGTCTTAGAAACGTGTGTTTTTCCCTTTTTCACTCGGAAGTGAATTATATTTGACATTTAGTCGATTGGTTCTTCGCAGAACTCTTGTGATCTTGTGGCTCGCTACTCAGAGTTGGAACAAAAACATACTCAAGTCGAGCTGAGCTTGAAGCTGGTTCAGGAGAAGCTGACAAAGGCAAAGGAGGAGACCGAAGGTATGTTTGGTTAGACCCTGACGACTGCTTTTCCCCTTGCTTGTTTCAGCATCTGATCATGCTGTAACTTGCAGGTAAGGTAAGGGAGGCCCAGCAGAAGAAAGACCTTGAGCTAGCTGAGAAGATCAAGCTTGCTGACGAGAAGTTAGCTTCAGTCACCAAGCTCGAACAAGACAATACCAATCTGAAAGCTGCTCTTGGGATTGCCAACAAGGAGGTCAGTCGACTGAAAACTGACAAAGCTGCCCTGACCGACCAAGTCAACAAATTGACTGAGAAGAAAACTGAACTGGAGGCCTTCCTGAGTGGCCTTGCCAAGAAGTTGTTCCTTATGCTTGAAGGTAAACCTCTATGCTTGGCAGACGTTTCCAATTGTGATTTTTCCATTCGACCATCCTCTTGACTTAGTGACCACCCTTGCAGAATTTTGTCAAAACTTTGAAGAAGAAACTAGCCGGCTGGAGCCAAACCTCGACCCCGTCAATTCTCCGGTGAACGACGAAGTTGCCATGGAAGTTTTCCGACTGGAGTCCCGTGTTGCAGCTGTCGTGGACTATCTCGCAAAGCTGAAGGCCGCCACATCGCGCATCGACTCGACGCTCTGGCCTGAGGAGACACTTCAGAATGACCTTGAGTCGCTGATGGCCCGCTTGAACACAATCCCTGGTCGAGTGCAGGAGTGGAAGAAGTCCTCGGCTCGGTGTGGTGCAGATGTCGCTCTGTGTCTGGCCCGAGTCCACTGCAAAGATGCGCGAGAAGAGAAGCTGGCGGCCCTTCGGGTGGCCAACACCAAGAAGCACGACTTCAGATCCTTTATGGAAACTTTCCTTGCAGCTGCCACTCGGATCGCCGACGGGATTGACCTTGATGAATTTGTTGCACCTTCCAGCCCTCCACAGGAGGGGTAAAAAACTTCTTCTGGCTCGACGCTTTAAATTTGCCTCGGTATGCCGAGTGAAATTGTAACCGACAAACCTTAACAGGCTTGACGCCTGAGCACTTTCGGTTCCTTTAGATGTCGATTCAAACTTGGATTTGGTGCTTGAATACGATTGTCTTCGGCTCAGAATGTCTTTTGCAGGTTCAAAGCAAGGTGCCTGTGCTTAGGCGAGCGCTTGGACTGCAGCTAAGCCCCCGAGTGAGAGGGTTGCTCTTCACTCGGTAGGATTTTCATAACTTAGGCGAGCACGAGGCTGCAGCTAAGCCTCCGAGTGGAAGGCTGGCTTACCACTCGGTAGGATTTTCACAACTTAGGCGAGTACGAGGCTGCAGCTAAGCCTCCGAGTGAGAGGATTGCTCTTCACTCGGTAGGATTTTCACAACTTAGGCGAGCACATGGCTGCAGCTAAGCCCCCGAGTGAGAGGGTTGTTCTTCACTCGGTAGGATTTTTATAACTTAGGCGAGCACATGGCTGCAGCTAAGCCTCCGAGTGAGAGGGTTGCTCTTCACTCGGTAGGATTTTTATAACTTAGGCGAGCACATGGCTGCAGCTAAGCCTCCGAGTGAGAGGGTTGCTCTTCACTCGGTAGGATTTTTATAACTTAGGCGAGCACATGGCTGCAGCTAAGCCTCCGAGTGAGAGGGTTGCTCTTCACTCGGTAGGATTTTTATAACTTAGGCGAGTGCTTGGACTGCAGCTAAGCCCCCGAGTGAGAGGGTTGCTCTTCACTCGGTAGGATTTTCACAACTTAGGCGAGTGCTTGGACTGCAGCTAAGCCCCGAGTGAGAGGGTTGCTCTTCACTCGGTAGGATTTTTGTAACTTAGGCGAGCACGAGGCTGCAGCTAAGCCTCCGAGTGGAAGGCTGGCTTACCACTCGGTAGGATTTTTATAACTTAGGCGAGCACGAGGCTGCAGCTAAGCCTCCGAGTGGAAGGCTGGCTTACCACTCGGTAGGATTTTTATAACTTAGGCGAGCACGAGGCTGCAGCTAAGCCTCCGAGTGGAAGGCTGGCTTACCACTCGGTAGGATTTTGATAACTTAGGCGAGCACGAGGCTGCAGCTAAGCCTCCGAGTGGAAGGCTGGCTTACCACTCGGTAGGATTTTGATAACTTAGGCGAAACGGATTCGCAGCTAAGCCTCCGAGTGGGAGTCTGGCTCCCCACTCGGTAGGATTTTTACAAACTTAGGCGAAACGGATTCGCAACTAAGTCACCCACTGAGGGGAATTTTATTGGAAAATAAAAAGTGACAGATAGTGTGGAGGAACTATGACACTATTATTTTGAGGTCCATGAACTACAAAAGTACTTTATTGCAACTCATCCGAGTGATAAAACTTAAGTGTAAAATGGGCGGAGTAGCTCCGCGTTCCAAGCTCGGGGCTCGTCGATATTATGCTCGACGTTGTAAAGACGGTACGCCCCGTTGTGGAGAACCTTGGTGACGATGAAGGGGCCTTCCCAAGAAGGAGCAAGCTTGTGTGGTTTGTGCTGATCCACTCGGAGAACCAAATCCCCTTCCTGGAAGGCTCGACCTCTCACGTTTCGGGCGTGAAAACGGCGCAGATCTTGTTGGTAGATGGTCGACCGGATCAGAGCCATCTCCCTTTCTTCCTCTAAAAGGTCGACTGCGTCCTGCCGCGCTTGTTCAGCTTCTGCTTCGTTGTAGATTTCAACTCGAGGAGCATTGTGGAGAAGATCACTCGGCAAGACTGCTTCGGCTCCATAGACCAAGAAGAATGGAGTTCTTCCGGTCGACCGATTAGGCGTGGTCCGCAGTCCCTAGAGTACAGATGGAAGTTCGTCGACCCAAGCTCCAGCCGCGTGTTTGAGATCACGCATCAGTCGAGGCTTCAGTCCCTTGAGAATCAGTCCATTAGCTCGCTCTGCTTGTCCATTCGACTGCGGATGGGCGACTGATGCGTAGTCGACCCGTGTGCCCTGGGAGTCGCAGAAAGCTCTGAATTCCTCTGAGTCAAAGTTCGACCCATTATCCGTAATGATGCTGTGCGGGACTCCATATCTGAATATTAGTTCCCTGATGAAGCTAACAGCAGTACCGGTGTCAAGGCTCTTGATTGGTTTAGCCTCGATCCACTTGGTGAACTTGTCGACTGCCACCAGTACATGCGTGAAGCCACTTCGTCCTGTTCTCAAAGGACCGATCATGTCCAGCCCCCAAACTGCAAAAGGCCAGACGAGTGGGATGGTCTTCAAAGCTGACGCAGGCTTGTGCGACATATTCGAGTAGAACTGACATCCCTCGCACTTATCTACTATCTCTTTTGCCATCTCATTCGCCTTGGGCCAGTAAAATCCGGCTCGGTATGCTTTGGCCACGATGGTCCGAGAGGACGCATGATGACCACAGGTTCCCGAGTGAATATCATTGAGGATGAGTCGACCTTCTTCTGGTGTTATGCACTTCTGACCGACTCCAGTCGCGCTTTCTCTGTATAATTGTCCTTTGATTACGGTAAAGGCCTTAGATCGACGGACGATCTGTCGAGCCTCTTCTTCATCCTCCGGAAGCTCTTTCCTCAAGATATATGCGACATACGGAATCGTCCAGTCGGGAATGACCACCAAAACCTCCATGATCAAGTCGACCACCGCTGGGACTTCAACTTCAGTCGGATCTGTGGCGCTCTTGGGCTGCGGAGTTTCTTCGGTGAAAGGATCCTCTTTGACTGACGGAGTGTGTATATGCTCCAAGAACACACCACTCGGAATGGCTTCTCTCTTGGAACCTATCTTTGCTAGATCATCAGCAGCTTGATTTTTCAGTCGGGGTATGTGATGGAGCTCCAACCCCTCGAACTTCTTCTCCAGCTTCCTCACTGCACTGCAGTATCCAGTCATGGCTGGGCTTCTCACGTCCCACTCTTTCATCACCTGATTGACCACTAAATCCGAGTCGCCATAGACCATTAGGCGACGGACGCCGAGTGAAATGGCCATGCGCAACCCATATAGGAGGGCCTCATATTCTGCCTCATTGTTGGAGGAATCAAAGTGAATCTGGAGCACATATCTGAGCTTATCTCCTCTGGGGGAAACCAGGACAACCCCAGCACCGGAACCATTCAACATCTTAGAGCCATCGAAAAACATGGTCCAATGCTCCGAGTGAACTTCAGTCGGCTGCTGTTGTTCAATCCACTCGGCGAGGAAATCTGCTATCGCCTGGGACTTAATGGCTTTCTTTGCCTCAAACTTGATATCAAGGGGAAGAAGTTCAATCGCCCATTTGGCCACTCGACCAGTTGCATCTCTGTTGTGCAAAATCTCTGAAAGTGGAGCGTCGCTGACGACTGTGATGGAATGGTCAGAGAAATAATGAGCAACCTTCTTTGTGGTCATGTATATTCCATACACAAGCTTCTGATAATGAGGATATCTCTGCTTGGATGGAGTCAAGACTTCAGACAAATAATACACTGGGCGCTGAACTTTGAGAGCTTTTCCTTCTTCTTCCCGCTCGACCGTTAGCACAGTACTGACGACTTGTCCTGTGGCTGCGATGTAGAGCAACAGAGGCTCTTTGCTGATTGGAGCAGCAAGCACCGGCTGGGTGGAGAGCAGAGCTTTTATCTCGGCAAACGCTGCATCAGCTTCTGGAGTCCACTCGAACTTGTCAGCCTTCTTCATCAGTCGGTAAAGAGGTAGTGCCTTTTCACCGAGTCGTGAGATGAATCGACTTAATGCGGCCAAGCATCCAGTAAGCTTCTGGACATCGTGCACTCGCACAGGGCGTTTCATTCGGAGAATAGTGCCAATCTTCTCTGGGTTAGCGTCGATTCCCCGTTCGGAAACGAGAAAACCGAGTAACTTGCCACCAGGAACTCCAAATGTGCACTTTGATGGATTGAGCTTGATATCATACCTTCTGAGGTTGGCAAATGTTTCGGCGAGGTCAGCGAGCAGGTCGGAACCTTTTCGTGACTTGACAACAATATCATCCATATAAGCTTCCACATTCCGACTGATTTGGGTGAGTAGACACTTCTGAATCATTCGCATAAATGTGGCTCCGGCATTCTTGAGGCCGAATGGCATGGTGATATAGCAGAAGCACCCGAATGGAGTGATGAAAGCTGTTTTTACCTCATCGGGCCCGTACAGACGGATCTGGTGGTACCCGGAGTAAGCATCTAAAAAAGATAACCTCTCGCATCCCGCGGTCGAGTCAACAATTTGATCTATGCGAGGGAGAGGAAAGTGATCTTTCGGGCTGGCCCGGTTGATGTGCTTGAAATCAATGCACATTCGGAGCGACTTGTCCTTCTTAGGAACCATGACGACATTAGCGAGCCACTCGGAGTGGTATATCTCTCGGATAAATCCTGCCGCCAACAGTCGAGCCACTTCTTCACCGATGGCCTTTCTCTTCTGGACGGCGGACCGCCGAAGATGCTCTTTGACTGGTTTTGCAGACGAGTCGACTCTTAGGCGATGCTCAGCCAGTCCCCTGGGAACACCTGGCATGTCAGCGGGCTTCCACGCAAAAATGTCCCAGTTCTCACGGAGGAACTGGATGAGCGCTTCTTCCTATTTTGGGTCGAGTGTTGTGGAGATGCGGGTCGGAGCTGCTTCGGGGTCGGTCGGGTGAATGTGAACAGGCTTCGTCTCACCGGACGACTGGAATGCAGACTCTGTGGCGGGCTTCTTGGATCGCAGCAAGTCACTCGGATCTGTGTTTTGCTTGTATTCTTCGAACTCGACCGCTGTCACTTGGGAATCGGCAATCTTGGAACCCTTCTGAAAGCACTCCTCTGCCTTTTTCCTATCACCGGTGACAGTGATCACACCTTTGGGACCGGGCATCTTCAATTTGAGGTACACGTAACATGGTCGAGCCATGAACCGTGCATAGGCTGGTCTCCCCAAAATGGCATGATATGCACTTTGAAAATCCACGACCTCAAACGTCAACTTTTCTTTGCGAAAATGCTTCGAATCACCAAACACTACGTCCAAAGCTATCTGGCCGAGTGACTCGGCCTTCTTCCCTGGTATAACTTCATGGAAGCTCATGTTACTAGTGCTCAGTCGGGACATCGGAATGCCCATACCTTTCAATGTGTCTGCATACAATAAGTTCAGCCCACTTCCACCATCCATCAGCACCTTTGTCAGTCGAGTGCCTTCGACAACTGGATCGACCACCAAAGCTTGCCTCCCGGGGGTGGCAATATGAGTCGGGTGATCAGATTGGTCGAATGTGATGGGTGTTTGAGACCACTTCAGATAATTTGCCTTTGCTGGGGCAACCATGTTCACCTCTCGGTTAATCACTTTCAGTCGACTTCTGCTTTCCACATCTGCAAAGATCATCAGAGTGGAGTTGATATGCGGATATCCTCCCTCACTGTCCTCTTTGTCTTCGGCCTTGTCCGACTCCTTCTCCTTGTCCTTAGACTGTTTTCCCTGAAACTGCTGGATCAGGAGTCGACATTGGCGAGTGGTGTGCTTTGGGTAAATGATATTCCCCTCTTCATCTTTCTTCGTGTGAATGTGACACGGCATATCCATCACGTCGTTCCCTTCTTTATCCTTTACCTTCTTGGGGTTCCAGGATCCTTTTGGTTTCCCCTTAAACTTTCCTTGAGTCACGGCCAGAGCCTCTCCAGGAGCTGCCGGTTCAGCCTTCCGCTTCTGTTTCCGACTGGTGTTTCCTTTTTCCGACTGACTCGGCTTGTGCTTGCCGCTTCGGAGTCGGTCTTCTTCTTCGCCGTTGGCGTACTTGGTAGCAATCTCCATCATCCGACTCAAGGTCATGTCACCGGTTCGACCAAATTTCAAACTCAGTTCTCTGTTCTTGACGCCGTCTTTGAAGGCGCATACTGCCTGATGATCAGAGACATTTTCCACAGCGTGGTGCAAAGTAATCCACCTCTGAATATACTCTCTGAGAGTCTCATTAGTTTTCTGCACGCAGACTTGCAACTCTGTCAATCCCGCTGGTCGCTTGCAAGTCCCTTCAAACGTTCTGACGAACACTCGGGACAGATCTTCCCAAGTGTAAATGCTGCTAGGAGGTAATTGAGTCAACCATGCCCTGGCAGAACCTTCCAACATGAGGGGCAAATGCTTCATGGCCACCTCGTCGTTCCCACCACCAATCTGAACTGCCACTCGGTAGTCTTCAAGCCAAGTTTCAGGCTTAGACTCACCAGTGAACTTGCTGACTCCTGTTGCCAACCTGAAATTGGGGGGAATAACTGCGGCTCTGATAGCTCTGCTGAAACATTCAGGACCAGAAACATGTACTCGACTGCTCGTGGGTACATCTCTGTCGAGTGCGCCTCGATGGGCTCTGTTCCGGTCGACCAACCCTTGCACGATAATGGATCGCGCGTCGAAGCCTGGCTCTCTGGGGTCAACTGGAACCCTACACCCTGTACTGTACTGACGCCTGTCATCTGGCTGCCGAGGAGTGTAATACCTACCCCTCGGAGGGGAATAGGGCACTCGACGCCTATCATCTCGGTCGAGTCTGTCGCCATATTGATCTCGCCGATTCTCACGCCCTTCGCGCCGCGGAGGCGATCTGGGGCTGTGAGCCGACTGAACCGTATTCACAGTGACAGATCGACTGTGAATTCTGTTGCGCGACTGAGACACGGCTGAATTCTGATCTCCTGCTGCTCGGAGCAGATCCCTGATCTGCAGCAAACCTCTGCCAGCTTCCGACTGCGAAGGCTGAATGGACTCTGCTATACGGGCCGCAGCTGCTAAATTCTGAATTGGGGTTCAATATACCTGAGTCGGCGGGAGGAGTTGACGTCGACTGGTGTCGGGAACTCGCTGCCGCGCGCGCTCGTCGAGTGCTCGCTGAAGGTTCTCCAGTCGAGTGCGCTCGGCCAAATTGGCCAGACGCGCCTCTTCCAAGGCACGAGCCTCGGGGGTTTCTCCTGCGATGGGAATACGCAGGGGATCCTCGTTCCTGCGGCGAAGCTCTTCTCTTTGTAGAGAGTCGAGTGGCTCGGGCTAGTACTCTTCGTAGTCTCGTGCAGGGTCGCCGCCGTCACCTGCTCCACCGCCTCGGGCGAAGCCAGGAGGGTTGTGGGGCCCGTCGACCATCAAGATTTCCGCCGCTGGATCACTGCTTCCGCACTCGGATGCAGTCTCTCCGGAGCCAGTCGACTGATCGAACAAGCCGTAGAGAGATTCGTTGGGCTCGATTGCCGCAACTTGTGTAGTGGCCGATTGGCGAGCCACCGCGTGACTCACCCATCGCTGAAGCCTCGACCGGCCTGAGCGCTTGCGCTGGCGGGAGACCGGGAGGGTGGACGATGGAGGAGCCGACCGATACTGGATCGACGGTTGCCGCAGCAGAACGCCGCGGACACATGCGCGAAAATGCGTCGCACCGCGGACGGGGAGCGCGTCTACGTCGAGTGGAGCCTCCTGGAGCCATGCGGAGTCGTCGGCGATGAAGGTGAGAGTGCCGAGACGGATCTCTTGACCCTTGACCAAAACTCCAGCAGACACCATGATGAGAGTACTCGGAAGAATCGCAACTTCTCCACAAAATCGCTAAAACACCTGCCCCACGGTGGGCGCCAACTGTCGTGGTTCTAAGCCTGACAGTAGAGTGGGGGTAGGTATGGAGAGGCAAGGTCCTAGCTATGGAGAGGTTGTAAGCACAAAGGATGTACGAGTTCAGGCCCTTCTCGGAAGAAGTAACAGCCCTACGTCTCGGAGCCCGGAGGCGGTCGAGTGGATTATGAATGTATGAATTACAAGGTGCCGAACCCTTCTGCCTGTGGAGGAGGGTGGCTTATATAGAGTGCGCCAGGACCCTAGCCAGCCCACGCAGGAGAGGGTTTAAGGTGAGTTAAGTCTGGGGCGTTACTGGTAACGCCCCACATAAAGTGCCTTTACTATCATAAAGTCTACTTGATTACAGGCCGTTGCAGTGCAGAGTGCCTCTTGACCTCCTGGTGGTCGAGTGGGTCTTCGTGGTCGAGTCCTTCAGGCCAGTCGAGTGAATCCTCGTTGGTCGACTGGAAGGCGACCTCTTCTAAGGATGTCCTAGGGTAAGTTACTTGGATCAGGTCCATGACCCTACCCTAGGTACATAACCCCATCAAAATGTTTATTATTCATGCTAGAATTGTATTAACCGGAAACTTAGTACATGTGTGAATACATAGACAAACAGAGTGTCACTAGTTTGCCTCTACTTGACTAGCTCATTGAATCAATGATGGTTATGTTTCCTAACCATAGACATGAGTTGTCATTTGATTAATGGGATCACATCATTAGAGAATGATGTGATTGACTTGACCCATCCGTTAGCTGAGCACGATGATCGTTTAGTTTGTTGCTATTGCTTTCTCCATAACTATACATGTTCCTATGACTATGAGATCATGCAACTCCCAAATACCAGAGGAACACTTGGTGTGCTCCCAAACGTCACAACGTAACTGGGTGATTATAAAGGTGCTCTACAGGTGTCTCCGATGGTGTTTGTTGAGTTGGCATGGATCAAGATTGGGATTTCTCACTCCGATTATTGGAGAGGTATCTTTGGGCCCTCTCGGTAATGTACATCACTATAAGCCTTGCAAGCAATGTAGCTAATGAGTTAGTTACGGGATGTAGCATTACTAAATGAGTAAAGACACTTTCTGGTAACGAGATTGAACTAGGTATTGAGATACCGACGATCGAATCTCGGGCAAGTAACATATCGATGACAAAGGGAACAACGTATATCGTTATTCGGTTTGACTGATAAAGATCTTCGTAGAATATGTAGGAACCAATATGAGCATCCAGGTTCCGCTATTGGTTATTGACTGGATACATGTCTCGGTCATGTCTACATAGTTCTCGAACCCGTAGGGTCCGCACGCTTAATGTTCAGTGACGATCGGTATTATGAGTTTATGTGTTTTGATGTACCGAAGGTAGTTCAGAGTCCCGGATTTGATCACAGACATGACGAGGAGTCTCGAAATGGTTGATACATAAAGATCTATATATTGGACGACTATGTTTGGACATCGGAAGGGTTCCGAGTGAAGTTCGAGCATATACCAGAGTACCGGGGGGTTACCGGAACCCCCCGGGGAGTTTAATGGGCCTTATGGGCCTTAGTGGAAAGATAGGAGGGTCTAACAGGGCAGGCCGCGCGCCCCCTCCCCCTCTGGTTCGAATTGGACTAGGAAAGGGGGGCGGCGCCCCCCTTTCCTTCTCCTTCTTTCCTCCTTCCTTCTCCTACTCCTACTACATGGAAAGGGGGGATCCTACTCCCGATGGGAGTAGGACTCCCCATGGGGCGCGCCACAGGAGGGCCGGCCCTCCCCCTCCTCCACTCCTTTATATACGGGGGAGGGGGGCACCCCATAGACACATAAGTTGATCATTTATCTTTATCCATGTGCGGTGCCCCCTCCACCATAATCCACCTCGGTAATATCGTAGTGGTGCTTAGGCGAAGCCCTGTTCTGGTAGAAACATCATCACCGTCATCACGTCGTCGTGCTAACGAAGCTCTCCTCAAAGCTCTACTGGATCGTGAGTTCGCGGGACGTCACCGAGCCGAACGTGTGCAGATCGCGGAGGTGTCGTACCTTTGGTACTAGATCAGTCGATCCTGAAGACGTACGACTACATCAACCGCGTTATCATAATGCTTCTGCTTATGGTCTACGAGGGTACGTAGACGATACTTTCCCCTCTCGCTGCTATGCATCACCATGATCTTGCGTGTGCGTAGGATTTTTTTTGAAATTACTGCGTTACCCAACAACTTTGCTGCAGATAATTAATCTCCAGGTGTGGTTGAATTGACAACTCAGCTGCTAATACTTGCAAATATTCTTTGTCTCCCCTTGTGTCGAATCAATAAATTTGGGTTGAATACTCTACCCTCGAAAGTTGTTGCGATCCCCTATACTTGTGGGTTATCAGCACCCCCTCCACTGCCTCTCAGCTATGTAAACACTATAATATTCCAGAAACTCTAGGGGATTCGTCCAAACATAACTCCAGCTGTCGCAAGTTCCAGAACCACGAGATCTAATCTAGAGGCCTTCTCCAGCACCCTGCTGGAGGGGTCAACGATCACGGAGGGGTTCTTCATCATCACCATTGCCCCTCCGATGATGCGTGAGTAGTTCAACACAGGCCTACAGGTCCGTAGGCAGTAGCTAGATGACTTCTTCTCTCTTTTTGATCTTCAATACAATGTTCTCCTTGATGTTCTTGGAGATCTATTTGATGTAATGACTTTTTGCGGTGTGTTTGTTGGGATCCGATGAATTGTGAGTTTATAATCAGTTCTTTCCATGAATATTATTTCAGTATTTGTTGAACTCTCTTCTGCATGATTGTTATAGCCTCGTATTTCTTCTCCGAAATTTTTGTTTGGTTTGGTCAACTAGAATGATTTTTCTTGCCATGGAAAGAGGTGCTTTGTGATGGGTTCGATCTTGCAGTGCTCAATCTCAATGACAGAAGGAGACATGACACGCATGTATCATTGCTATTAAGGATAAAAGGATGGGGTCTATTCCACATGAATAGTTCTTGTCTACATCATGCCATCGTTCTTATTGCATTACTCCATTTTTCCATAAACTTAATACACTAGATGCATGCTGGATAGCGAGTAATGTGTGGAGTAATAGTAGCAGATGTAGGCAGGAATCTGTCTACTAATTTTGGACATGATGCCTATATACATGATCATTGCCTTGGATATCGTCATGATTATTTGCTTTTCTATCAATTGCCCAACAATAATTTGTTTACCCACCGTAGGCTATTTTCTCGAGAGAAGCCTCAAGTGAAATCTACGGGGCCCGGGTCTATTTCCTATAATTTTATTTTCAGATCTATTAATCCAAAAATCCAAAAATACCTTATTGCACTTTTTCTTTACTTATTTTTTTGTGTTTTTGCTAGATCTATTTATCCAATCTCATACAATTTAATCTATCTCAATACCGAGGAGGGATTGACAACCCCTCTTACGCGTTGGGTTGCAAGTTTTTGTGATTTGTGTGCAGGTGATATTTACATAGTGTTGCTTGGTTCTCCTACTGAATTGATAATCTTGGTTTCATAACTGAGGAAAATACTTACCGTTGTTGTGTTGCATCCTCCTCTCTTCTTCGGGGAATTACCAACGCAGATACAAGCAATCAGGATGCGAAAGGAAAAGACAAAGAGTTGACCTAGCCGACTTTTAAAGTTCCCGCCTGTCAGCATTATAAAGGTCCCACTCATCAGGAAGTCATGCAAGTAATGGTCAAAGACTTTGACCTGATGACAACCCTTCATTTGGGCATTTGTGAGGTTGGGCTAAGAAGATGAGGAGAAACATGGGGAGAGTTAGATAGATAGGGCAAAACTGAGAAGAACTAAGGAAGGAGGGGGCGTGAAAATAGAAAACCCTTGTAGTTAGTAAAGATTTTATAGCTATACAATAAGCGAACACAATAAATCGTATGTATTTTCAATTTTACCTCACATATTATTTTACCAGATGTTCATGCTTCATACAACCAAATATCATTGAAATGTATTGCAAAACATTCCCACAACAACGTATGCGGCATCATCTAGTATTTTCTATTTCTTGTCTCTAGAATTTTGCGTTTTGGCCACGTGGTATCCAAATGGAGGTCATAGAGTATTGTTTGTTCTGGTTTTCTGAAATTCATGTTACATGACATTTCATTTTTCAGAGTTTTTCACACTACTCTGAGTTTATTTACTGTCTGAAATATCTTCGCCTAAGTTCAAATTTGATCAAATTTGTAGGAAAAGTTATTAACATCTACAGTACCAAATAAATATAATTAGGTTTATTATTGAATATTATTTTACATCATATACATTTGTTATTGTAAAAGTTAAACTTGGTCAAGCTTTATAAGGCTTGACTTTGGTCAAAGCGAATAGATAGAGTAAATAAAAACAAAAGGAGTACTATATACATGCGTTCACGCATTTCAACACAACTCACAGTTAAGTTTGACACTGGAGACATACCACTGCTGTAAAATGAAACTAGTAAGAACAACTGTAGAAGAGTCATCATAGTGGTAGCCTCCATAATATATATAGATAGCGCGCCATATGCATATGTAATATGCAGAGCCAAAGAACAGAAACATAAGCGCCATAAAAGCACACTCCGGTATTCTTTTATATGAGACCAGATTATCAGTGGATAGAAGGCATCCTCACCTTAACAATGGAAGTCTTTCAACTAGGATTTCAACACAGATTTACAAAATATATTTCACCACGGATTACAAAATAAATTTCAACTAATTGAACTACCGGCTCATCCTCCTCTTTGAAGTGACCTCGCAGATAAGGGGCTCCAGCGACTTTCGTTGTCATGCGATCGTCGAACGCATGTGCATGTGAGATACACATCATTTTTTAAGGTCAACATAAGCGCGACATGTTGGGAAACGTAGTACAGAACAAAACAAAAATTTCTGTAGTAAGAGCAACTCCAACGGATCAATTTAAACGGACAGCGCATTTGTCTGTTTTTTTATTCGTTTGAATCGGCCGCCCGTCGGTGTCCGTTCAATTTTATATTTGGGTCAGCAGTGCGTCCAACGCGCCGACCCATTTCATGTCTGTATTCAACTTTTAAGTAAGAAGACCCGCGGCCGATCATGCCAGCAGCCATATCTCATGTTGGCACCATGCCAGCGCCGACATACAATGCCGGCTTCAGAAAATATCACCACAGTTCATGCTGACGCACTCGTCGGCCGGCCGACACACATGCCAGCACACAAAAAAGGGTGAGACTTGAGTTCGATCACGCCATCGCGGCTCCCGTGGTCATGCCGGCACACCTGCCGGCATAAAAAAATGGCACTCGCCGCCATAGATCACGCGTCGTCGAACTTGAGCATGTCGGCCTGCATCTTCTCAAACCACGGCCTCTTTCTTGGCGATACGGTGTTGAGATCCACCTTCATGATCTCCACCCCGGTCATCATGCTCGCGAGAGCCACTTCTTTCGCATTGGTCTTGGCGTTGGCGGCCATGATCTCTAGCATCTTGGCTTGCTTCTCCGCCTCTAGCTCGAACATCTTGGCTTGCTTCTCGGTGTCCAGCTCAAGCCTTCTTCTTTGGATCTCTATGAAAACATCTATTTGCTCCGCCTTGAAACGCCGGTGCTCCTCCCCCCTTGAGTCCTTCTTATTTATCATGCCGTCCACGCTTGCGATCAAGGCGTTGGTGGCCGCATCTCGCTTGTCCTCCTTCTTGGAGTTGGTCTTCCCCCGTGGCCGTGCAGGCTCGCCCTCCCCAACATCCTCCACGACTTTCTTCCCCCCACGCGACTTGAGTGCGGCATATTGCGCCTTGAACTTCTCCTCGTTCTTGATGACCCGATAGCAATGGGAAAGGTTGAAGCACTTGCCATTGTGTTGAACTTTGAATGCCTCCAAAGCTTGAAATGGCTACAAAATATTTCCATGCAAGCATATGGGCAAGTGATATGCGAATGAACACGTAAAGGATGAACTTGATGACACAAAAGAGGGCGGCTTGCTAGCATGCCATGTCTTGCATGCCGATGCCGCTAACGGGGCGGGCCTTGACGCTCCCAAGAGTGGCGTAAAACTTGTTGCACTCTTGTTGGATCACCCTCCACCGCTTGGGAATGGAGACCCACCCGCGCATGCTCATAAATTGGTAAGGCGGAAACTTCTTGTGCTCATGAAACTCTCAGTGGACACGAATCCAAAAGGTTGGATGCTTTTGCTCGGCGCCCGTGTTGGGGTCTTGTCCAATGTCTCGCCAACACTCGCAAAGAAACTTGTCCCCGGCCGTCGTGTACGCCTTCGTGCGCTTGCTCTTGCGCTTCGGCTTAGGACCGACGGCTTGGTTGGCGAGCTCGTCCTCGAACAAAGGCTCCACTTCGATATCGCACTCGTCCTCTTCCTCTAGCCTGTAGTCATCCGGAAACTCGTGGTCGAGGGGGAAGCCGTCCAGGTCGATGCCGACCTGATCACGCATGAAGGCCGCCTGATCGGGATCATAGCCAGCGGCCGGCGTGGCTTCGTGTCTCGTCGGGATCGTAGCGAGCGGCCGGCGCACCGCCCTCGAAGATAAGATTCTGCATGTAGTCCTCGTCGACGGACGGCATTTCCTCAAACAGGTTGCGGGTGTCCGGGAGCACGCCGGCCGGCGTCTGCCGCGCGCGTTTCCTCGCGCCGCCGAATGATGAGCCACCGGCCATCGAGGTGGCGTTGAGGTCGATGGGCGCAGGCGCGAGCGTGGAAGGCGCGACCACGCTCACGTCGGGCGAGCATTCCCCGGAGAGGCGGGAGGCTTACGGCGGGTAGACGTGGAAGCCGGGGATCGGGTTGCAAGCCGACGCCCGGGGCGAGTTGGGCATCACCATCCGAGGAAACGCCGATGAGCCGGTGTTGGCCGCCGCGACGGCGGCTTGGACGAGTCCGTGCTGGCTAGGGTTTAATCCTAGCATGTAGAGCGCCCCCCTCGTTGCTGCCGCGACACGGGCGTTGGTGACCTCCTGCTGCGTGGCGGCCTCATCCCTCGCGTCCGCGGCGTGCTTCCGGCCCTTCCTCTTGGTCGACTTCCTTGCCCGTTGTTCGGGCGTCAGCATCTTCTTTGGCTTGGTCGCGGCGGCGGTCTTGCGTGAGGCACGAGGCTTGCCTTTACCGGAGGGGGCGGCGGCACCGGACGAGGCGAGGGAGGCGAGGCCGGCGGCGGCGTGAAGGTCGATGGCGTCCTCCATGACGGGGTGTGGGACGGGAGCGCGCGCGAGCGGGAGTGTTTTTGGAAAAAATTGGGAGAAAATGACGGTGGCTGCCCACCGACCAGCGGGCCCGGGGAGAGGAGTAGGCGCGCACGCGTCCGTCTCGTGTCCGCGCCGACGCAAATCGGGCTTAAAATTGAATCGGGAATGGGTCGCCATGTGAAGGCCAAGCGGACAGGCGTCCGTTTGAATCGGCGCGTTGAGCCGTCTTTTCTGTCCGCGTTGACCCAAACAAATGACGACGGATGAAATGGATCGTCTCATTAGAGTTGCTCTAACGAACACACATGATCACTACGAAGATGCAAGAAGTAGATCAATCTTTACCAACAAGAGGACTAGTACAGCTCGTTCAACTATGTGACTAAAAAAGAAAGATTAAAATGGGAACAGAGATCTAGGTACTAGGTAAGCAAAGCTAGGGAGACGATGCTCTGGTAGTCGTGCCTTGCCAAAGGCCAAAGCACGCAAAGACCACATCATACGTCCACATGCACGGCACGCGGCCGGTCAGGACTCAGTCAGGACCACGGGAAAGAAGAAAGGCCCGGGCGATTCGATCGAGTGACCTCTCCCTAGCGTGCCCCGAAACGACGCAGACGACCTCGTATCTGTCCCGACAACACTCGAGCGCCGGAACCCAACGCCCCAGCGCGCGCTCCGGCACGGGCGCACGGCTGTCCGACGCTCCCCACCGGCACACCGTACGTGCACGCCGCTCGCCCGGTCGCGCGTCCTGCACCACGGCGGCATAATCATACTCTCTCCGGCTATGGTGGTAGTACGCGGTACATGGCCGCGTGAGATCGGTATAAGACTACCCACAGTAGAAGTAATATAAATAGTAACATCACATATATCTAAATAAAATAGATGATGTGCCAAGCAGTAAATGAAGAAAAAAAATGATAACATTGCTAGTAGTTACTAGTAGTATGAGTAATATCACATATAGTATTAAGACAAAATGAGTCTATAGCGTAATAAATGGAAAGTTGCATATTATCATACATATGTTACTCCCCATTATAGAGGTAGTAACATTAACTAGTAACATATGCATGTTACTAGTATATGTTACTAACCATTGTGGCTAGTCTAAGGCCAACTCCACCGCGCGACCCCATCTTGTCGGGTGCGTCCGTTTGGGATACAACGGGCGAATAGCGCGGCCCAACGCGCGGCCTCAAACGGACAAATGTCCGGATTCCGTCCGTTTTCGACCTATCCCCAGCCCAAACTTGCGCTCGGTTTGGGGTGAAACGGACGCGCGCGGACGGCCTCGACGCACGACCTTGTCCCTCCCGTGGCCCGCCTGTCGGGGACACTAGCAGTCCCTCCGCTATCGCTTCCACCCTCTCTCCCTGCCCCGCCGGCGCCGCCTCTATCCTTCGGTCGCCTCCTCACCACGCAGCCCCGGGCCCTCCATATGAAACCACGTCTCCACATGGCCGCCACCACGCCCGCGCTTTCGCCGTAGTTTTGGCTGTCGATCGGAGGAGGTTTGGCCGTCGCCGTCTTTCCCGGTGGCAGAGGGGACACGACCGCCGGCAACGTACCACCCCTGCGGCCAGTAGCTCCAGAGCGGCCAGTAGCCGGCCGGCAACCACTCCTGCTGTGTCGAGGTGATAATCGCGGCCTCTTCGCCACCACGACCGCAAGGTGTTCGACATTTTGCCCACAAAGGTATGGACAGTGGAGACGAGTTTTTCTTCCATCACTTCCTTTGTTCATCGGACGATTCATCGTCAGATGATGAAGATCTTGTGGTGGCTGCACTGGTCGTTCACGACCACATTCAACGGCAGCTTCCTCGGTACAGGGGGTCAGTCCCTGGCCATGCTTCCAACCTGAACCGCAACAAGGAGAGAGAGGCCACGCCCTGCTCTATGCCAATTACTTTTCCAACACCTCGCTTTTCAAGCCGGATAAAATTCCATCGCCGTTTTCGAATGGCAAAGGATGTGTTCAACCGTATCCGAGAGGGAGTAGTAGCTTATGACCCATATTTCGAATGCAAGACGGATGCCCTTGGCAAGCTTGGATTCTTCCCTTACCAGAAATGCACCGTGGCCATCCGCATGCTTGCATATGGAATTCCAGGCGATCTGGTGGATGAGTATGTGCGTAGAATGAGACAACATGTCTGATGTCAATATACAAGTTCTGCCAGGCTGTGATTGAGGTGTTTGGCCCAGAGTACTTGAGGCAGCCAACTGCCGCTGATACAGAGAGATTGTTGGCGATCAACACAGCTAGAGGCTTTCCATATATGCTTGGCAGCATAGATTGTATGCACTAGGAGTGGAAGAACTGTCCATTTGCTTGGCAGGGCATGTCAAGGCGTGCACTGTCATATTAGAAGCGGTGGCTTTGCAGGATCTTTGGATATGGCATTCTTTCTTTGGCATGACAGGTTCTCACAATGATATCAACATGCTACAGCGTTCTCCAGTCTTCGCAAGGCTTGCAGAAGGCCACTCCCCACCTGTCAACTTTGAGATCAACAGCCACCAGTACAACAAGAGATACTATCTAGCTGATGGTATATATCCTCAGTGGTCAACTTTTGTGAAGACAATCTCGAAACCCCAAGGTGAGAAGAGAAAGAGATTTCCCAAATACAAGAGAGTGTTAGAAAGGATGTGGAACGTGTTTTTGGTGTGCTTCAATCCCGATGGGGTATCGTCCGAAACCCTGCATTGCCATGGGATGAAACAGAGCTTTGGGAGGTGATGACTGCTTGTGTGATCATGCACAATATGATCGTCGAGAACGAGCGTGATGAGAGTATCTTCGACCAAGGATTTGATTATCAAGGTGAAAATATTGAGCCCCTGCACCAAGACCCGGCCACATTTGAACAGTTTGTCCAATTCCAGTGCAAGCTGCGTGATTGGCACACTCATTTGAATCTTCAAAATGACTTGGTTGAGCACATTTGGGATCACATTGGCAACCAATAAATGTATTGGTTCATTTTATGTTCAGTCGAGACAATTTCGATTTGGTTGTAAAACTATTTTATTATAGACAATTTCAATTGGGTTGTAAAACTATTTTAATTTTCAGACAAATATTTAGACGTGCAAACTTGTTTCGATGAAAATATGAGCATTTTTGGCCCTAACGGGAAGGATGGGGCAAACAGATGCGGCCGCGTGCTGGGCGCACGGCCACCGCATCCCAGGACACGCTCGGACGCGACCCCATTGCCCTACCCAAACGGATAGAACCCTGACAAAACGGACGTCCGTTTGGGGTCGCGCGGTGGAGTTGGCCTAAAAGCAACTCTAGCAGACCGCGCAAAACGCCCGCGAGTATGCGGGCTCGGCCCAATTTTTCGGCCAAAACAGAGCCCGCATACTCGCCCGGGCCGCATTTTTTTTTGCGTCAACCCGCAAACCGCACGCCCCAAGCAGTATAACTGCGGTTCCGCGACCCTTTTGCGGGTCCAAACCCTATCCCTCCGCCGCCGCGAGCCACTGTTTCCCCTTTCCTCTCTCCCAATTTCTCGCTGTCGGCGACCACCCGCCCCGCCCCCAGCCGCCATGTGGGGGCGCATGTGGAGCTCCAGACACGGCTCCGGCAGTAGATCCGGCCGTGAGCGTGACCCGGAGCGCGAGCGGCGCGTCCGGTCGGACGACGCGAGGATGCGCGGCGCCCGGAGGTGGACTAACCACGGGATGTCGCTGCCGGCGAGCTTTAACCGCCGCGAGACGGAGGAGTACGACCGGCGCGCGTCCTTCTCCTCCGCGAGGTCTTACGCCGGATCCTCCTCGTCCTCCGGCGCGGGCTTCCTCCCCGTGAAGAGGGAGTGGTCGGACGACGAGGAGGAGCTGGAGCCGCCGGCGCCGTTCGCCTTCGTCCCGATGAAGGAGGAGCCCGAGGAGCCCGCTCCGCTCGGCCGCCGCGAAGTCATCGGCCCCGAGGACTACGTCGCGGACTTCGACGCCGTCGCTGCCGCCATCGCCGAGCGGAGCGTGCACGAGGAGAAGCGGCGGCGCCACACCGAGGAGCTCGAGACCCTCGAGTGGCGGCAGGCGGTCGCCGATAACCGCGCCGCCAACGAGAAGCCTAAGGAGTGGCGCCGCATCCGTGTGGAGCAGGCGGCGAAGTACGTTGACCTGTGCAGCTCCGGCGAGGAGGATTGAGCGTCCGGCTACTCCACGACGTCGTCCAGTTGCCGCGACCTCGCCGCCGTCAGATCCAACCCCTATGCTAGTAGTTCAACGTAGATTGTAGTATAAAGTATGCTTGTAGTTTGTTGATCATGTGATGAACTATTAGTGCAATTTCTCTCGTGAAAGTGTTTTTTCAAATTATGCAGGTTTTGATACGGGTTCTATTCGGCCGCGCATGTTTTCGACCCACAAACGCGATCTTCGTGAAACCGCAAACGTGTTTTGCGGATCGAATTTTTGCGGGGTGTGCTAGAGTTGCTCTAAGTGCGTGTGGCCACGTATGTTTAGGCCATCCGTTCCATGTCACGGAACAGTCGCGCCGCGAATCCCAGTAGTAGCAGTAGACGATGGATCGGGAGGACCACCGGCCACCGCCGGGTCCCCGGCCATTATGCGCCCCTGTCGGAGCTCGCGTGGGCAGTTGGGTTTGGGCGGCCTCGGGAGATGCCTACCTAGGTCGGGTCGCTCGCAACGCATGGAGGAGACGTAGATGAGATCTGCCGAGAGGTCCCCATGGATTACCTTACATGGATCTGTTGCTGTACGTACGTACGTACGCGAGGAACGGGTCGATTTCATTACATGAACCGACTAGTCATCGAGGTTTTCAGTTGGTCTAATTTATCACATTATAGGATTTATTATTATGTTTAGAGAAAAGGATTCCAGCCTGTGGCAACATTTTTTTAGGGGCTGTGAGTACAACAGTTGGCACACATATACCGTGATTAATAAGAGAACATTTTACCGACTCTAAGAGATGAACCCTAACTAGATAAAGCACTAATAAAGTCAACCTGTTGAAGTAAGTGGACTTTTTTACCCTAACAAAAAGTAAGCGGAGTTTTTTTAGTTGATACTGTAGGACGTAAGCAGAGTTGACACGAGAGGGAGCTGCTCAATAATGCGCTAAGTAATTAATCCATACACTACCACACTCTACACCTGACACGTACTAGTGGTTCTACTACGTATAGATACACAAAGACCGAACTTCCAGCAAAAAAACGGTAGAACTGAGCAATCTTGTGTCGTTACGAAAATGTTTTGCAATACAAAAAATAGGTTAGTGGGCTAGCTACTTAGGATAGAAGATTAATCGCGGAAAGCGAGTGACATGTCAAAGTCACTAGGATAGAAGATTAACAAAACAAGCTCGGTCACTAGGATGTGGTCAGCGATTATGTCATGGGCGCAACAGGAGTGCTCCATCTCAAATTTTGCTAGCTAGCCATGTGTACCACCGATAAAAGAAATTGACGGCGCGCCAACTTGTACACATGGGCAGGATGATGCTAATCAGATTAGTCCTAAAGCAGGTAGGTATCCGACGAGCTTAAGATACCCTTGTAGAGGCTGGACCTGCCGCATCTCGTGCTAGATTTAGCAGTATCAGCGCTGTTTGATTGATACACGTACATGAGGTGACTGTCAACAAAGAGGGGGAAACAAACGGGATTCGTGAGTGTGTGTGCGTACTGCGCGTACAGTAACTTCAGTCCAAACTAGTCCATCGTATTTGCAACCCGTCAGAGGAGGTGCTGGCGTTACAATTTGCTATTGCAAGGGAAATGGATATGGTACTAGTACTACACGAGCACACGGGGTTAGGACTGGGATTATCTCCACTAATTAGATCGAGCTATAGCTGTCGACCTTTTGGAATCTTTTCTTTTTGCGTGTGGGAATCTATCTGACGACTTTCGGTGAACGCGAAGAGGGCACGAGAAACGGATGATAGAGACGTAGGCTATTAGGCTGGTCGTAATGAAAGTATTATAAGCGGCATCATGTATATCAATTAAATGAGAGAAGAGAGCGTGTAATATTACATCATAATACCGTATCATATTAAATGTTGTATTAATTTGTGTCATGCATTTCAGTTAATAAGGCAACCTAAGATACTACTACCTCTTTTTCAGTTTACAAGGCGTGCGCGTGCCCCTAGGTCGTTAATTTGACCAACCTAATACAAGTCATATATTATAAAAAAATATACCAATATAAACTTCAGATGTTTTATTTTCAAACCGTATAATTTTTGTGTTATATAGTTTATATGAAGATGATAAAATTGACAACCTAGATATACGCGTAGGACTTGTAAACTGAAACAGAGGTAACTTATAATACTATGCATTACGGAGGTAGTATCATATACTAGTATCATATGCATGATACTAGTATATGATACTCCGTGTTACAACCAGCCTTAGAGTAATTCAAATGGCACGACCCATTTCGTCCGTCGCCGTTTGTTTGGGTCGGCGTGGACACAAAAGGTGGCCCAACGCGTCAATCTAAACGGACGTGCATCCGCTTTTCGTTCGCGGGCGACTCATTCGCGGTCCATTTTTGAGCCGGATTTGCGTCGGTGCGGACACGCGACGGACGCTCGCACGCTCGTCTCCTTCTCTCACCGGGCCCGCTGGTCGGTGGCACATTGGCCCCCCCCCCCACACCCCATCCAACAGCAACCCTCGTCCGCCTCCTTCGTCGCCGACTACGCCGCCCATCTTTGCCGGCGACTCTACCAGCTGCCGCCGCCTCCACATCGGCCAGCAACGCCGCCGACTCCCCCGTCGCCCGCCACCGCCGTCTTGCCGCCGGGGAGCAGACTGCTTCCCACCCCCCGCACCCCCACCGCGTAGCCGCCCGCGACCAAGAAGCCGCCTCGCCGCCCCGGCCAGATCCTCACCGGCACGCTCGTCGGACGCCGGCAGGGCAGCTAGTTGGTCCGTGCGCACCGCGACTCCCCTCGCCGGCTGTCTCCTTCGTCAACACCCACAAGCTGTTCGACAGTTTGCCAAGGTACAAAATGGACTCCGCCGACGAGTTCTTTTTCCACAATTTTCTTTGCGACTCCGAAGATTCGTCGTCCGACGACGAGGAGTAGATATTGGCTGCCGTGTTGGTCCATCACCACCTCAACAGCTAGCGGCCGTTGTTCCGTGGCTCCATTCCGGGCCACCTTCCGGCGTTGAATCGCAGCCGAGAGAGCGGGCATTTCCTTCTTTAGAAGGACTACTTTGATACAACAAACCCGTTGTTCAAACATCAAAAATTCCGCCGCCGTTTCCGTATGAATAAGCATCTTTTCAACCGTGTTAGAGAGGGGTGGTCGGTTATGATGACTATTTCGAGTGCAAAGTGGATGCCGTCGGCAAGATTGGTTTCTCCTCTTATCAGAAATGCACTGCCGCCATCTGAATGCTTGCATATGGAGTGCCCGGTGATCTCATTGATGAGTACGTCTGTATGAGCGAGTCTACATGCCTAGAGTCTTTGTATAAGTTCTGCAAGGCCGTTATTGCTGTGGTTGGCCCTGAGTACTTGAGAGAGCCGACAACTGAAGATACAGCCTGTTTATTGGCGATGAATATAAGTAGGGGCTTCCCAGGGATGCTTGGCAGCATAGACTGCATGCACTGGGAGTGGAAGAACTGCCCTTCTATTTTGCAAGGGCGGTATAAGGGCCATGTCAAGGCTTGCACTGTCATACTAGAGGCCGTGGCGTCTCAAGATCTGGCACTCTTTCTTTGGCATGACTGGATCACACAATGATATCAACGTGCTTCAGCGCTCGCCGGTGTTTGCTAGCCTTGCCGAAGGCAACAGCCCACCGGTGAACTTTACTGTCAACGGGCACAACTACGACAAAGGATACACCTGGGTAACGGTATATATCCTCAGTGGACCACTATTGTGAAGACAATACCCAAACCTGTCGGAGAGAAGAGGAAAAGATTTTTCCAAGAGCAAGAGAGTGCTAGGAAGGATGTCGAGCGTGCCTTTGGTGTTTTGCAATCTCGATGGGGCATCATTCTGTATCCTCCTAATACGTGGAGCACAAAGAAACTGTGGGAGGTGATGGCTGCTTGTGTGATCATGCACAATATGATCGTAGAAGACGAGCACCTGGAACGTCTGTACGATCAAGGGTTTCAGTTTCAGGGTGAGAATGTTGTGCCTGAGCATGGAGGAGCGGCAACGTTTGAACAGTTCATCCAATTTCATCAAGACATGCGTGATTGGAAAACTCACGTGCAACTGCAAAATAATTTGGTTGAGCATATGTGGGCCCATGTTGGCAACCAATAGATGTATCTTTTTTTATTCGTTTGCAAAACTACGTGAAACATTTTTATTTGTATTCGGCTTGTAATACTATAGTATTTTATTCGGTTTAAACTATGTTATTTGACAATATGTTTGAATGCAATCATCAATGTAAAATTGGGCAGCTAGCCGGCCACGCCGACACATATGGGTCGGCGCGTGGGCGCGCTGCCGACCCATATCAAAAATAGGGAGGACGGGGGGGCGGCCGGCCGACCCAAACGGACAAAAAGCGGATGAAACACCGTCCATTTGGGTCGCCCCATTGGAGTTGCTCTTAGAGCAATGCGCTATATGGCCACCGGCCTGGATATTTTTCGCCGGTTTTATAGCTTTCGGCCTTTTTGGCTCAAATAGATCCGGTATAATTCTTTCTGCCCTAAAAATATACATATACGAATGGCCCGCAAATTGCCCCTCCGCTGTTATACCTACGGAGTGGGGTGGGGCGTTTTAGGGTTCCTGTCTCAGATATTCCCCGCCTCCTTCGGCCGCAGTCCGCCCCCTCATCCATCTCTTTTCGTTTCTCCGTTGAGTGATTCAACGTGTGTTTTTCCTCTCTCGAAGATCCATGACCAGAGGTGCTCGGGGACGTGGGGGCTCCGGCGGGTCGCCGCCGCACAAGCGAGCTCAGTACGACCCGGAGGCTGGCAACTCCAAGCGGGCCGGTGTCGAGCCTGGCGCTCCCAGCAGTCGTGCGAACGTGGCCGGCTCTCCCGCATCGGCGGCCGGGGCGCGTGTTATCAGTTCTTCGAGCTCGACGAGGTGCTTTTCCTGCACATCAAAAGGTGTCAGCAGGTGGACGAGGCGCTCCTCGCCGCCCAGGCCGCGATGGCGGCCGGAGAAGATGGCGCCGCCGAACGGCTTGAGGCGGTGAAGAAAGAGCACATGTACGCCCGTGCGTGCCGGACGCCAGCTTTTGCGTTCTACCTCGGCCTCCAGGACTGATTCGCCGACCTTCCCTAGGTTTAGTTCGATCTATGTTTTCATTATGCTATGTAAGATGAACTCCGGTTGTGTATAAACTTAAGTTTGTAGCGTGAATTAGAATTTAAATATGTGGTGGTTTTCATGGATCTATTCTGCCCGATGCCGGTTCATACCACAAATCAGATTTCAAGATGTTGCTTTTATGGGATCATGTTTTGCGGTATCTACTAGAGTTGCTCTTAGTGTGTAGGATCACATGCACCCTTTGCTACAATAAAATTGAATAGAAAGATATTTTAAAAATTCTTTTTTGCAACAAACATTGATTCGTGTTTCACATGCGTGTCAATTTTCATGATAGAATGGGATTTGTGAAGGTCTGGGCATAAAAAAAACTCCGAAAAGACTTTTTGAAAGCATCAAACCTTTTCTTTTGCCGAGACCACCATGCATGTCATTACATCACTGAAATTTGCACGCATGTGAAACACACATCCATGTTTATTGTCATTTTTTGAATAGTTTTTTCCTTCATATTTTGCTTTAGTAAAGAATGCATGTGAGCTCAAGCTCACAAGAGCACTTTCGCACAATAACTAGCAACTCGGTGGAAGGGGGTTATAGAGTAAATCCCTAAAAAACAATAGAATAATACTAGTGAAGGCCTGAAAAGAAGACCAGAATTATGTGTGGTGATGTAATGTACCATGGAAGGATAAAATTGGTTGTAAACCGACACAACTTTGTATTCATGAACTTCAAGATCTTCCGAGTTGGCACTCGACGTTTTCTCTCCTTTCTTTCATGGATGCACTTTGTCCTCTTCTCCTAGCTTCGCCTCCCTTACGCCTCCTCTCCCCTTCCTCACCATCTTGTTTGACCAGGAAGGGAGGGGAGGGGCTTTGAGCTTCCACTGGTACAGTAAGTTAGTCCCTAGTTGTGTTATATATAGTTGTGTTTCACCGCCGTCTGGAGGATTTTTCAAGCTCTTTTTGTGGGCACCATCCACTGCTAGATGGTGTTGTTGCCCATGCTTCGCTCAAAGGTGTCGTTCCAAATAACCTCTTTTTTGTGGCTTATTGGATTTGTTCCCTTTCTTTCCCTCCCTTGACTTATTTTATGGGTGGGATGGTGAGATGTATGATGACAACTCGTTGTCCCTTAATTTTGTTCTTATTTAGATCTAATAAATTCCAAATTCATCCACAAACTTTCTTTTCCTGATATTCGAGATTTGTTTTCAAAACACTTTTTCTCGAGTAATCTTTGACTTGTCTTTCTCATCAATCCATCTTGTTGTTTCTACGGAGCCAACTCAAAGCATGCTTTCTATTCCTCTCCTGGCTTCATTCTTATCTCGTGTTGTAGATGTTTTCTTCGTTATTTATCACACTTTCATCTTTGGAATTAGTTACCGAGACATCGTCTGAATCTTCCAAACGCGGGTCTCCTCCACATTGACCCCGGCCCGAGCCCAAGACCCAAGTTCGGGGTTATGCCCTGACACCTCCTGGATGTCTTTGGATGGCGGTGGTGGTACCCTTCTTCTACAAGTCTCAAACAATGTTAAAAAGAACTTATGGTGGAAACATTCGCAATGGCTTCGATATATTACCTTTGAGACAAAGGTGCCGCCAATGCTGCTCCCGCAGCTGCCTTAGGCTTGGAAGCTCCATTGTTGACCGGCGCCGACTCATTCGACCCCGCTCCAGTTGGTGTTCGGCGCGTGGTTCGCCGACCCTTGGGAGTAGAAGTCAGCACGCTTGGGGTAGCACGAGGCAAACGCCCCGTTCGGGAAGTGGTCTTCTTGCTACTTACAGCGGAAGAGGGAAGGGCCCCAGGATGATCGGTGAGAAGGGCCACCTTGGTACCGTCAAGGATTTCCTGGAAAAAGACCCCGTTGATAACCCACAAGTATAGGGGATCGCAATAATTTTTGATGGTAGAGTATTCAACCCAAATTTATTGATTCGACACAAGGGGAGCCAAAGAATATTCTCAAGTATTAGCAGTTGAGTTGGCAATTCAACCACACTTGAAAGACTTAATATCTGCAGCAAAGTATTTAGTAGCAAAGTAGTATGGAAGTAACGGTAACGGTGGCAAAAGTAACAATAGAAGTTTTTGTAGCAATTATAACAGCGGCAACGGAAAAGTAACTAAGCAAAGATCAATATGTGAAAAGCTCGTAGGCAATGGATCAATGATGGATAATTATGTCGGATGTGATTCCTCATGCAACAATTATAACATAGGATGACACAGAACTAGCTCTAGTTCATCAATGTAATTGTTGACACATGAACACGTCACATGTACCCTCGACGTCGGGGGTGATGCACCGCAGCTCACGTCGAAGGAGACCCGACCGACAGCGCGATACGCAAGACAGTCGACGGGCGCTTTTGCAGACCCGAAAACCCCACACCACCGGGAGGGACCCCGTCAGGGAGTGCGGCGGCTATGGGCTGCCCTAGGTCGATTCGCTCGCCCCTAGAGCCTCGGAATTCGCAGCTCTCAAACACGAAGAACAGCGAAAAACGAGAGAGAAAAACGGTGGAGAGATAAAACGTAGATGAAAAAGTAGTATATTAATTTGTTCGATTGTGTGTTGTTTCAATCGGCCGTCACCCCCAACATATATAAGAGGCGGCTGGACTTCCCGTACAAGTAAAAGATTTATCTAGGCTTTCCTTACAAGAAAATTACATCAATTCACGTCCAAAACCCTAGTCAATTTCGGACTGGTTTTATCCAAACTTTCCAAAACTGTTCGGTTTAAACTAGCTGCACCTTGCGGGTCCTTTTTGCGGCGGTAAACGATCTCGGATGAAAACAAGCCCAAAAGCAATCTTGACCATTTCGATGAGACGAACAACTTTCATGTTGAAGGTTTTTTTATCAGAGATCATCTTGAGGGCCAGATCGGTCTCGCAACACAGGCTATCTCCTCGCGCTACCCGTCAGACATGTGTGTGGTGGGGCGCGCCACATCTCGCCTCGTGACAGGGCTGTACTTCGATTGCTCTAACTTTTGCATACAAAATCGGATTTGAACGATTTTTATATCAAAGTCGATCGTTTCGACGAGACGAAGACAACCCGTGTAGATCATTTTTTTATTTGAGGTCGTCTTGGGGGCTTAATCGGCTAAAATGTACTTTGAATATAAGATCTTGGTACTTCGAGCATAGTTTCGGCCTTCGAGATGAAATCGGATGGCGATGACCCAAATTTCAAAGATGTTCATATCAATAATACGGAACTCTTTCATGTAGATCACTTCTCCATTTGAGTCCATCTAGATAATCATTTGAGCCCATCTTCAGTTTCTGGTCGGATTGACTATCACAACCTCCACCCCGGCAGGCCTTCCACCCGGGTAAGCTTTTCGCACCGACAAGGTTTCACCCCGGCAAGGTTTTTACACCGGCAAGGGTTCTCCCTAGCTCGGCGAGGTTTCTACCCCGGTAAGAGTTCCTCCTCGGCAAGGTTTCTACCCCAGCAAGAGTTCCTCTTCGGCAAGGTTTCTCCCTCGGCAAGATTTCACACCGGCAAGCCGGCAAGCTTTCCACGCCGGTAAGCCCTCACATCGGCAAGGTTTTACCCCGACAAGGTTTCATTCAGCCGGCAAAGGCCGAATACTTTCTCACTCAGGGCCGGCCCGCGAAGTGTTGCCTCTAACTTTTGCACACGAACCCTGATTCATGACCATGCCAAAATCTGGTGTCAACACATGCCCCCTGTTTTTCGGCAAAGCTTGTGTGCCAAAAAATAACTTGTATTGTGTTTGTTCTAAGGACGATGTCAACACTCCATCGGCCATTTATTTTTCTCAGGATGATAATCAGGTATCGGCCATGTTTGTGCTAAGGGCGATAATCATATATCGGCCATTGCCCACTCAGGCTTCTTGCCACACACTTGGGTGGTATTTCTTCAAGTACTTGCCATTGAGAGCTTGAGGTAACAGTGCCCCTTGTACGGATTCCACCAAGTAAGAGTTTCCGGGAACTATTCTTGCAATTCTAAAAGGACCTTCCCAACTTGGAGACCACTTCCCGATTTTTCTGTCTCTTGAACCAATCGGGAGAATTACTTTCGAGACGAGATCGCCAACTTGAAAATTCTTCAACTTAACTTTCTTATTATAAGCCCTTGCTACCCTCAACTTGCCCTTCTCTATGGCCTTCAAAGCAGCCAAACGTTTATCAGCAACCTCATCAATATTGTCCATCATCAAGTTATAAAAGTCTACTACCGATAAATTGTTTTGTTTGGCTATTCTCAAAGCATTCAAATTTACTTACACCAGTAAAACAGCCTCTTGACCATATACTAGCTCATATGGAGTCACCTTTGTAGCACCATGCCTTGAAATTCTATGTGCCCACAAAGCTTCAGACAACAACTCGTGCCATCTCCTCGGATTATCCTCAATCTTCTTCTTGATGAGCTTGATTAAAATTTTATTGCTAGACTCGGCTTGTCCATTAGCTTGGGCATAATATAGAGAGGAATTGAGCAACTTTATATTATAAGATTCGGCAAACTCTCTGACTTGGTGTGACATAAAAGATGAACCTTGATCTGTAGTTAACGTTTGAGGAATACCGAATCTATGAATAATGTGCTCAGTTATGAATTGAATTACCTCCGTATGTGTCATGTTCTTGAGAGGTACTGCTTCAGACCATTTAGTGAAATAATCAGTTGCCACTAATACGAACTGATGCCCTTTTGAGGAAGATGGATGGATTTGTCATATGAAGTCTAAACCCCAACCTCTGAAAGGCCACGGCTTGATAATATGATGTAACATAGCAGCAGGAGCCAATTGAATATCACCAAATTTTTGACAAGCTTCACACCCCTTATAATATCTGAAGCAATCATTAATCATAGTCGGCCAATAAAACCCAGCACGTCGCAATAACCATTTCATCTTGGGAGCCGACTGATGAGTGCCACAAATGCCTTCATGTACCTCTCCCATAGCAACTCTTGCCTGGTCTTCGTCCAAGCACTTTAGAAGAACATCATCGACTATTCGGCGATAAAGACCGTCATCTCTCACTGTATACTTGAAAGCCATACGCCAAACAGACCTGTCCACCCTTTCACTCGGATTGCACAAGTAATCAACAATGGGCTTCCTCCAGTCGGTATTGTCACCTGCACTAGATTTTTGTTAAGGGCCGAATCAGTGGGTTCTGGTTCGGCCTCTCCTAAATTGGCAAGACAAGACATCGGTCTTTGAGAAATATGAAACATGCCATGATCAACATGATAGCCGGATGCTTGCTGTGCCAACTCATTTGCTCTCCAATTGTCATGCCTAGATATATGAGTAATGCTAAAACAATCCAATGTAGAAATTATATCCAGACATTTATCAAGATAAACATTAAGTGATTCGTCCAAACACTGAAAGACTTTGGATACTTGCTGCACTACTAGTAACGAATCACCGTAAGCCTCAATATGTGTAACACTTATAGCAAGTAATATCTCTAGGCCGAATAACAATGCTTCATATTCGGCTTGATTGTTTGTGCGAAAATATTCTAGGCGGCACGAGGCTTCAAAAACAGCACCATGAGGAGATATATAAACAATACCAACACCTTGGCCATTGCTACAAACTGAACCATCAAAGTATAATCTCCATGGTACTACTGAAACAAGGTTCATATCAATATCATGCTTGTCATTAATCCGATGTTCAACAATGAAATTAGCAACAATTTGGCCTTTCATGGATTTTAGAGATTCATACGCCAAATCATATTCAATCAAAGCATAAGCCCACTTGCCAACTCTACCACTAAGAATTGGCCTATGCAATATGTATTTAATGACATTGGTCTGACAAGTTACTACGCAAGCACTCGGCACTAAATAATGTCTCAATTTTGTGCAAGCATAATATAAGCATAGACATAATTTTTCAATAAATGTATACCTTGTCTTGGCGTCCAATAAGCGCCTGCTCAAATATGTAATAGCATGCTTTTTTCTTTCGGTTTCTTGAGTCAAAACAGCACCAATAACTCCTTCTTCTGTTGCAATGTAAAGCCTGAACGGTTCCCTATGCTTGGGTGCTTTCATCACCGGAGGAGTGCACAAATAATTCTTGATCATATCAAATGCTTCTTGCTGTTTTGCCCCCCAAGTGAAATCAACATCATTCTTTAACCAAAGGATAGGAGTAAACGCATCAACCTTCCTTGACAGATTAGCTATAAACCTCCTCAAGTAATTGACCTTGCCAAGGAACTTTTGCATATCTCTGTTGCATGTTGGAGCTTCCACTTTTTGTATGGCCTCTATCTTTTTGGGATCAATCTCTATGCCATCTTCATGGATATTGAAGCCCAAAAACTTACCAGCTGACACACCGAATACACACTTCAAAGGATTCATCTTTAGTCTATAGTTTTTCATTCTTTCAAAAGCTAAACGCAAATCGGCCAAGTGAGATTCAAAAGCGTCCGATTTGACAACAATATCATCAATATAGACTTCAAGTATGACATCGAGTAAATCATGAAAAAAATCAAATTCATAGCCCTTTGATATGTGGCGCCAGCATTTTTTAATCCGAATGTCATCACTGTCCACTCGAATAAACCAAGAAAACCAGGGCAACGAAAAGCTGTCTTGGACATGTCCTCTTCGGCCATAAAAATTTGATTGTATCTGGCATTACCATCTAGAAAGCTAATAACTTTATGTCCAGAAGCATCATTAATAAGCATATCGGCTATTGGCATGGGATACTCATCTTTGGGTGTAGCCCTATTCAGATCTCTGAAGTCAATGCACACCCTCAACTTGCTGGATCCTTTCTTTTCCACTGGGACAATGTTAGAAATCCACTCGGCATACCTGCAAGGTCTAATAAAATTAGCTTTAAGCAAACGACCGATCTCTTCCTTGATCCGGTCATATGTTTTTGGATTAAACTTTCTAGCCGATTGTTTATATGGTCTAAAACCATCCTTTATAGGTAACCGATGCTCCACTAGCTCTCGGCTTAAACCTGGAATCTCATGATATTCCCATGCAAAGCAACAAACATATTCTTTAAATAGCTCGATCAACTTAGCTTTATGATCGGCTCTTAAATTTGCATTTATAAATGTCGGCCTAGGAGTTGAACCATCTCCTATATCTATCTCTTCTAATGGATCGGCCGATGTAAAACCTTGTCCTAATTTATCCATATCATCTAACTCCTCTATGGACCCATACATATCGTTCTCATTGGACCGATATTCTACAAGTCATTTTTGTAACCACTCTGAGTTAGGATCCATTTAAACATATCATACCTTGGAGCCGATTGCATTCAGTCGGCTTTAAAGAGACGGGCACGAAACCATTCTTGGTTGCGCTGAGAAAGTCAAACTCTGACAAGTCACATCCCGTCAAGCAAGTAGCATTTGGGTGTTGCCAATCCACTGATGCCTCGGCCAAAGCAACACAGGCCGAGTTATCCGCATGAATGACTTCCACTTCATCATCAACCCACTGGATCAAAAACTGGTGCATAGTGGATGGCACGCACTGGTTTGCATGAACCCAATCACGACCTAGTATGACATTGTAGTTACCTTGCACCTCAGCGAGAAAGAATGCGGTAGCCAAAGTTTTACTTCCCACCGTGAGCTCCACATACATCACACCTTTTGCTTCAGTTTTCTCTTTGCCTTCAAATCCATTGACCACCATGTTGGTCTTTATCAACTCTTCATCATGCAGCCCCAATTTTTTGAATACCGAATACAACATAAGATTCACCACAACACCACCATCAACAAGCATCCGAGTGAGCAGTGATCCATTGATATGACCTCTGAGATACACCGGTTTCAGATGCGTTACTGGGTCCTTTGGCTTCTCGAATATTGCATTTTTAGGGCCAAAATCCAGCTGAGCCACCTCCCCTTCCTCATCTACAGCTCGAAACTCAGCAGGTAAGTAATACACCATATTGATATCCATACCTTCATGAACCGGCGTAGACTCATAGTCCAACATATCATCCTCTTCTTCAAGTGCATCCACCGATTCTGAAATTTGTCCAAGTGAAGGAGAAGTAAGAAGTGTCGCAGACGATGTAATAGCTATCACATCGTCCTCCTTTGGTGGCGCAGGTGCTGCTGTGATAGGTGTAGAAGCAACTGCATCTTGTATTTTCTTAGGCCTCCACACTTGTTTTGTAGGCACCATGGGCCGAGTGTTATTGAACAACTTATCCCTTTGCTTCTCGGCTTCTTATTATGTCATCTCTTGACTCCTTAACCTCTGTAATTTCCTCTTTTGTGTTTTTGTCAGCCCTGGAGGACACCACTTTGGCTGAGTGTATTTAGGATCTCTCATCTTTACTTGGCTGGTGTTTCCTTCAAGGTCATTAGCCGAGTACTTTGGTGCGATAGCAAGTATCGGCTCAGTCTGATCGTTATGCATAATCGGCTGTTGTAGGGCGAATGTTTCGGTGCCCAAGATGAGTGAGTCGGCATCGGTTTTTTCCTTGCCTTTGCTTGACTTGACCGTTACAGTACTTGGTGACTTAACACGCCATTCTTGCTTGCCGACCCTTTTTTGATTATCTTGCACTGGCCGATTGACACTATTGTTCAAACGGCCTCGTGTAGGATAAGAAAGTCTCTCACAAACGGGCCTCCTTTGTTCTGCCCAACCCGGATGAAAAGCATAAGGGGCCATAGGGGGCTGCCACCATCCTCCATTGAAGTCTCCCATGTAATATGGTACATAGGGGAGAGACGGTACCCATGGTCCCAGCGCCCACGACCCATATGGCCTTGCATGATGCTGAAATTCTTCCCGAGGAGGTGACCTTGAGCGCTTCCAATTTGATGATCGGTTAGAGCTAGAACCGGCCGCATGATTGGCATACTTGGATAACAACATATCAAAAGTTGGCTTGATTTTCTTGCGCTGCACTTTTGCTTCATTCCTCTTCCACTTGCCAACTTCTGGACTTTTGGGCTTGACAAATTTAACACGAGTATTTTCTTGCGCTTGCGGTTGCCCCCCGAGTGTAGGATTCTTGATGGTGATTTTGATTATCTCCTTGCCACAGGGTTGCTTGTCAAGCACAACCTGTCTCCCCAAGACCTTGTCGCCCTCCTTGTCTTTCCTGGGCTCACCAACAATGACATTAGCTTTATTAGCAGATTCGGCAACCTCCGGCCGAATGAGTAGCTTCTTTCCTTCCAAATCCATGGTATTCATTGGAAAAGGCTGTTTATCAACTTGCATCTTAGAAAAGTTCAATCGTCCGTCATTAATGGCCGATTGTATCTGCCGTCGAAAAACATTGCAATCATTAGTAGCATGAGAAAAAGAATTATGATATTTGCAATAAGCGCGCCGTTTCAGCTCTTCAAACGGCGGTAAAGTATGAGATATTCTAATAATCTTAGCCTGTAGCAAAGCATCAAATATTTTATCATACTTAGCAATGTTAAAAGTAAACTTCATCTCTTCATCACGATTCTTATGAATCGGTTTCAGATCATTGCAAGTAAAGGGTTTGGCCTTAGATGGCCAAACAAATTCAGTAGAAAAAACATCACCCTCATCGTCCGAGTGATCACTATCATATTCCACCATATTCATCTTTGGACGATCAGCTTTGTATCTATGCACTTCTCCGAGGTCTTTGCTTTGACTTTCCTGAGCCAAAGCCCTTTGTAAGACTTGGTTGATATTTAAGAACTCGTAGCCTTCTAGCTTTTCTCTAATGGGAGTTCTCAAACCACTCAGCACTAGGTCTGCCAAGTCCCTCTCGGTTATCTCCAAACTAAAACACCGGTTTTTTGTTTCTCTGAATCTCTTGACGTAATCGGAGACCGATTCATCATGCTTCTGTTTAACCGATGTTAGATGTGACAACTTGAGTTCATTGTCGCTGCTATAAAAGTGATCATGAAACTTCTCCTCTAGCTGCGACCAAACCCGAATGGAACCATGGGGTAAAGAAGAAAACCATGAAAATGCGGTACCAGTTAATGATAAAGGAAATAAACACACTTTCAATTCATTCAATGAGCCGGCCTCACCCAATTGTGCTAAATACTGACTAACATGCTCCCATGTGGTTTTTGTGCCTTCTCCATTAAACTTAACAAAATCTGGAATTTTATATCCTGGAGGGCACTGGATGGCATCAAAGTACCCGGGGTACGGCTTTTGGTAAATCTGATTCCGAGGTAACTCAACTCCAAAATTATCTCGAAGCATCTTAGCCATCTCCTCTCTAAGATTAGCTAGACCATCATCCATAGTGGACGATGAAGCTTGTGGTAGTGGCATAGGAGGAGTAGGGTTACTAGCTATAGGTAAGAATTGTGGCATGTATGTAGACCCATAATTTGGTAGTGGTCGAGTGGTTGCAGCTGTAGGTAGGGTTTGGTTCGGTGTTGCCACCGAACCTGGCATGCTCATGATAGGACTAATAGGTGCAGCCACAATCTGATTTGTTTGAGTAGGATAATAAGCCATCGGCACGGGAGGCGCCGATGCAATAGGTAAAGCCAGATTAGGGTTTTGCACACTAGCAGCTACACCATCATTACCACTAGATGATTGAGATGTATTCTTCTGAGCATTAGTATTTTCCATGAAAGTTTGGTAGACTAGATTGTTACCATCAGCAACACGACTTTCAATCTCAGCCCACTGCTCAGGAGAAAAGGCAGTATTTATAGAGGGTTTAACCTGCTCGGCTTGAAGAGGAGGGAACTTGATTTCTTCAATCGGTGTGATGTTGCCTTGGCGATCCTTCTTGAATTTTGCAAGGAACTCCTGCAAGTCCTTCTCCTCGCGCGCCTTCTTGTACTCCTCATAAACTTGGCGATGATCGGCCGATATCTCATCAAGACTGGGCTTAATGATGTTATTGGCGTCTACCTCAGATGGCTTGGGAATATCAGACATGGTGGATGATGACGATTGATGTTCGTTCCCCAGCGAAGTCGCCAAAAAGTGTGTTGACACACGAACACGTCACGTGTACCCTCGACGCCGGGGGTGATGCACCGCAGCTCACGTCAAAGGAGACCCGACCGACAGCACGATACGCAAGTCAGTCGACGGGCGCTTTTGCAGACCCGAAAACCCCACACCCCCGGGAGGGACCCCGTCAGGGAGTGCGGCGGCTATGGGCTGCCCTAGGTCGATTCGCTCGCCCCTAGAGCCTTGGAATTCGCAGCTCTCAAACACTAACAACAGCAAAGAACGAGAGAGAAAAACGGTGGAGAGATAAAACGTAGATGAAAAAGTAGTATATTGATTTGTTCGATTGTGTGTTGTTTCAATCAGCTGTCACCCCCAACATATATAAGAGGCAGCTGGACTTCCCGTACAAGCAAAGGATTTATCTAGGCTTTCCTTACAATAAAATTACATCAATTCACGTCCAAAACCCTAGTCAAATTCGGACTGGTTTTATCCGAACTTTCCAAAACTGTTCGGTTTAAACTGGCTGCACCTTGCGGGTCCTTTTTGCGGTGGTAAACGATCTCGGATGAAAACAAGCCCAAAAGCAATCTTGACCGTTTCGATGAGACGAACAACTTTCATGTTGAAGGTTTTTTGATCAGAGATCATCTTGAGGGTTAGATCGGTCTCACAACACAGGCTATCTCCTCGCGCTACCCGTCAGACATGTGTGTGGTGGGGCGCGCCACATCTCGCCTCGTGACAGGGCTGCACTCTGATTGTTCTAACTTTTGCATACGAACTCGGATTTGAACGATTTTTATATCAAAATCGATCGTTTCGACGAGATGAAGACAACCCATGTAGATCATTTTTTCATTTGAGGTCGTCTTGGGGGCTTAATCGGCTAAACTGTACTTTGAATATAAGATCTTGGTACTTCGAGCATAGTTTCGGCCTTCGAGATGAAATCGGACGGTGATGACCCAAATTTCAAAGATGTTCATATCAATAATACGGGACTCTTTCATGTAGATCACTTCTCCATTTGAGTCCATCTAGATAATCATTTGAGCCCATCTTCAGCTTCTGGTCGGATTGACTATCACAACCTCCACCCCGGCAGGCCTTCCACCCGGGTAAGCTTTCCGCACCGACAAGGTTTCACCCCGGCAAGGTTTTTACACCGGCAAGGGTTCTCCCTAGCTCGGCAAGGTTTCTACCCCGGTAAGAGTTCCTCCTCGGCAAGGTTTCTACCCCGGCAAGAGTTCCTCTTCGGCAAGGTTTCTCCCTCGGCAAGATTTCACACCGGCAAGCTTCTTCGCCGGCAAGCTTTCCATGCCAGCAAGCTTTCCACGCCGGTAAGCCCTCACATCAGCAAGGTTTTACCCTGGCAAGGTTTCATTCAGCCGGCAAAGGCCGAATACTTTCTCACTCAGGGCCGGCCCGCGAAGTGTTGCCTCTAACTTTTACACACGAACCCTGATTCGTGACCATGCCAAAATCTGGTGTCAACAGTAATGTAGGCATGTATTCCGAATATAGTCATATGTGCTTACGGAAAAGAACTTGCATGACATCTTTTGTCCTACCCTCCCGTGGCAGCGGGGTCCTATTGGAAACTAAGGGATATAAAGGCCTCCTTTTAATAGAGTACCAGACCAAAGCATTAACACTTAGTGAATACATGAATTCCTCGAACTACGACCATCACCGGGAGTGGTCCCGATTATTGTCACTTTGGGGTTGCCGGATCATAACACATAGTAGGTGACTATTGACTTGCAAGATAGGATCAAGAACTCACATATATTCATGAAAAACATAATAGGTTCAGATCCGAAATCATGGCACTCGGGCCCTAGTGACAAGCATTAAGCATAGCAATGTCATAGCAACATCAATCTTAGAACATAATGGATACTAGGGATCAAACCCTAACAGAACTAACTCGATTACATGGTAAATCTCATCCAACCCATCACCGTCCAGCAAGCCTACGATGGGATTACTCACGCACGGCGGAGAGCATCATGAAATTGGTGATGGAGGATGGTTGATGATGACGATGGCGACGAATTCCCCTCTCCGGAGCCCCGAACGGACTCCAGATCAGCCCTCCCGAGAAAGATTAGGGCTTGACGGCGGCTCCGTATCGTAAAACGCATTGAATCCTTCTCTCTTATTTTTTTCTCCTCGAATGTGAATATATGGAGTTGAGGTCGGTGGAGTCCCAGGGGGCCCACGAGGCAGGGGCACGCCCAGGGGGGACGCCCTGCACCCTCGTGGATAGGGTGTGCGCCCCTTGATGCCGATTCTTTCGCCAACATTTTTCATTAATTCCAAAACGTGTCTCCGTGGATTTTCATGTCATTTCGAGAACTTTTATTTCTGCACAAAAATAACACCATGGCAGTTCTGCTGAAAACAACGTTAGTCCGGGTTAGTTCCACTCAAGTCATGCAAGTTAGAGTCCAAAACAAGGGCAAATGTGTTTGGAAAAGTAGATACATTGGAGACGTATCAACTCCCCCAAGCTTAAACCTTTGTTTGTCCTCAAGCAATTCAGTTGACAAACTGAAAGTGATAAAGGAAAACTTTTACAAACTCTGTTTGATCTTGTTGTTGCAAATATGTAAAGCCAGCATTCAAGTTTTCAGCAATTATTATGAACTAACCATATTCACAACAACATTTAGGTCTCATGTTTACTCATATCAATGGCATAATCAACTAGGGAGCAATAATAATAAATCTTGGATGACAACACTTTCTCAAAACAATCATAACATGATATAACAAGATGGTATCTCGCTAGCCCTTTCTGAGACTGCAAAACATAAATGCAGAGCACTCGTGAAGATCAAGGACTGACTAGACATTGTAATTCATGGTAAAAGAGATCTAGTCACAGTCATACTCAATGTAAATTAATAGCAATGCATGTGAATGACAACGGTGCTCTCCAACCGGTGCTTTTTAATAAGAGGATGATGACTCAACATAAAAGTAAAAAGATAGGCCCTTTGTAGAGGGAAGCAGGGATTTGCAGAGGTGCCAAAGCTCGAGTTTTGAAATAGAGATAAATAATATTTTGAGTGGCATACTTTCATTGTCAACATAACAACCAAGAGATCTCGATATTTTCCATGCTACACACATTATAGGTGGTTCCCAAACAGAATGGTAAAGTACTCCCCCACCACCAACAAACATCAATCCATGGCTTGTCCGAAACAACGATGCCTCCAACCAACAAGAGTCCCAGGGGGAGTTTTGTTTGCAATTATTTTGATTTGAGCATGAGACTGGCATCCCGGTTACCGACCATTTTCTCATGAGTGATGAGTGGAGTCCACTCATCGTGAGAATAACCCACCTAGCATGGAAGATATAGACAACCCTAGTTGATACATGAGCTTTTCGAGCATACAAAATAGAATTTCATTTGAAGGTTTAGAGTTTGGCACACACAAATTTACTTGGAACGGCATGTAAATACCGCATATATGAAGGTATGGTGGACTCATGGAATAACTTTGGGGTTGATGGAAATGGATGCACAAGCAGTATTCCCGCTTAGTACAAGTGAAGGCTAGAAAGAGACTGGGAAGCGACCAACAAGAGAGCGACAACAGTCATGAACATGCATTAAGATTAATCAACAATGAGTGTAAGCATGAGTAGGATATAAATTGCCATGAACATAAATATCGTGGAGGCTATGTTGATTTTGTTTCAACTACATGCGTGATCATGTGCCAAGTCAAGCCACATGAATCATTCAAAGGAGGATACCACCCTATCATACCACATTACAACCATTTTAATAGCATGTTGGCACACAAGGTAAATCATTATAAACTCCTAGAAAATTAAGCATGGCATGAGCAACTATAATCTCTAATTGTCATTGCAAACATGTTTCATTCATAATAGGCTAAATTAGGAACGATGAACTAATCATATTTACAAAAACAAGATAGGTCGAGTTCATACCAGATTCTCTCATCTCAATCACTCCATCATATATCGGCATTATTGCCTTTCACTCGCACGATTGAACGGTGTTGAAAGTGCTATTGATCGACTAGAGGGGGGGGGGCGGTGAATAGGTGGTTTTTATGAAAGTCTTCAAAACATGGAAGTTTCGAAGACAAACGATAGAAATAAACCTATTACCATGCAGCAGAAGGTAGACTACACTAGGCAAACCATAGTCAAGTATTCAATGGAGTGAAAGCACAATGACTAATAGCAGCTAGGCAGTAAAGATCAGGTAGGAAGATATTGTGAAGCCAATCAAAACAAGCAGTCACTCAGTGAAGACAAAAGATAAAGCAATCATACAATGACTTCACAAGGACCAACAGTAAGTAAAGGGAAGGGAAGGATGAAACCAGTGACTCGTTGAAGACAATGATTTGCTGGACCAGTTCTAGTTGCTGTGACAACTATACGTCTGGTTAGGGAGGCTGAGATTCAACTCAGAAGACCGCGTCTTCACCTTATTCCCCTTGAGCTAAGGACACCTAGTCCTCGCCCAATCACTCTGGTAAGTCTTCAAGGTAGACTCCCAAACCTTCACAGACTTCGTTCATCGGCGATCCACAATGACTCTTGGATGCTCAGAACGCGACGCCTAACCGGCTGGAGGATTCACAGTCCTCAAGTGTAATAAGTCTTCAGATCACACAGACAGGAAGACTTAAGTGATGCCTAACACTCTGTGGCTCTGGGTGTTTAGGGCTTTATCCTCGCAAGGAATTCTCTCTCAAAGTCTTCGAGGTGGGTTGCTCTCAAACGACAAAAGCCATGCACTAACTCTGAGCAGCCAACCGTTTATGGTTGTAGGGGGGCGGGCTATTTATAGCCACTAGGCAACCCGACCTGATTTGTCTGAAATGACCCTTGGTCACTAAGGAACTGACACGTGTTCCAATGGTCAGATTTCAAACACACACGACAACTTTACTTGAGCTACAAGCAAAGCTGACTTATCCAACTCTGGACAAGATTTGCTCTCATAGTCTTCACTCAAAAACATAGGATTTTGGTTAAGCATCACTTCAGTCGTTCTGACTGCTTCTCTTGGACCCCACTTAACAGTATGGTGGTTCCTATGACTCAACAAGGAAAAACACAGAACGACGAAACTGCTAAGTCTTCACGCTCCATAGTCTTCATGCGATGTCTTCTCTTGTCATAGTCTTCAATGTGAATGTCTTCACATACCACCTTTGACTTCAATGTCTTCTTACATTTTTAGGGGTCATCTCTGGTAGGAAAACCGAATCATTAAGGGACTTCTACCTGTGTTATCCTGCAATTCTCACAAACACATTAGTCCCTCAACTAGGTTTGTCATTAATACTCCAAAACCAACTAGGGGTGGCACTAGATGCACTTACAATCTCCCCCTTTTTGGTGATTGATGACAAACTAGTTGAAGTTTTCAACGGGGAATAAAATATGTGAAATTGTAAAGGATAGGGGATTGTCATCATAAGTGGCAAAGGCTCCCCCTGAAGATATGCATATAAGTAATTTGCTTTTGGTATGCGAATGCACATGGCAGGTTGTACTTGTGGAGATCCTCTTCAACTTATGATGACAATTCATCATGCAAGAAAAGTATGTGAAGATAATGACATGCATAATGAAAAATGGACGTCTGCAAAATGATCTAAGTGCAGAATTTATCGTCGCACATGCGGAATTTATCATCGCATCACAGAATAGCAAATAAGTAGCAGACGACCATCGAGTTTAAGTGTTACAACTCAAAGAACCAAATGTATCGAAAACGAGAGTTGTAAGCACTTGGCAAAAGTAGCAAAAAGTAAAACAACCATCCATATGGACCCGCTTGAAGACTATCAACTCATATGCTTCTCCCCCTTTTGTAAGTGAGGACCAAAAAGGTTTGAAGACATAGAGCGCTTACTCGTTCCCATGAGGTGCAGGCGAGGCAGCACGGTCGTCGGTGAGATCCGGTGGTGCAGAGGAACTTGGTGCAGTGTCGTCACACGCTGAAGTTGGAGGAGGTGAAGTTGCATCATCTTGGTCATCGATGACTCTGGCATTTACGGTTGCAGCTGAGGACGAGTATTCAGAGTCTCCAAGTGAGGGAGTCCGACACAAGTCAGCATTTCTGGGAGGAGTTGAGTCAAACTTGAAGCGTTCGGTGAAGCCATCGTTGTGCAGATGAGCTTCAGCACTCAGTAGGGTCAAACTCTTCCATGACCTCCCACAGGTTTCATGAGTGACAAAGGCATTCTTGGTGGCAAGATTGCGAATGTGGTTGACATCCACCAAGAGGCTTTGCATCTGACGCTTAAGCCAGTCGTGATGTTTGTCCTGTTTCTGATGCAGCGCGACAAGAAGCTCTCGGTCATTGAGGACACGAGATCGTCTTTGAGGCCTTTGCGCAATGGTGCTACCAGTGGCATCAGTTTGAGCACGAGGGCCACGCGTGTTTCCAGCAAGGGGATAAACACGAGACACTGCTGGAATTCCTTCAATGGGTTGGGTGAAGCTTTGGTGATCAGCATTGTGAAGATAGATGGGATCCTTAGCAGGCTCTGAGTAAATAGCTTCAACTAACAGATCAACCTCGGGAAAGAATATAAGATGATTGCGCGCAGACGGCTGATAGTTGAAGGCTGAGTGACGCTTGATCAGACGCATGACCCATGGAGCATGGAATTTCAACCCAAAGATGTCGGAGCCAGACGCAGCCAACTGCCTGATGAAGAAATCTTGAGCATTGAAGCTGATGCCATTGAAGATATAGAAAACCAAAGTCTTCATTTCTCCTTCAAGCTTTGCTGCAGATGAGTGTCCTTTGACAGGCCATAGAGTCTTCCTGATGATGTGGTAAATGGTGCGAGGCAGGTACTCTAGGTCTTCAACACAGAACTCAGATGGGTATTCAGCGTCGTGAGGCAGAGGCTTCATCATGCTCAACATTTGACTCATGTTAGGTTCTGGCTTCTGAAAGATGCTTTCCAAGGCATTTTGATGTTGTTGACAACCTGATTCATAGTATTCACCAGGAGTGTGCAGGCCTATGAGCTCAATGATATCAAGAGCTTTAGCTTCATGATGGACATTCCCTGTCATCCACTCAAGGACCCAAGTCTTCGGATCCCTGTTGTAGCCTCGAATATGAAGAGTGGCATAGAATTGAAGCAGCAATTCTTCACTCCAGTGCTCCTTGTCAGTGATGAACTGCAACAGACCAGCATCTCTGCAACAGTCCAATGCTTCTTCAAGGCAGGGCAGACCAGCTATAGCTTCAGAGTCGAGGCGCATATGTGGAAATATGCGCCCTTGATTGTATAGGACACAGGAATAGTAGCTGCGCTGTTGATAGCTCCAGAACTGATCTGAGGAAATGCGCGGTCTGGTATAAGGGTTCTTGGAGCTGTTGAAGAAGGTATTATGTGCCACGAAGCCATTCGCATTGAAGACCCCAGGTGAAGTGGCTGTGCCTGGGAAACATGGAAGTCTTGGCTTGGGCTTTTGGACTTGAGGCCTGTGCTCGACGTGGTACTCAAATTGTGGACTAGCAACAGGTGGAGGAGTCAGAATGGGCCATCGAACAATAACTGGCTGACCATGATCAAATGCCAGCGCCATTGTGTGAGGTCTTGGAGGGGGAACATGGGCATTGGCATTATCTTCATGGGCTTCAGGGGCCACATGTGCTTCAGGTACTTGGACCTCAGGTGCTGCAACATTGACTTCTGGTGCCTCATTGGCTTCTGGCGCCTCATTGGCTTCCGGCGCCATATTGGCGTCAACCATGACAACGTCATTGGTGTCAGCAGTGATGTTGGTGGTTACTTCAGGGTTGTTAACCTCCACTTCAGAAGCTGGAGGGTCGGTCACGTTCTCCTCAAGAACAACATCTTGGTGAGACGGGGGTGTAGCAACTCTTGTGTCTCTTGGGGCTTCTTCTTCATCTTCTTCTTCATCGGCTGATGCAGCTGGAATGTCTTCAGCCATTTTGGCTTTGGGTTCAGACACGTGCATTGTGGGAGTGACTTGGGGCCTTGGTCCTTTGCGAAGCCTGCATAATGCGGGCGACGCTTGTGGAGATGGAGTGTGCTAGGCCACAAAGTCATCATCATCTTGCACTGTTGGGGTAGCTTGCTGTTGGGGAGAGCTTGGAGTGTCTTGTCTCTATGGGTGATCAGCCCACGATGCATCCTGAGTAGTTGGCGTCAGAGGACGACCAATGCTGATGAGTTCGCTCTGCGTAAGCACAGGCGATGATACCAATTGGTGCTCGATCTGAGGAAGGACTTCATCATCTTCAACATTGTCACGATGACCAATGTCTTCAGCAGCGGTGGGGTCAACTACTGGAATGTCTTCAGCTTCAGGAGCCTCTGTGGAAGCAGGCTCATGAATTACCATCCGTCGTTCTTGATGCGAAGAGGCAGGACAAGCAACCGAGATGGGCTCAACAATAAGGGGCTCTGTGGGAGCAGCCTGATCTTTCTTGGTTTTGCGCTTCTTCTTGGAGGGAGCGACATCAGAAGCTTCAGGATGTTTCCTCTTCCTGGCTTCATCCTCGGCAGCCCTTGTCTTCTTTAATTCTGAAGCCACTGTGGGGACCTTAGGCTTCGAGCCTGTCATACTGGCTGGGAAGACAATGGGATGTGCTTCCTGCCTTGTTGCTTCGGGTTCGGCCACAGCTGGCTTCTTCTTCTTCTTTGCAGCCATCTTGGGATCGATGCCAGGACGCCCAAGAGCCTTGCGCTTTTCAGCTTCATTGTAGGCTTGCACGCACTTGTCAGCTAGACTCTTCATGCGTTCACGAGAACCTTGAGGTTCTTCACGTTTCTTGAGAAAGGCTTCCTTGAGCTCGTGCAGCATAGTCTTGAAGTTCTTGACATCTTGCATGTTGAGCTTTGCCATGTGCTACATGAACTGAGCTTTCGCATAGTCGATCTTTTGCTTCAGTTCAACAATGCCCTGAGCTAGAGCTAGCTCAAAAGCAATGGCGCTAGTGAAAGCGATGCTGAGGCCAATTGGAAATTGCAGATCATCAAAGCTGAGATTGGGGGTTTCAAACCACTCATCAATGAAGTTGTGAAGGATTGCTACGTCAAAGAGAGGCAAATCATTGAAGATTTCTGCTTCTTCTTTGCTCTTGATCAGTTGCTCAAGAGCGTCATCTGCAAGATCTTCATCGCTGGACAGATCAATGGCGTCATTGCGTAGAATAGCAGTAGCAGTCAGTTCTTGGCTGGTGGGTTGCAAGGGCATCTTTACTCTCGAGGGCTTGGAGATGCGTGACAATTCTTCAGACTGCACACTATGTTCAAGAGGTGAAGTGGCCAGAGGCTTCGCCTGTAAGACCTTTGGTGCAGGAGCAGGCTTTGAAGCTTTAGGCTTCTTCAGTTTCTTTGGCTTCGGCGATGCAGGCGCTTCATCAGATTCAGCGTCATCTGCAGGCTCATCCACGGCTGTCCCTTGAACCATGATATGAGTGATGAGACCTTCCAGGTTGTAGAAGGCCCCAACAAGATTGGGTTCAGCTTCGCGTGTGCCATCAGCACGAGGAGCAGAGGGGCCTGGATTGAAGTCTAAGCCTCGTGACTTCTTGTTCTCTTTGGCCGAGTTCATGGCAAACTGAAGGTTGCGCTTGAACAGATTATCATCGCGACACCACAGTAATGAAGATGGGTCTGCATCCGCAGGCTGCGGTCCACGAACCATGCAAGGATAGAAGCCTTGTTCAATGGCTTCAGCTCTGGACTTGGGTTGAAGATTTCTATATAGAATGTCTCCCCATGGTCGTTTGATGGCATTCTTCTCATCATACTCCTGGGTCACGAACCTGTACTTGAACCACTGTTCTGCCCAATATCTTCAAATCCATTGGATTCGAGTTTTTCGCTGATTGTAGTCCTCCTCTAGATCTGTCTTGTACAATTCATAGAGGTCAGGAGGCAAATCTCTTGAGGTGTAGCCACGACGCTGTCTGCCACCCTTTCTTGTAGGTTTCTCTGGTGCCATGAAGCTTAAACTGAAGGGCTTCAACACGTTTAAAGGCTTCAAAGGCTTCCGCTTTCTGGTCAAACAGGAACTGGCTTTGGGAGAGTTAATGTGATGCTGTAAGAATTCTGCAAACGAATGTAGACTATGAGAACCAAGGGATTCTCCCACGGACATGTACCTGTGACAGCATTAAGGTGCGAGGGAAGGGGAAGAGGTCATATGCATTCTTAGAAGATTTTGAAGATAAATCAGTTTAGAAGACATTGACCTCATAGTGCGAAGACATTCACTCATAGATAGAGAGTTGGTTCCAGATTTGTATGAATCCACGAATAAGTACAAGTGAGGAATCTAACTACTTTTTGAAGCATAAGTGAACATACTAGGCATATTATGAGATGGAGTATGAAATAGATCCAACTTGTGTGAACAGAAACTGCTTATGATAGAAAGTGATGAATCTATAGGATCAAAGGGTCCGTAAAAAGGAAGTTTTATTTACCACACGAAGAACTTCTAGACGGAGTGGGAGAGGAGGCCGAGCAGTTCGATCGTCCGTGCCCTAACTTGGCAACGGAGGACACCTACGGCGACGGCGGAGAAGACGATGTCCGCGGCCGGCGTGAAGACGGCATCGGTGAGGTCACGGCAGCTAAGCGCTTCGTCGTCGGCGTTGTCGAGGGCTAGCGGTGGCGCTAGGGTTTGTGCGAGAGTGGAAGAAAGGATAATGGCAGTGGTGAGGTGTGTATTTATAGGGACAGGGACGGCACAGTGTTATTACACAGGTGCCCCTGGCGATTCACATCTGAAGGACACGTGGACATCATGCAACATATCGGAGGTTGTTCCATGTTCCCACGCACGCCTGGATTGTCAGGTGGTCGTTCCCACTTCTCCGGGTTTCAGGTAAAGGAATTAGCATTGAAAACGGACTTAATGTTTGTCTCTGTATCTTCTGCTGACTAGGACGCAGAGAAGACATTCGACAGTTTCAATAGAATGCATATGATTTGGACAGATAGAGTTTGAGATAGAAAGCATAGAGAGATTAGGGTCCGATCACATTCACTTAGTTCAAAAGATTCAACAAGGAAGACATAGCTATAAGTGAATGCTGTAGAGGACAGAACACTAGTATGTATATATCAGAAGACAATCAAGTCAACATAGTGAAGATAATCATGATGACAAGTTGAAAATGAAGACAAACAAAATGTGAAGACATAGCACATGTAACGCCATGGGTAAAACACTTCAAACAGAAGAATTTAGTGGTGGCGTTACCCACCGTATAGGAAGTATTAGACCCAGACACGGCGCACAATTATCGTGGTGCTCCGAAGTCAAATTCCACGTTAATGTATTCACACTCAGAATGTAAGTCTTCATTTATTGAAGATATACTTTACTTCGTGTGTTGCACATCTAAGTCATCAATGTGCATAAGTGTTAGGATGTGTGCCTGATCACAGGACATTTGAGGATTCCAAGATATTTAGCTCACACCGTAACTTGCAAAACCTCTTCTCATCCAAGGGCTTGGTGAAGATATCTGCCAATTGCTCTTCAGTGTTGACGTGTATGATATCAATATCTTCCTTCACAACATGATCTCTGAGAAAGTGATGACGAATTTCAATGTGCTTTGTCTTCGAGTGCTGAACTGGGTTGTTGGCAATCTTGATGGCGCTTTCGTTGTCGCAGTAGAGTGGTACTTGCTTCAGATGAATGCCATAGTCTTTGAGTGTTTGCTTCATCCATAGAAGCTGAGCGCAGCAAGATCCAGCAGGAATGTATTCAGATTCAGCAGTGGAGAGAGATACACAGTTCTGCTTCTGTGAAGACCAATATACAAGTGATCGTCCCAGAAAATGACATGTGCTTGATGTAGACTTGCGATCCACCTTGTCACCAGCATAATCAGCATTTGAGAATCCAACTAGATCAAACTCTGAGCCCTTTGGATACCATAATCCTAGTGTTGGGGTGTGAACAAATATCTGAGAATTCACTTCACAGCTAAGTGATGCGATTCCTTTGGTGCCGCTTGGAACCGGGCACACATGCAAAAACTAAACATGATATCTGGCCTAGATGCACATAAATAAAGTAAGGAACCAATCATGGAGCGGTATACCTTTTGATCGAACTCTTTACCATTGTCGTCGGGACCCAGATGATGTTTGGCTCGCATTGGCGTCGTGTAGCCTTTGCAATCTTGCATTCCAAATTTCTTCAGGCAATCTTTGAGGTATTTCTCTTGAGATATAAAGATGCCGTTGCGTTGCTGACGTATTTGAAGACCAAGGAAGAACTTCAGCTCACCCATCATGGACGTCTGATATTGCTCTTGCATCATATATCCAAACTCGTCAGTGTATTTCTGATTGGTGCAGCCGAACATAATGTCATCCACATATATTTGTCACACAAACAGTTCACCATCATATGTCTTTGTGAAGAGAGTGGGGTCGAGGGAACCAGGTTTGAAGCCTTTGCTCTTCAGGAAGTCTTTGAGTGTGTCATACCAAGCCCTAGGGGCTTGTTTGAGGCCATACAGTGCCTTGTTGAGCTTGTACACCATATCAGGATGTTTTGGATCTTCAAAGCTAGGCGGTTGTGCAACATACACTTCTTTGTCAATCTTGCCATTGAGAAAAGCGCTCTTCACATCCATTTGATGCAGAAGAATGTTATGATGATTTGCATAGGCCAGCACTATGCGTATGGCTTCAAGTCTAGCCATAGGAGCAAATATCTCATAGAAGTCAATCCCTTCAACTTGAGTATATCCTTGAGCAACGAGACGAGCTTTGTTTCTGACAACTTGACCATGCTCATCTTGCTTGTTGCGATATATCCATTTGGTGCCTATTATATTATGCTTGCAAGGATCAGGACACTTAACCAGTTCCCATACATTATTCAGCTCAAACTATTGAAGCTCTTCTTGCATAGCTTGAATCCATTTAGGTTCCATGAAGGCTTCATCAACTTTCTTGGGTTCAGATATTGAGACAGATGCGAAGTGCCCACAGAAATTTGCTAGCTGTGTTGCCCTTGAACGAATGAGTGGACCTGGTGCATTGATGCTATCAATTATTCTCTCAATCTGTACTTCATTTGCAACACGAGGATGTACATGACGAAGATTTTGCTCTTACTAATCATTGTCATCGTTAGAAGGATTGTCTTCAGGCTAAGCATTGTCTTGAGGTTGATCATTGTCTTCAGGTTGATCAAGTGCTGAGATGGTAAGTTCCTCTTCAGGCTGAGCTTCAGAAGGTATGATTTCTCCAGTTCCCATAAGTTTGATTGATTCACTGGATGGAACTTCATCTAGCACATTTGGCAGGTGCTCTCTTTGCGAGCGTTAGTCTCATCGAACCGCACATCCACAGTTTCAATCACTTTATAGTGAAAGAGGTTGAAGACTCTGTAGGAGTGTGAATCCTTTCCATATCCAAGCATAAAACCTTCATGTGCTTTTGGTGCAAATTTTGAAGTGTGATGTGGATCCTTGATCCAGTACCTGGCACCAAATACTCTGAAGTAACTGACATTTGGCTTCTTGCCAGTAAGGAGCTCATAGGATGTCTTGTTCAGAAGCTTGTGAAGATAAACACAGTTGATGATATGGCATGCAGTATCAATGGCTTCAGGCAAGAATTTTCTTGGAGTCTTGTATTCATCAAGCATCGTCCGAGCCATCTCAATAAGTGTTCTGTTCTTGCGTTCGATGACGCCATTCTACTGTGGCGTGTACGGAGCTGAGAATTCATGTGTGATGCCCAAAGTATCAAGATATGTATCTAGGCCAGTGTTCTTGAATTCAGTGCCATTGTCACTTCTGATGTGCTTTATCTTGACGCCATAGTTGTTCATTGCTCGATTGGCGAAGCGTCTTAAGACATCCTGCACTTCGGTCTTGTAGAGGCTTATATGCACCCAAGTATATCTTGAATAATCATCAACAATGACAAAGCCATAGAGACAAGCAGTAGTAGTAAAAGTTGAGTAATGAGTGGGACCAAAAAGATCCATGTGGAGCAGTTCGAAGGGTTGAGTCGTTGTCATGATTGTCTTCGAGAGATGCTTGGCCCTCGTCATCTTTCCTGCTTCACAGGCACCACATAAGTGATCCTTCTTGAACTTGACGCCCTCGATGCCTATGACATGCTTCTTTCTTGCAAGAGTGTGCAAGTTCCTCATGCCAGCATGCCCTAGCCTCCAATGCCAGAGCCAGCATTCTGAAGCTTTTGCTAGAAGACATATGGCAAGCTGTGGTCCTGCTGAGAAATCTACCACGTACAAATCATCTTTCCGATACCCTTCAAACACTAGAGACTTGTCAGATTCCATTAGAACAAGGCAACGATATTTTCCAAACATCACAATCATGTTTGAATCACAAAACATTGAGACAGACATTAAGTTGAAACCAAGGGATTCAACAAGCATGACTTTATCCATGTTGTCGGTGTCAAAACCGGCGGATCTCGGGTAGGGGGTCCCGAACTGTGTGTCTAGGCCGGATGGTAACAGGAGGCAGGGAACATGATGTTTTACCCAGGTTCGGGCCCTCTTGATGGAGGTAAAACCCTACGTCCTGCTTGATTAATATTGATGATATGGGTAGTACAAGAGTAGATCTACCACGAGATCAAGGAGGCTAAACCCTAGAAGCTAGCCTACGGTATGATTGTTGTATATGGAGTTGATTGCCTACGGATTACAACCCTCCGGTTTATATAGACACCGGATAGGGTTAGGGTTACATAGAGTCGGTTACAATGGTAGGAGATCTTGAATATCCGCATCGCCAAGCTTGCCTTCCACACCAAGGAAAGTCCCATCCGGACACGGGACAAAGTCTTCAATCTTGTATCTTCATAGTCCAGGAGTCCGGCTGAAGGTATAGTCCGGCTATCCGAACACCCCCTAATCCAGGACTCCCTCAGTAGCCCCTGAACCAGGCTTCAATGACAACGAGTCCGACGCGCAAATTGTCTTCGGCATTGCAAGGAGGGTTCCTCCTCCAAGTCCTTCATAGAAGATTGTAAACACCAAGAGTAGTGTCCGGCTCTGCAAAATAAGCTTCCACATATTGCCATAGAGAGAATAATATTAACACAAATCAAATCTGCTAACATATTCCGTAGTGCGTCATCACACTACAGCCAAGTCCTTCACTCGAATCGTTTTCACTTTTCCACCTCAGCGTGTTTTGCGAGGCGGTTTCCTTGGCACGTCTTATCAAGGCAGAGATCGTATACCCCCCTTTTATGGGATTCTCATCAATACGGACATGGGTGATCCAACCGCGCCACTTATCACGGTGCTTGGGAGGCAAGCAAGTTTTACTAGGCAGGTGGGGATGCACAACCGCATCCGCCCATATAAGGGGACAAGGATCCACCTTTTTACCTACGCCTTCTTCCTCCTTTGCCTATCCATCTCCTGCGCACCCGAGCTCCAGCGCCCAAGTTCTCACTTCCCACCTCAACCTTCTCCAGCAATGTCCGGAGCGGGAGGCAAGTGGATGGTCTCCTCCGCCATGGAGGGCCAAGTCAAGAAGCTAAGGAAGGCCGGATACCTGTCCAAGGACATTGCGCACCGGCTTCCCAAAAAGGGGCAGCTTCTCCCCACCCCAAGACCCCATGAGAGGGTAGTATTTCTCCCCCACTTCCTCCGCGGACTGGGTTTTCCACTCCACCCATTTGTCCGGGGCTCATGTTCTATTATGGCCTAGATTTCCACGATCTGGCCCCGAACTTCATCCTCAACATCTCGACGTTTATCATCGTCTGCGAGGCTTTCCTCCACGTCCACCCTCATTTCGGCCTCTGGCTCAAGACCTTCAACGTCAAGCCCAAGGTGGTTCGCGGCAGCCAGGCGGAGTGCGGAGGCGCCATGGCGGGCAAGATGGCCAACGTCCTATGGTTCGAGGGCTCTTTTGTGGAGACCCTAACGGGGTGGCAATCCGGGTGGTTTTACATCACCGAGCCATGCGATCCGAAATGGACCGCAGCTCTTGAGTTCCGATCCGGACCCCCACGCGGCTTATGTCCTGGAAAGAGATGGGCCTGTCATGGGGTGAGGAAAAAGAGGTGACCGGATTGCAAACATGCATCCAGTCCCTGGTGAACAAGCCAATCCGGCTTGTTAATGTAATCCAGGTTATGATCGTCCGCCGGATCCTCCCGTGCCAACAACGGGATTTTAATTTGTGGGAGTTCGACCCGGTGCAGCACCAAACCCTTAGCAGGCTCTTCGACACGACGTACGAAGATGCCTGGAAGGTGCTATTCAAGGGCGCCGAGGCTCCCGCATCCGCTTCCGAGGACCGCGGATACAGCTCGCAGCGTCACGCTAGCGAGGTAAGCTATCTTCACCTTTTACAGGATGTTAAGCTTTCTTCATAGTTTGACTCTATGCGGGATCTAAACTCCCTTACCTTTGACAGGCTTGGCGGGCGATATCCGGACCGATTAACTGTCCAGCTCCGCTGCCCAAAGACCCAGCCCCAGCTCTACTAGTGAAGCTGCTGGTTCCGGCGCCTTATGTGGTGCCGGAGAAGAAGGCCAAGAAGAAGAAGACCACGGGGACTCGAAAGAGTGGCCGCAACATGGTGGTGTCAGACTTGTCATCCGACGAGTCTGAGATGCCCTCCTCCCGCGAAAACGAGAAGGAGGAAGAAGAAAGCTCTCCCCCCAGCGGAGGGAGGAGAGAAGAGGAAGGCCTCCCCAACGGGGGAGGCCGAGGGGTCTAGGAAAAGGAAGACCCCTCCGCCGGACTACGCCCCCAACGCCAAAGAGGGCAAAGAGGAGTGGCCAAACAGGCCCAAGCGTCTGGCAAAATCGTAAGTTCGGATATCAGAATAACTCATGATGTTCCTTTGTTGCACAGCTTTCCCTAATGTCGAATGTAATTATGCAGTCCGCCCCAGGCCAAATTCAACGAATCGTCGGGCGGCTCCCTGGACTCATCGGATGTGAACTTAGTTCCACCCGCTGTCTCCCCCCGCACTGCAGACGACGCCGAAGTGGCATCACGACAAGCTCCGGGGCAGGAGGAGGTGGTCCCGGAGGAGCCGCAAGGCAACCTCCCGGACTCCAGGAGTGAAGGGGATAAGGCCCCCGAGGGTGCCAAGTCTGGCTTTGCGCCGGACACCACGCCGGAATCTTCCACAGTTCCGGACCGTGGTAGGCGAACTCCTTCCAAGAGGAGCAAGCCTTCTGAGCCGGCGGCCTCTGTCCAACCGGAGGTGCCGGACAATCTGCTGGAGGTGCTTGACGGCGCCTCCATCGACAAGGGGCACCGTACTATTATGAGTATGGTGATCCAGAAGGTTCAGTCCGCCAAGAGCGGACTGACTGAAGCTTGCGCTAGCCTTCTAACAGGCTTCGAGGTAAGTAAAAATATGTAAAAATATTACCGCATAGACAGTAGCCCCTGATGCTCTATTTGGCGTTCGGAAAGAAAAGCCGAATAGAGGATCTATTAAATTTCGCAGGAGTCTAACAAAAAGAGTCAATATGCGTATGCAGGCTTCGCTGCTATCCACCGCCGCACTGACTGCGGAGGTGGGTGTCCTGAAGTAGGACCTTGAGCGGACCGAGCAAGAGCTCGGCCTTGCCAAGCGGCAGCTCGAGGAGAAAGAAGGTAAGAAATACCTTACAGAAAAAGTGCCTATAAAAAGGCGTGATTGCAAAAAGAAAAAATAACAGGATTGTACTGCTTATTGTAGGGGCCATGACTGAGGTGGCGACCCTTAAGCAGGCACTGTCTGAGGCCGAAAAGAAAACGGCCACAGAGCGCACTGAGCGAGACAGACTTGGGGTTCAGGTCGGCGAGGTGCAGCAAGAGCTTTAGGCTCTTATGAAAAAACATGAGAGTTTGGAGCTTGAGTCAAAGGCGCAAGCATCCGAGCTCGCGACGGCCCTTGAGACTTCCAAGTCTGCCAAGGCCGAAGCCCAAAATGCCCTCCAAGAGTTGGAGGAGATGAGGAAGATAGCAGCGGGTAAGGCATTCTGTATGCAAAGCAGAAATATAAAAGTAAACTACTTGTTACTTACCCGAATCCGGAGCTCTCTAGGGGCATTCCAGATCTTCCCCGCAGCGTATCTGACGCCGCCGCATTCTGCCGAGCTGAAGAGGGCAGCTCGACGGAGAAGGTGTTCTGGTCTCAGTATTCTGAGGCCGGACACCCCGTGCCTTTGAGCGACCAGCTGAAACAGCTGGTCGAGCTCCACAAGGCGGCCGAACAGGCCATGAAGGACCTCATAGTTAGGCTGTGGCCCGGAGAGGCCCTGCCTGGGAGCTATTTCGGGCTGGTGCGGCGGCTGGTGGAGGCCTGTCCGAGGCTCGAGGTCATCAAGCGCTCCGTCTGCATCGAAGGTGCCCGTCGGGCCCTTGCCCGTGCAAAGGTGCACTGGGGTAAGCTAGACGGTGAGAAGCTTGTGAAGGACAGGCCGCCGCCGGGGAAGGAGCATCGCAAGCCCGAGAACTACTACAAGGATGTTCTTGCAGGTGCCCGCCTTGTGGCGGATGAATGTACCAAGGATGTGATTTTTGAATGAACTCGCTCGTGTTTATCCTGTGCGCTGAAAACTTGTTCATATGCGCTAAGCAATGCTTATTGAATTTAAAATATTACTTTCTGTGCGGCCGTTTATCAAAAAAATTGAGAGATGGCCAGTCGTCGGCTTCTGCCCCCATGCCACTAGTGCTGGGGTGTTCGGGATAAACCTGAGCGCTCTTTTTCCCATAGTTGGGTCCTTCGAGGGAGGCGCTCAGCACAATGAACCAGGCAATCGGACTATAATGCTTGAACACTCTCACTTAGCCATAGAACTCTATAATTTTAAATTTCGGCGAAGCCCCTAGTTCGGAAGACCGAGTTCGGGGCGCTATCCACGCCTTGGCCGGACAAATCCAGCTCCTCGCTCGAAGCGGCATAAGTCTTTAGGGACTCGAAAAACCTCTCGAACAGCGACCGGTCTCTCGCCTCATCATGACAGTCAGTTTTAGCTTTCTCCACTGAGGTGCTTAACCCAGCTGAACCGGGGCACAATCGCAGTGGTTCTCCTAGTGCTGCCTTAGCCGATAGAGCGGAACGTAAGGCACCAAAACATAGGAGTCGGGTAAACCCAACTATTGACCCAAATCATGATTCGGAGCCGATGCATATAGTGCTATAAGTTCGGGGTGCCGCACTTGTGAAAGTGTACGGACTTCTCACACCATTATGAGGGGTACTGAAGCCCCTGGCGTGTTTGCCGTACCATGGTGTATGGGTGCAATCATGTCATTTAATAAACATAAATGTGAAAAGAAGATAATGCAAAAAATAGACAAGAAGCTAAGCATTGTTTATAGAGAGGCTATTTATCAAAGCCGAACGATACAAATAGTGCGGTAAGCAAAAGATATTGGACTATTCAGTATGTCCTGACCAGGGGCAGGCCGCGGAATTGTATTTAAAACAGGTATACCGCTCATAACAGAGACCACCTGGGAGTTCCATAATGAGGCATGGCTTGTCTGCCTCCCTGGATCTTGCATCGTTTGTGCGGCAGTCTAATTGCCGAACAGGTCGTCCGAAGTATGGAGTCCTAAAAGTAAGAAAAAAATTAAAAAAAGAATCCGGCAGCCCCTAGTACGTTTTAAGCCGTATTTTGGGCGTGCCATTATTGTGCCCCTTCCCCTGTGCCCATGGTATTTCAAGGGCGTAGTTATGTACGCGAGGTACTGGTTTCGCTATGTCGCGAAAGCTGGGGTTGGGGCCGCATTGCTATGCTTGCTCAGAGTGTGCCAGGCGGTCCTGCTGTGGGTTACTCCGGGCGCGCTTGGCAGTGTCTGGCTTTTTAATGGCCAGACTGGAGAATTGCCTGAGAAGGCTACTTTGTACCTCCGCTGCGAGAGCCGCCGTATGCTCCTCCGTACGGAGGGAGTGTTCGGTGTTTCCGTTGACCGTAATTACTCCTCGAGGGCCTGGCATCTTGAGCTTGAGATATGCGTAATGCGGCACCGCATTGAACTTTGCGAATGCGGTTCGTCCGAGCAGGGCATGATAGCCACTGCGAAACGGGACTATATCGAAGATTAACTCTTCGCTTCGGAAATTGTCCGGGGATCCGAAGACCACGTCAAGTGTTACTGAGCCTGTACAGTTGGCTTCTACACCTGGTATAACGCCTTTAAAGGTCGTTCTTGTGGGCTTAATCCTTGAGGGATCTATGCCCATTTTCCGCACTGTATCCTGATAAAGCAGGTTCAGGCTACTGCCGCCGTCCATGAGGACTCTTGTGAGATGAAATCCGTCGATGATTGGGTCGAGAACCAATGCGGTGAAGCCGCCATGATGGATGCTAGTGGGATGGTCCCTTCGATCAAAAGTGATCGGGCAGGAGGACCATGGGTTGAGCTTTGGGGCGACTGGCTCCATCGCGTATACGTCCCGTAGCGCATGCTTCCGCTCCCGCTTGGGAATGTGGGTTGCGTATATCATGTTCACCGTTCGCACTTGTGGGGGAAAGCCCTTCTGTCCATTGTTGTTCGGCGGCTTGGGCTCCTCGTTGTTGCTGTGCAGCCCCTTGTCTCTGTTTTCGGCCCTTAACTTGCCTGCCTGCTTGAACACCCAACAATCCCTGTTAGTGTGATTGGCTGGCCTTTCGGGGGTGCCATGTATCTGGCACAAGCGATCGAGTATTCGGTCCAAACTGGACAGGCCCTGAGTATTCTTTTTGAATGGCTTTTTCCGCTGACCGGATTTATAGCCTTTGAATCCGGCATTGACTGCCGTGTCTTCATTGCTCTCGCTGTTAACGCGACGTTTTTGCTTATTCCGACGTGTCCTGCCACTTTTGTCCTTGGTATCCGAATTACCATGGTTCTTTGATAAGTTGTTACTGCGAGCTAGCCAGCTGTCTTCTCCCGCGCAAAGGCGGGTCATGAGTGTCGTGAGGGTTGCCATGGATTTCGGCTTTTCCTGTCCCAGGTGCCGGGCAAGCCACTCGTCGCGGATGTTATGCTTGAAGGCTGCTAGGGCCTCTGCGTCCGGACAATCGACTATCTAGTTTTTCTTTGTTAGGAACCGTGTCCAGAATTGTATGGTTGACTCCTCTGGCTGCTGAATTATGTGGCTTAAGGCGTCGGCATCCGGCGGTCGCACGTAAGTGCCCTGGAAGTTGTCGAGGAATGCGGCTTCCAGATCCTCCCAAGAACCGATTGAGTCTGCTGGCAAGCTGTTAAGCCAATGCCGGGCCGGTCCTTTAAGTTTGAGCGGGAGGTATTTGATGGCGTGTAGATCATCGCCGCGTGCCATGTGGATGTGAAGGAGATAATCCTCGATCCATACCGCCGGATTTGCTGTGCCGTCGTATGATTCGATGTTTACAGGTTTGAAACCCTCTTGGATTTTATGATCCATTACTTCATTCGTGAAGCATAGCGGGTGTGCGGCGCCTCTGTACTGGGCTATATCACGACGCAGCTCGGAAGAGCTATGTCTGTTGTGTTCGGCCCGGCCGGATTTGTTGTATCCGGAGTGAAGATCATTGTCACATGCCGTAGGGCGCCTGCATGATCCGTAGATCGATCTTGTTTGTCTTGCCTTATCCTCCAGTATGTCTTGCAGGTCGGGCGCATTTTCTCGTGCCTTAGTTGAGCAGCGTCGGGGCATGGCTTGGGTGGAGGGCCGAGAGGCCTCTCTGTCGCGGCCGCGAGGTGGCCGGTCTGCCATGTCATGCGCTGGTGATGTAGGTGCTTCCTCCTCTGATCGGGGTAGCGGCCTGCGCTTCGGGTAACTCTTGGAGGGGCATTCGAGTTCATACTCTTCGGCCGCAAGGACTTCAGTCCATCTGTCAGCTAGCAAATCTTGGGCAGCTCTAAGCTGTTGCTGCTTTTTCTTGAGGCTGCTTGTCGTGGCTAAAAGCCTGCGTTTAAAACGCTCTTGTTCGGCGGGTCTGATGGTATGGCGAATTTGTCGTCATCGAGGCTTGCCTCGTCTTCGGAGGGAGGCGTATAGTTATCATCCTTGACCTCTCGGTCTGCCACTCTCTCATGAGGGCTGGCTTCTCCATCTTCCTGTGCCGAATCTTGCTGAGGTGGGTGTTCTTCGGTGCTATCCGGGGTAGTATTATCTCCCGTGCCGGAATCACCGTTTTTACTTTGGCGGGATTTAGAGCGGCGCCGCTGACGCCAGCGCTTTGGCTGTTTCTTGGGGGCGTCATCCCCCACTGTTCCATTGCCATCTCCATCTTTTGGAGTATCCACCATATATATGTCATATGACGAGGTGGCCTTCCAGCGCCCTACAGGTGCTGGTTCCTGTTCGTCTCCTACATCGTCGTCCATGCCGTCGATGTCTTCGGAGCTAAAGTCAAGCGTGTCGGTTAGATCGTCGACAGTGGCTACAAAGTGGGTGGTGGGTGGGCTTTGAATTTCCTCATCGTCCGTATCCCACCCTCGCTGACCGTAGTCCGGCCAGGACTCTCCTGATAAAGAGAGAGACTTAAGAGAATTCAGGATGTCGCCAAAAGGCGAATGCTGAAAGATGTCTGCGGCGGTGAACTCCATTACCGGCGCCCAATTGGATTCAATTGGCAGGGGCGCAGGGGGTTCGAAGTCCGAGTAGGAGTCCGGATCCTCGGAGTCACGGGTCATGCAGAGTGCGGGGCTAGCGTTCGGCTCGATCGCTTTCGGGATCACAGCCCCTGAGGTGACGTCCAACCGCTCGTCCTCGATTGGCGCAATAGGTTCCGAGTTAGGGGTCAGAACCGATGCGTGTGTGGCCTCCAGGACACTGTCCCGGGGCAGAGATAGATCATGCCCCTCGAGATAGTGCGGCGCGCTTGGCCGTGGCTCGAGCCCGTCGAAGATCAAGTCTCCGCGGATGTCAGCCGTGTAGTTTAAGCTTCCAAACATGACTTGATGGCCAGGGGCGTAGCATTCGATCTGCTCCAGGTGGCCGAGCGAATTGGCCCGCAGAGTGAAGATCTGTCTGGGGAGCAAAGTCTCACCCTGGACCGCATCGTTGTTGATGATCAAAGGAGCCATCGGGCCTAAAGGCGATGGCATAGAGGAACTCTCAATGAAAGCACCAATGTCGGTGTCAAAACCGGCGGATCTCGGGTAGGGGGTCCCAAACTGTGTGTCTAGGCCGGATGGTAACAGGAGGCAGGGAACACGATGTTTTACCCAGGTTCGGGCCCTCTTGATGGAGGTAAAACCCTACGTCCTGCTTGATTAATATTGATGATATGGGTAGTACAAGAGTAGATCTACCATGAGACTAAGGAGGCTAAACCCTAGAAGCTAGCCTACGGTATGATTGTTGTATATGGAGTTGATTGCCTACGGACTACAACCCTCCGGTTTATATAGACACCGGATAGGGTTAGGGTTACATAGAGTCGGTTACAATGGTAGGAGATCTTGAATATCCGCATCGCCAAGCTTGCCTTCCACGCCAAGGAAAGTCCCATCCGGACACGGGACAAAGTCTTCAATCTTGTATCTTCATAGTCCAGGAGTACGGCTGAAGGTATAGTCCGGCTACCCGAACACCCCCTAATCCAGGACTCCCTCACATGTGTTGATCCTTTGAGATTGCAACTCTACCTAGACCCAATACCTTACTTTTACCAGTGTTAGCAAATGTGATGTGACTTTTGTCAGATGGACGTAAGGTTGAGTCCATAAGAAGGCTTCACTTGCCAGTCATGTGATTGGTACACCCACTATCAATAATCCATTCTGAAGCAGCTGGTGTCATACCTTACAATGCAGTTAGGGGGATAGGCTTCACGAAGAGAATTGTGAAGCAACAACATTTGACGAGCTAGTGGATTATGAAAGCTTAGATCGAGATTAGGACTAATAGGGCAAGTAGCAAGCGACTCAAGAACAAAGTACATAATAAGACCATTTGGGCATTTGATCTTGCGCCCTACAAGATGTTTAAGGTCCCCAGCAATAGCCTCAGACGATTTTGGTTTTCGGCTAGAGACCTTTCCCTGCAAAAGAGAGTTAAGCTTTCTTAGCCACCCACATCTTCTAGGGTGGCTTTGAAGCAATGAGTCTAAGTGCAACATCTGAAAACTTTGGCTTTGGAGCCCTAGCAAAAAGTCTTGCAGGTGGACAATAGTACTCATAAGAATAAGCAGAATAGTTCTTGTTCTTATGAACATGGCAGTTTGATGAAACGCGCTCATATTCACAGGCCTGAGTATGGCTTCCCTGCAAAACATTTGCGTTAGTGCGACTCAGGTGAGTCCTCTGTCTATATGAAGCCTTTGGACCGTATGAAGCCTGTGGTCTGGGGTTTGTCTTCTTCACCTGTGGTGTCATGATGACATTCACAGCAAGATTCTCCAAACACCTTTTCGGCACCCAGACCTTCGTCATAGGAGGTCCATTCCTGCAATTAGTACCAATATACCTGGCAAACACTTCACCCTTCTGATTCTTAAACAATTTATAGTTTGCATCAAAGGATTCATGAATAACAATGGGATTAGCACAAGTGAAGCCAGATAGGGTGGATGGATCCACTGAAGGTCCCTTTGCAGCAACCCATGTGGTTTTGAGGTATTGCTCAGGTTTCCAGTAAGAGCCATCAGCATTCATTTTCCTTTCGAACCCAACACCCTCTTTCCTAGGGTTTCGGTTCAGGATCTGCCTTTTGAGGACATCACATAGTGTCTGATGCCCTTTGAGGCTTTTGAACATCCCTGTTTCAAGCAATGTCTTCAACCTAGCATTCTCATCAGCAATAGCAGTGGCATCCTCAGCAGAGGGGTTAGTTGGCACATCAGCAGTTGAAGATATTGCAATAGTAGCAGCAGTAGAACAACCAGCAACAGAAGTAGCATTGTCATGCTCAATACATTTAATACATGGTGGTTCAAATCCTTCCTAAGCTGAACTAATCTGTTTGGCATGAAGTGACTCGTTTTCCTTTTGAAGATCTTCATGAGCCGCTCTCAATTTCTCAAGATCTTGCTTCCTTTGAAGATAATCATAGGAAAGCTTTTCATGAGTTGTTGAGAGCGTTTCATGATGACTTTCAAGTTCCTCATACTTAACGTGAAGATTTTTTATGTCTTCAATTAAGGACTGAGAACGAGTCATTTCAGCGTCTAACAGGTCATCGCTTTTGTCTAACAGTTTTTGAATATGTTCCATAGCTTTCTGTTGTTCAGTTGCAATTTTAGCAAGTGTTTTGTAGCTGGGTTTGGAACCATAATGAGAGTCATCTTCACTGGAAGTTTGATAGTGAGTAGTGCGTGTGTTTACCTTGGCACCGCGTGCCATGAAGCAGTAGGTAGGAGCGGAGTAGTCCTTGTCATTTGCATCGGTGTTGGTGACGGAGTCATTGTCTTCAGTGTTGAAGATGGACTTGGCAACGTATGTTGTAGCCAGACTCGCAACACCAGAATCGGACTCCTCCTCAGACTCCACCTCTGCCTCCTCAGAAGCGGACTCCTCCTCTGAATCCATTTCCTTGCCAACAAACGCACGTGCCTTGCCAGATGAGCTCTTCTTGTGTGATGAAGACTTTGAGGAGGACTTGGAAGAAGACTTTGAGTATTTCTTCTTCTTCTTCTTGTCGTCAGAATCATACTCCTTGCTCTTCTTTTTCTTCTTGTTCTCATTGTCCCACTGCGGGCACTCAGAGATGTAGTGGCCAGGTTTCTTGCACTTGTGGCATGTTCTCTTCTTGTAGTCATGAGCAGAAGCTTCATCATTCCTTGAGCTTGATCGTGAGGACTTTCTAAAGCCTTTCTTCTTGGTGAATTTTTGGAACTTCTTCATAAGCATAGCAAGCTCCTTTCCAATGTCTTCAGGATCATCAGAACCGCTATCAAACTCTTCTTCAGATGAGGAGACAGCTTTTGCCTTCAAGGCACGAGTTCGCCCATAGTTGGGACCGTAGATGTCTCTTTTCTCAGAAAGCTGAAACTCGTGTGTGTTGAGCCTCTCAAGTATGTCAGACGGATCGAGTGTTTTGAAGTCAGGATGTTCTTGAATCATCAGGGCTAGGGTGTCAAACGAGCTGTCAAGTGATCTCAGGAGTGTCTTGACAACTTCATGCTTGGTGATCTCAGTGGCGCCGAGGGCTTGAAGCTCATTTGTGATGTCAGTGAGTCGATCAAACATGAGCTGAACATTCTCATTGTCATTTCTCTTGAAGCGGTTGAAGAGGTTGCGAAGGACACTGATTCTCTGATCTCTTTGGGTTGAGACGCCTTCGTTGACCTTGGAGAGCCAGTCCCAGACTAGCTTAGATGTTTCCAAAGCACTCACACGGCCATACTGTCCTTTGGTCAGATGACCACAGATGATGTTCTTGGCAGTGGAGTCCAGTTGAACGAACTTCTTGACATCAGCAGCGGTGACACCTTCACCAGCCTTGGGAACGCCATTCTTGACGACATACCATAGGTCGACATCAATGGCTTCAAGATGCATGCGCATCTTATTCTTCCAGTAGGGATATTCAGTTCCATCAAAGACTGGGCACGCAGTGGAGACTTTGATTATCCCTGCAGTCGACATAGCTAAAACTCCAGGTGGTTAAACCGAATCACACAGAACAAGGGAGTACCTCGCTCTGATACAAATTGAAAGTGCTAGTGATCGACTAGAGGGGGGGGGGTGAATAGGCAATTTTTATGAAAGTCTTCAAAACATGGAAGTTTCAAAGACAAATGATAGAAATAAACCTATTACCATGCAGCGGAAGGTAGACTACACTAGGCAAACCATAGTCAAGTATTCAATGGAGTTAAAGCACAATGACTAATAGCAGCTAGGCAGTAAAGATCAGGTAGGAAGATATTGTGAAGCCAATCAAAACAAGCAGTTACTCAGTGAAGACAAAAGATAAAGCAATCATAGAATGACTTCACAAGGACCAACAGTAAGTAAAGGGAAGGGAAGGATGAAACCAGTGACTCTTTGAAGACAATGATTTGTTGGACCAGTTCCAATTGCTGTGACAACTGTACGTCTGGTTAGGGAGGCTGAGATTCAACTCAAAAGACCGCGTCTTCACCTTATTCCCCTTGAGCTAAGGACACCCAGTCCTCGCCCAATCACTCTGGTAAGTCTTCAAGGTAGACTCCCAAACCTTCACAGACTTCATTCACCAGCGATCCACAATAACTCTTGGATGCTCTAAACGCGACGCCTAACCGACTGGAGGATTCACAGTCCTCAAGTGTAATAAGTCATCAGATCACACAGACAGGAAGACTTAAGTGATGCCTAACACTCTTTGGCTCTGGGTGTTTAGGGCTTTATCCTCGCAAGGAATTCTCTCTCAAAGGCTTCGAGGTGGGTTGCTCTCAAACGACAAAAGCTGTGCACTAACTCTGAGCAGCCAACCGTTTATGGTTGTAGGGGTGGGCTATTTATAACCACTAGGCAACCTGACCTGATTTGTCCGAAATGACCCTTGGTCACTAAGGAACTGACATGTGTTCCAGCGGTCAGATTTCAAACACACACGGCAACTTTACTTGAGCTACAAGAAAAGCTGACTTATCCAACTCTGGACAAGATTTGCTCTCATAGTCTTCACTCGAAGACATAGGATTTTGGTTAAGCATCACTTCAGTCATTCTGACTGGTTCTCTTGGACCCCACTTAACAGTACGGTGGTTCCTATGACTCAACAAGGAAAAACACAGGACGACGAAACTGCTAAGTCTTCGCGCTCCATAGTCTTCACGCGATGTCTTCTCTTGTCATAGTCTTCAATGTGAATGTCTTCACATACCACCTTTGACTTCAATGTCTTCTTACATTTTTAGGGGTCATCTATGGTAGGAAAACTGAATCAATGACGGACTTCTACCTGTGTTATCCTGCAATTCTCACAAACACATCAGTCCCTCAACTAGGTTTGTCGTCAATACTCCAAAACCAACTAGGGGTGGCACTAGATGCACTTACATGTGTGGATAATAATAATAGTGCATGTGCATTGGACTAAGCTGGTATCTACAAGCATTTAATACAAGGGAGAAGACTAGGTAATATGGGCTCTTGGTTAAATCAACAATAATGCATATGAGAGCCACTCAACATTTTCATCATGGTCTTCTCCTCATGACCCCCAAAGAACAAGAAAAGAAATAAAACTATCTACATGGGAAAGCTCTCAAGAAGCAAAAGAAGAACGGGAAATCTTTTTGGGTTTTCTTTTAATTACTACTGCTACAGGCATGAAAAGTAAACTAGCTAAAAGCTATAACTATTTTTTTGGTTTTTCTTAAGGTTTTCTCAAACACACAAGAAGAAGGCTTAGAAAAGAAAATAAACTAGCATGGATAGTACAATGAAAAAGTATGAGCACCGACAACTGGCATGAGTGTGTGAACATGAATGTAATGTCGGGGAGAAATACGTACTGCCCCAAGCTTAGGCTTTTGGCCTAAGTTGGTCTATGGCCACTGCTGGCCTGGCGGATATCCAAAGTCGTAGCTGGGGTTGTACTGAGATGCACCAGCTACTGCCTGAAGAGCTGCAGCTTGGAGGCGAGCTGCCTCCGTCCTCCTCTCGTACTCATTCACCTCCTCCATGGTTATAACATCTCTCCTTTTTGCCTGAAAGTTAAAGAAAGTAGGAGGAGGGAGGGCAACATGGACAGTGCGCTCTCTGTCAAAGATTAGTCAGTACTAGAGGAACTTTTCATTCCTCTCAAGAAACCGATGGAGAACCATAGCACTATAATCTAGATAAGCAGGAGGTAACTCCATTTCATTTCCATGTATGGGTACACCAAGATAATTAGCTACACGAGTTGCATAAATTCCACCAAACAAATCTCCACTTATACCATTAAGATGCAACCTTCGTGCCACAATGGCCCCCAAGTTATATTGTTTATCGCCTAATACCGCACTCTTGAGGACACAAAGATCTGGAACGCACATGTGACAAGCCTCATCTTTACCGTTAATGCATCTACCTATAAAGAGAGCAAAATAATGTATGGAAGGGAAATGAATGCTCCCTATGATAGCTTGTGTGATTTCTCTAAATTCCCCCACAGTGATACTAGTAAGAAAGCCTTTATATTCAGATTTGCGAGGTTCACTAACATTGCCCCACTGCGGGAGTTTACAAGCAGTATTAAAATCTTCTAAGTCCATGGTATATGGTTTATCATAAAGATCAAATAAAACAGTGTGAGAATTGCGCAAGGATGTAAATTTAAACCTCCTCACAAAGAAATCAGTTAGGTAGTGGTACTGTAGGCACTTATCTGACAAGAAGTCCTCAAGATCAGCATTACGCACATACGCATCAAATTCGTCCTTGATGCCTACCTGGACCATAAACTCATCTGACGGCCATTCACAAGGTCGCACTTGAGCTTTCCTCGGTGGTTCATCGTCCGGCTCACGTATCGCGAGCCTTGGTCCTTGCTTCCTTGAGGAACCACCTTGGTACATTTTCCAATGCATTTTTCTTTCTCTGTTTTTTTTGAAATTTTAGTGACTCAAAATAAAAGTGAACCGAACTCAACAAGATTGATAGCAACTACTCCCACAAGTGCCTAGAGGCTATATCATGCATTACAACTACTTTGGACCATATAAATTTGACATGCAAGCTCAAGAACAACCTTAGTAGCAAAAATTTGCAATAAATAAAGCACTAGAACAAAAACTAATTGGACCAATGGAGGAGTCACATACCGAAGAACAATCTCCCTAAACAGTTTTATGAATGGAGCTTTGAGCAAAGAGATCAAAAATGGCAGCAAGATGAGCTAGAACACAGGTTTGAGCTATGGGAGGATTTTTGTGGAGGAAGACGAAGTGAGTGGGTGCTGGAATAAGTGGAGGGGGTCCACGCGGGGCCCACTAGGCAGGGGGCACGCCCCAGGGGGGTGGGCGTGCCCTGTGCCCTCGTGGCCAAATGGTGGGGGCCCCCTGGTGTGTTCTCAGTGCCAAAAATTCTTAAATATTCTACAAAAAATCATATTTCATTTTCAGGACGTTTGGAGAACTTTTATTTTTAGGATATTTTTATTGCAAGGATAATTCAGAAAACAGACAGAAAATACTATTTTTGCTTTATTTAATCTAAATAACAGAAAGTAAAAGGAGGGTACAGAGAGTTGTTCTTTCTAATTTCATCCATCTCGTGCTCATCAAACGAAATCCACTAACAAGGTTGATCAAGTCTCGTTAACAAACTCTTTTCGAATCGCATGAAACCGGAGAATTTTCGAACAACACTAGGTTACCTCAACGGGGATATGCATGTCCCCAACAATAAGAATATCATATTTCCTCTTGACGGTAGGAAGAGGGAATTCAAAACCTCCAATAGTAATTGTTGAAATTTTTCCAATAGAATTGATACTGTGGACTTGAGGTTGTTTCCTCAGAAAGTGTACCGTATGCTCATTACCATTAACATGAAAAGTGACATTGCCTTTGTTGCAATCAATAACAGCCCCTGCAATATTCAAAAAGGGTCTACCAAGGATAATAGACATACTATCATCCTCGGGAATATCAAGAATAACAAAGTTCATTAAAATAGTAAGGTTTGCAACCACAACATGCACATTCTCACAAATATCGACAGGTATAGCAGTTGATTTATCAGCCATTTGCAAAGATATTACAGTAGGTGTCAACTTATTCAAATCAAGTCTACGATATAAAGAGAGAGGCATAACACTAACACCGGCTCCAAGATCACATAAAGCAGTTTTAACATAGTTTCTTTTAATGGAGCATGGTATAGTTGGTACTCCTGGATCTCCTAGTTTCTTAGGTATTCCACCTTTAAAAGTATAATTGGCAAGCATGGCGGAAATTTCAGCTTCCGATATTTTTCTTTTATTTGTAACAATATCTTTCATATACTTAGCATAAGGATTCATTTTAAGCATATCAGTCAAACGCATACGCAAAAAGATAGGTCTAATCATTTCAGCAAAGCGCTCAAAATCCTCATCATCTTTTTTCTTGATGGTTTAGGAGGAAAAGGCATGGGTTTCTGAACCCATGGTTCTCTTTCTTTACCGTGCTTCCTAGCAACGAAGTCTCTTATCATAACGTTGATTCTTTGATTGTGGGTTATCAAGATCAACAACAGGTTCAATCTCTACATCATTGTTATTTCTAGGTTGAGCATGAATATGAACATCATCATTAACATTATCACTAGGTTCATGTTCATTACTAGATTGTGTTTCAGCATCAGAAATAGAAATATCATTGGGATTCTCAGGTGTGTCAACAACAGGTTCACTAGAAGCATGCAAAGTCCTATCATTTCTCTTTTTCTTCTTCTTAGAAGGATTGGTGTATCAACATTAGTTCTCCGAGAATCTTGCTCAACTCTCTTAGGGTGGCCCTCAGGATACAAAGGTTCCTGAGTCATTCTACCCCCTCTAGTCATAACTCTAACAGCATTGTCATTTTTCTTATTATTTAATTCATTGAGCAAATCAATTTGAGCTTTAAGCACTTGTTCTACCTGAGTGGTAACCATAGAAGCATGTTTACTAATAAGTTTAAGGTCACCTTTAACTCTAGACATATAATCACTCAAGTGTTCAACCATATAAGCATTATGTTTCAATTGTCTACCAACATAAGCATTGAAGTTTTCTTTTTAAAAAATAAAATTATCAAACTCATCCAAGCATTGGCTAGTAGACTTATTACGAGGAATATCACCTTCATCAAATCTATAGAGAGAATTTACCTTTACTACCTGTGTCGGGTTATTAAGACCATGTATTTCTTCAATAGGTGGTAAATTCTTAACATCTTCGGCTTTAATACCCTTTTCTTTCATAGATTCCTTTGCGTCTAGCATATCTTCAGGACTGAGAAATAAAATACCCCTTTTCTTCGGAGTTGGCTTAGGAGTTGGTTCAGGAAGTGTCCAATCGTTATCATTACTCAATATATTATTCAATAGCAATTCAGCTTGCTCAACAGTTCTTTCCCTGAAAACACAACCAACACAACTATCCAGGTGGTCTCTGGAAGCATCGGTTAGTCCATTATAAAAGATATCAAGTATTTCATTTTTATTTAGAGGATGATCAGGCAAAGCATTAAGTAATCGGAGAAGCCTCCCCCAAGCTTGTGGGAGACTCTCTTCTTCAATTTGCACAAAATTATATATTTCCCTTAAGGCAGCTTGTTTCTTATGAGCGGGGAAATATTTAGCAAAGAAGTAATAAATCATATCCTGGGGACTACACACACAACCAGGAGCAAGAGAATTAAACCATGTTTTAGCATCACCCTTTAATGAGAATGGAAATAACTTAAGGATATAGTAGTAATGAATTTTTTCCTCATGAGTGAATAGGGTGCCTATATCATTCAATTTAGTAAGATGTGCCACAACAGTTTCAGATTCATAACCATAAAACGGATCAGATTCAACCAAAGTAATTAACTCAGGATTGACAGAGAAATCATAATCCTTATCAGAAATACAAATAGGTGAAGTAGCAAAAGCAGGGTCATATTTCATTCTAGCATTCAAAGACTTATCTTTCAGCTTAGCTAACAGTTTCTTAAGAACATGTCTATCTTTGCAAGCAAAAAGGTCTCTAGCAGTTTCTTCGTCCATAACATAACCCTCAGGCACATCATGCAATTCATATCTAGGGGGAGAATCTTCATCAACACTTTCATCAATATTATCTGTTTCAATAATTTCATTCTCTCTGACCCTAGCAAGTTGTTCATCAAGAAATCCACCTAATGGCACAGTATTATCAAGCATAGAAGTAGTTTCATCATAAGCATCATGCATAGCAGAAGTGGCATCATCAATAACATGCGACATATCAAAATCAATAACAAGTGTAGGTGTCGCAAATTTACTCATAACAAAAGGTGAATCAAGTGCAGAGCTAGATGGCAGTTCCTTACCTCCCCTCGTAGGTGAGGGAAATATCTTGGTTCTTTCATCTTTCAAGTTCCTCATAGTGATCAACATATATAAATCCCAAGTCACTCAAAGAATAGAGCTATGCTCCCCGACAACGGCGCCTATCGTGGAGTTGTCACGGCAGATGTCCTAGAGCAAGGACTTAGTCGTAGGGCCATCTCACTAGGAAGCTTAAAGGGGTTAGTCGGGATAAAGGACACGAGAGGGGGTTTTATACTAGTTCGGCCCCTTATGATGAAGGTAAAAGCCTACGTCTAGTTGGGATTGGTATTGCTGAGGTTTTGATCTCCAAGAGGCTCAACTCGCCGGCTTGGTGATCGACTTGGTTGTTTCTCGCCCTAAACCACCACCGGGTCGTCCCCTTATATACACGGGTTGACGCCTGGTGGCTTAGAGAGTCCCGTCCGGCTCATAGTCGTGTCCGTCTCGGTAACTTCCTTTACACGCCTTTCTTTACAAGTCTTTCCGCCCATATGGCAGTTTACAATAACGGGCCTTAAGCCGGCCCGAGGCCTTTGGGCTTTATATATATATATATATATATATATATATATTAATAAACTATCATCTTGACTGTATATTGGGCTTCTTATGTAATCCGCCATTAAGGCTGACCCGGCACCTCCTGGGCGGGTCTCAGCTGATAGTAATATCCCCAACATTAGGCCCCATGTTGACTTTGAACTTTGTTCTTTGTAAATCTTCAATACTTAGGCAGAATCCATCATCTGTCTGAAAACTTCTTTAACCCGCCGTGACATCATCTTTTTGAAACACAAAAAACTTTCATGACGTCATCTTCCAACGGATCTTTCATTTTTAATGCCTTCTGGGAATCGAGGCGTCTGTTCAATTGGATAATCATTATTGGGTCTCCTTGATTTTCGCGCCCGCCTGTTCGCGCATTCCCTTATAAATAGGCATAACTTAGGTCTTTCTTATTCTCCTTTCTTCCTCATCTTCTTCCTCTCGCAACCTCCGTCGCTGCTTGAGCTCCTCCGCTGCCGCAACTCTCATCGTCGTCGTCAAGCTTGGTCGCTGCATCACCCTGAGTCCGTCCAGAGAACGCGACGACTCTTCGCGGCAGGCCTGCATCTTGTAAGTTTTCTTCTCTCTCACGCACCTAGATCTGTTTTGGTTTGTGAGTTCTTCAGTGTTCTTCACATGTTCGCCACGGATCATCTTGTAGATCTTCTCCGCAACTTCTTTTGATCCAAAAAAGAGATATAACTCGTGCGGTAGTTGTTTGGCATTCATTGTTGATATCAGTAGACCCCTTTTATCTGTATAGATGCTTATTTATAATCGACGAACTCATCTGTACTAGGTTTCTAGGTCTAGAATATTTCCCCTTTTGAAACAGCCTTTTGATCCAAAATGATAATGATAACTTGGTGAAACTTGTTTATGCCAACACCTAACTGAATCTGCCTTCTGAGAAAATCTGTAGTCATGGCGGCTTACCACTCCGGCTTTCTTTTCCCTCTATGTCATTAGCCCTCAGTTAAACCGCCATTACTTGCTTTATAATTGACCGGAGACTGAACCGGCATATTATTATTTATTTTTCAGTTCGTTGCACATCATGCCGTCGAAGTCACCCACCGTCTGTAACTGGGTCCCTTCATCCGTAACTGAGGAACGGTTAAAAGAGTTCTTCATCGTTGGGTTTCTGCCTTCAAAGAATGTCATGTCTGATCATGCTCCTGACCCGGAGGAAGAAAGTCCCAATCCAAAAGATGAAGAAGTGATTATCTTCACTTACCACATGAACTGTGGCTTTTCACCGCCCGGTTCAAAATTCTTCAGAGAGGTCCTTCATTTTTTCAAACTCCATCCTCAGGACCTCGGACCCAATTCTATTTCCAACATTTGTAACTTCCAAGTGCTCTGTGAGGTATATCTTCAGCAAGAGCCCACCGTAGAGCTGTTTAGAGAGTATTTTTTATCTGAATTGTCAGAACGAATGCACGAGCGGTTCTAGCTTAGAACTTGGAGGCATCTCGATTCAGCGCCGTCAGGGTGCTGTTTTCCCTCTCATCGTCTTACCGAGCCACCCAAAGGACTGGAACCAAACTTGGTTTTATTGTCAGGATACTTCTCCAGCAAACGAGAAGCCTCTGCCGGGTTACCGCCCTAGTCTTCTTGACTCCAAGTTCACCCTTCCGGATAAGCTTACCGTCGCTGAACGTACGAAGCTTCTTCCCTCCATTAGAAGAATCAACGGCTTGTTTGGTAATGGTTTAACCGGAGTAGATCTGACCCGTTGCTGGATCTCATGGCGGGTTATTCCATTAAGTCGTTGATCTCAACTGATGTATGAATATGATGGAAGCCCGGAAAACCCTCTTCGTCACAGCCCAGTTGAACTCACCAAAGAAGACATTGTTTCAATGTCAACCCTTTTGGTAAATGGGAAGTACGAAGATTGCAGTATTGTTGGGTTAAGTCCCTTCTGCAAGATTAATCCGGTGCCAGAAGTAAGTTCATTCTGATCTCTTTTTCTTTGTGTTTTGCCCAGCTATTAGTACTTAATACTGATCTTTCTTCTTGTCTTTACAGGCCAATTCTGACTTCTGGAAGGTGAAATATGACCACGAAGCTGCCAAGAAGGCGAAAGCCGCCGTTATGAACACCAAGAAGACGACCCGGAAATCAAAGAAAAAGAAGAAAACTACTGTTGAAGATTTAATGAAGCTTGATGATACGTCTGACTCGGAGGTAGCCCTTGATTCCCTTGGCTAATTTTTTAACAATCTTATTGACACTGATCCTTACCAGGATGACACTAGGGCCAGTCAGGCCGGGGAAGCAGAGGTAACTATCATTTCCTCCGACTCAGAGCCCTTATCAAGACACAAAGTTCGACGAGTGATCCGTAAAGTAAGATTTTCTAACCCTTTAGCTCACTTGGATCCCAACTTTCATTTGAAAAAGCAGCAACACGAAAGCCGCCGTGAAGCTGAGATTGAAGATGAACCGGTTGTTGACCTTCAACAGACCCCTCGAAAACGCCCGAACGAGGTTTACTTTTACCGTCCTTAACTTGTTTTAATGAATCCTGCTCATTGTATTCCTTTTAACTCCTTTCTTCTACCTTTTCAGGAGGTGTCTCGTTCTTCAGGCGACTCTTCACAAACACAATTCCCGGCTTTCAAGACTGCCCCTGGGTAATCAAAAAAATCCTCTTTTCTTCCGGGTTGTTCAATTGTATCTTGATGTT